>NC_139217.1:392256388-392563888 GCF_055691185.1 Crinia signifera | reverse complement strand
AGGTCTGCTGAGAGGGCGGTATACCTCCTCATAGAGCTTGATTCGGAATGGGACACAGTTGCAGCCATCCTTATGTCTTTTCTTGCAATTGTATCTGCAAATTTATACTAGATCCACTAAAACACCCTGACTGGTGTCATGGGCAAATTGGGAATTTAAAGTGGCTTTTAAAGGAAAAATATCCAACAGCGGCCTTACACACACACTCATATAGCCAACCTGCCACCTTCTACCCCCAAGCACACCCACACTTATATGCCACCCTCTACCCCCTAACACACCCACACCAACAGTCTTTCACCCTCTATCCTCTCCCAGCCACAGGCAGCCCCACGGGCGTGCCAGCCCACCAGGGATCTTCCCTACGGGTTCTATGGTCAATCCTTCCATGGTAATGGGAGTTTCATGGGTGTGATCAGTGCAGGATAAGGGGGGGGGGGGGGGGGTGCCCAGGGGGTCAGTACCCCTGGGCCCCCCTCTATCTAGGGGCCCCCTGTGGTTGGCATTCTATGTTTTGACAGTGTATTATTCTCCCGTGCAGTTTGCAGCCAGTAATGACAAGTGGGAGAGGGCCCCCCTGTCTAAAGTGCCCTGGGCCCCCCAAAGGCTTAATCCGGCCCTGGGTGTGATGGATAACTTTTGCATACTAACGCTTAAGCGTCTATGGCCTAAGCCTTGGAGAGAGATAAAGTACCAGTCAAGCTGCTCCTAAATATTTTATTACAGGCTGTGTTTAAAAAATAACAGGAACTTGGTACTTTGGGGGAAATTTACTAAAGGAAATTTGTAAAAAAAATAGGTGTATTTGTATCCAGAAATACACTTATTTTTTACATTTACTATCCCGAAAATACGGCAATTCGTAGTAATATTGATGTGCTATCAATACGAATACGAATTGCCATATTTTCGGGATAGTAAATGTCAAAAATAAGTGTATTTCTGGATACAGATACACCTATTTTTTACAAATTTCCTTTAGTAAATTTCCCCCTTTATCTCTCTCCAGTGCTTAGTATATACAGTAGACCACCTTAAACCTTTATATTGGAGGCCATAATCAGAGGAAAATCCTACATCTAGCATGGGGTAGGTACATGTCTTGATGCATCCAATGGTAGAGTCAAAAGTCACACCAAGCAGGATTGTTACAAAGTGGGCATCCCAGTCCTTGCCCCCTCCGTTGCAAACTAGTACACCAGGGAAGGGTTTTTTAGTAGCAGTACCATAAAGTTGAAGTCACGATTATGGATTAGATGGAAAAGCAGTCCAGGAATTAGCCCCAGTGTGTATTTGTGCGTCACATTTCAGGGCAAATTCAGGAATTATTATAACTCTTATATTTCTGTAAACCTTTTTGATGGGAATAATTAAAAAAAAAATGAGTCAAATAATTATTTAAATAGTGGTAAGCAGTAAAGAAAAAGGATTATAAAAAGCAATCAACTGTTTCAAAGAATTAGTTCAAGTGCCAGTAATTAAGCAAACGGGTTATGAAGATAGAAAGCTTTCAAATAAAATGTATCAATATTGATGTGGATTCAAGCCATGGTGATCTGTACTACAGGCGCTACAGGAATAGTATTGTGCTGCTGAGCTGCAGAGAATGGTGGTGTTGTTATTGCTTCATTGGTTAAATGAACTGTATAGTCAATAAAATGTCCCAGCAAGGGTCATGTACACAAGAACACGCACAAATGAGCGCGGACCCTGAAATGAGTCAGTATTATTCCGCACAGTCTATTGATTACCTACAAGTAACCCATTGACTCTTTGCCAAGGGTCACTTACTGTACCTAATGAAGTCTGGCATTTCTTTATTTAGGCTTTTATGTTCTTTTATCTGTTATTATACCCTGTCATTGTGACATGCTCTTTATTTGGGACTTGAATTATGTACTAATATACCAAATTGGTTTAATCAGCAGCACTGATTGTATAGAATTTTGTCTAGCTACACCAAGCAAAGATTTCCTCTAAGGAATGTAATAAAGGACCTTAAGGCCTGTGACAACAAAAGGTCCCTTTTAGCCCTTCAATGTTGATGCTTCTTTCAACCCTGTGCTTAGTCTATTTTTGGCAGTTTTAGCACTGGTCATATTCCAGCATCAATACTAATAATTTATTTGTACAGTGCATATACCAATTTTACCTCAGATGTGCCTTCACTAAATATACCTCAGAAGTGCCCACACCAAACATACAGTCCTTTAGAAGTGCCCACACAGATTAAAATTCAGAAGTGACCACACCGATCATAACTCAGAAGTGCCCATATTGATTACACTTTACCTCAGAATTGCCAACACAAATTATACCAATATACTTTGGGCCTGATTCTGCTTGAGCTCTAGTTTTGCTTCCATCACGGCCTCCAGGTCCAATTCTGAATTCCCCAGAATGCCAGTCTCCTTGTTCTCCTCATCTTCTTTGTGACGTTATTTACAATTTAAAGAAATATAATACAGGTTGAGTATCCCCTATCCAAAATGCTCGGGACCAGGAGAATTTTGGATAACGGATTATTCCGTATTTCGGAATATTTTAATATTTTAATGATGTATTTTGAAGTATCTTGCATTTATGCTGTATAAACACATAATATACACACAAATATATTTTATTACCACATAAAATACACACAAATATATTTTAATTGTTCAAAAAACAAGGTTTCAAAACGTGAAACAAAATGTGTGTACTATCTCAGCACTGAATTTGAATGCCAAGCAATTATTGTCTTGCACATATATAGTGCCAGTTACATATCATGTCCCCAGTGATGCTGTTACAAATGTCCCCAGTGAGTTTTTAGCAAAAAAAAATTTTTTTTTCACTTTCTGGAATATCCGTATTTCGGAATAATTCGGATAACGGATATTCGGATACGGGATACTCGACCTGTATTAAAAAATGATAAGTGTTAGTGACAGCAACCAAACAGATTCTGTCTATCATTTCCTAGCATACAAAAGAAATATGAAAACCAGATTATGTTTGATTACTATGGTGAACGTGTTTATATAAACTTTATTACATGAAGACCTTCAAAAAAACACTTTTACAGAACAAAGTAGGTAACAGTACCAATGTACACTTACACACATCTCTACTTGCTTCCTTCCACAGGAGGACATTGCGGAAGTACAAATCCAGCAGAAGAGGGGGGATCCACATAAGTCAAACTTTACTTCCAACACCATCTCAGGAACGTCTTTTGGAGTAGCTGAACCAATCAAAAAGCCAGTCCCCTTTCTCAAAATGGAGGTGGCCTACATGGGAAGTCAGGGCACTAGTGGAAAAAATCAATAAAAATGTCAGTAACCAAAACTCACAGCTAACACTACTGGCAAGGACATTGTGTCTAATGTAGCAGGTCCACAACAGGTTCCATTCCAACTTCATGAGGCTCATCGGGAACAATCAAGAATTCTACCACAACTACCTCTGTGCGCTTCAAGTTAACCTTAACATACAACAGAGCACAAGTGACGTGTCCATCCTCCCACAGATGATCCTCCAAAATTTTTGGATTCACAAATCGTATGGGATACAGCTTTATTCCTAATCATCCAGCCTATTCAAGAGGACATACTTATTGGGATATCCTGAGTCCTTGAAATCATAGGACAAACTTAAGGACATTCCGTCACAGATCCTGGCTTCCAAAACCGACCAGGTACAAATGGGATGGTAATATACAGCCTTTTTCATTCTATCATTTCCCAAACAGCTCAAAAAACCAAGATCTTATTATCAACCGAGATAGTCTTTCATGATTGTGTGCTATGGACTGTTTGTTTTTAGAGTGATTCATCATTTTAAACATTGTTCTTATTTTTATTATTATTGTCATTTAATAAATTGTTTATGTACTTTTGAGAACCGTGTACTATAGTATTATTACAGCCAGCGCTGGCACACACCCTCTTTCTTTTTCCTAAAAATACATTGGGCCTGACAAACCCTGTGCCAGCTGCTGTTTGATAGCGCACCACACAACAATTTGTTTCTTCTTGATACAACAGAGCATGTTAGGGATTAATGCAATTGCAGTATGCATCCACTGGAGACCTTAACACCAGTATTTTCACTATAACCCAACAACGGGTGGCACACCAGGAAGTAAAGAAGACTAGCAGCTCTGACGAAATAACACTAACAAACCAAATAACCTCAATAACTTCGAGTCAATGGAGGTTGTCCCGCATCTGCATCATCAACACAGCAGCTGCCGGAGGCCATAGCATCTCAAGAGAGTGGGAGAGAAATCAATAAAACTGGACACCTAGGTGACACCTTAAAAAATATAGTTGATATGGTTTATTTGTATTAGTGACATAATTATTTTATTTTCATGTACTGTTTAAAATTCTAAATAATGCCAAAATACAATTTGTTCTGTGATTTTTCTACATAACACATTTTTCTTTACACAGCAATGTATGAGAGAAACACTTTGCAACAAGAAAATTGTATTTGATTCTTAATAGTAAATCAAATTTGAAAAGTATTTTTGATACATATGTGTGATGTTTAAGGAAAGAGCATAAAGGATCATTACACATACAGTACAGCAATGTCTGGGGACTAATGTTGAGAAGAGGTGCAAAGCAAACAAAGTAACATAGGGGGTTATTGAGAGCTAATCGCTGGGCTGCAACTTCGCAGGCTGGTCAATTACCAATCGATGCGCATACATACAGATTGTAGATTTGGGTGGGGTATGCAAACTGTATTCCAAATTGCAATGTAAAAATAAAGCTGTCTAACATTTGTGGGCTGCATGCAAAGCAACCAGTATATACCCTGAACAGAAGAAATATAAATGTATTTGCTTCTCTCTGCACATAAAGGGCCTGAGTGTCAAGTCCCGGCACCACAACAGATACCAGCGGCACATTTCAGGCTCTTGTATTCTGGGCCGCTGAGAGGGGGGGAGTGGGTACTGATTACCCGGGCCTAGGCTTGCAGGAGGGGCTGGTCTGACCTCCCCCCCCCCTATCTTCTCCCTCCGTCCCTCCCGGGCATCAGCAGCACACACCTACAGAATGTTCTGTGCTGACAGCAGGCTCAGCATGACCGTCTCACTGACTGCTGCTGAGGTGTGTGTGTGTGGGGGGGGGGGGGGGGGACAACAACACTCCTACCTCGACTTTGGAGTGTTTTTTCACCCACCTTAAACTTATTGCGGCCCGGCATTCCTCTCGGCAGCCCTGCTTGTATTCATTAATTATAAAGGCAAGCAACTTATAAATGTATTACTAAATGTCACCAGGCATTTGGGGGACTGTCAGTTCTACGCGCAGGGCACACTCAATGAACTAAGCAAAACATTGTAAATAATATCACCATATGATACAAAGATACTTTATTATACTGTTGCTAATTTTATTTAAAAGTATTCATTGAAATAATACAAATTGTATTATATGTATTTGCTACATTGGTGGCCACCTTAGAGCAATATATCTTTTTATTAACAATATTTTTTTTATTTATTGTTTATTTTAAAAATATTTTATATTCATTGGTGCATGTAAATCAGTCCATGGTAAGAGTTTTTTCAAATTAACGCTCACACTACTTTTTTAAAACGGTTGGGCAGAATATACAGATGGAGCGGCTTTGTCTTTGCAGGTGCTGGCAAAACTATCGCCAGCCCCCGCCAGCTCCCACCAGGGGGTGCGCCCGCCCGAGATGCTCGCGTGCCCCGTGGCAACGGAAATCCCCGCCGACGTTTGGAGAGGAGAAAAGAAAAACCTACAATCCTTTTGTACGTACCTGAATACTAATAATAGGGATATTGTTCTAACTTTTGAGAATAGTAAAGAGAATGTAAACTTTCTCGATTTGGTGATTTACATAGAATAAAAAGAAATATCTGAGAATAGGTCTGTTAACAATCTCAACCTGCTGTGGATACTCAGCCCTTAATATAAAACACCAAGACAAAGAAGAATATAGACTGCGCTGTTTGAGATTGTAGAAATGTATTTAATAAACAATAAAATAATTATTACAATATGATTATAATTATAAACTGGCCAGTGAAAAACAATAAAATTCAAAATCAATCAAATCAATTCATGATACAATCAGCTATTTATCAATTTCTAACCATATCCAGAGAGAAAATACTAGTATTTTTACACAGCTGTATTCTGATTAGTGAAAAGCAGCAAAAAGCAAGGTCTTATTACCAATATGCAAGTATGGATTAGTTTATGTCACAGTCTGACAACTTCACAGAAGCCCTCAAGGAGGCGAGGTCTGCTGAGAGGGCGGTATACCTCCTCATAGAGCTTGATTCTGAGTGGGACACCGTTGCAGCCATCCTTATGTCTTTTCTAGCAATTGTGTCTGCAAATTTATGCTAGATCCACTAAAACACCCTGACTGGTGTCATGGACAAATTGGGAATTTAAAGTGGCTTTTAAAGGAAAAATGTCCAACAGCGGCCTTACACACACACTCATATAGCCAACCTGCCACCTTCTACCCCCAAGCACACCCACACTAATATGCCACCCTCTACCCCCTAACACACCCACACCAACAGTCTTTCACCCTCTATCCTTTCCCAGCCACAGGCAGCCCCACGGGCGTGCCAGCCCACCGGGGATCTTCCCTACGGGTTCTATGGTCAATCCTTCCATGGTAATGGGAGTTTCATGGGTGTGATCAGTGCAGGATAAGGGGGGGGATGCCCAGGGGGTCAGTACCCCTGGGCCCCCCTCTATCTAGGGGCCCCCTGTGGTTGGCATTCTATGTTTTGACAGTGTATTATACTCCCGTGCAGTTTGCAGCCAGTAATGACAAGTGGGAGAGGGCCCCCCTGTCTAAAGTGCCCCGGGCCCCCCAAAGGCTTAATCCGGCCCTGGGTGTGATGGATAACTTTTGCAAACTAACGCTTAAGCGTCTATGGCCTAAGCCTTGGAGAGAGATAAAGTACCAGTCAAGCTGCTCCTAAATATTTTATTACAGGCTGTGTTTAAAAAATAACAGGAACTTTGTACTTTGGGGAAAATTTACTAAAGGAAATTCGTATGAAAAATAGGTGTATTTGTGTCCAGAAATACACTTATTTTTTACATTTACTATCCCGAAAATACGGCAATTCGTAGTAATATTGATGTGCTATCAATACGAATACGAATTGCCATATTTTCGGGATAGTAAGGGGGAAATTTACTAAAGGAAATTTGTAAAAAATAGGTGTATTTGTATCCAGAAATACACTTATTTTTGACATTTACTATCCCGAAAATACGGCAATTCGTAGTCGTATTGGTAGCACATCAATACGACTACGAATTGCCGTATTTTCGGGATAGTAAATGTAAAAAATAAGTGTATTTCTGGATACAAATACACCTATTTTTTTACAAATTTCCTTTAGTAAATTTCCCCCTTTATCTCTCTCCAGTGCTTAGTATATACAGTAGCCCACCTTAAACCTTTATATTGGAGGCCATAATCAGAGGAAAATCCTACATCTAGCATGGGGTAGGTAAATGTCTTGATGCATCCAATGGTAGAGTCAAAAGTCACGCCAAGCAGGATTGTTACAAAGTGGGCATCCCAGTCCTTGCCCCCTCCGTTGCAAACTAGCACACCAGGGAAGGGTTTTTTAGTAGCAGTACCATAAAGTTGAAGTCACGATTATGGATTAGATGGAAAAGCAGTCCCGGAATTAGCCCCAGTGTGTATTTGTGCATCACATTTCAGGGCAAATTCAGGAATTATTATAACTCTTATATTTCTGTAAAGCTTTTTGATGGGAATGATAATTTTAAAAAAAAATAGTCAAATAATTATTTAAATAGTGGTAAGCAGTAAATACAAAGGATTATAAAAACCAATCAACTGTTTCAAAGAATTAGTTCAAGTGCCAGTAATTAAGCAAACGGGTTATAAAGATAGAAAGCTTTCAAATAAAATGTATCAATATTGATGTGGATTCAAGCCAAGGTGATCTGTACTACAGGCGCTGCAGGAATAGTATTGTGCTGCTGAGCTGCAGAGAACGGTGGTGTTGTTATTGCTTCATTGGTTAAATGAACTGTATAGTCAATAAAATGTCCCAGCAAGGGTCATGTACACAAGAACACGCACAACTGAGCGCGGACCCTGAAATGAGTCAGTATTATTCCGCACAGTCTATTGATTACCTACAAGTAACCCATTGACTCTTTGCCAAGGGTCACTTACTGTACCTAATGAAGTCTGGCATTTTTTATTTAGGCTTTTATGTTCTTTTATCTGTTATTATACCCAGTCATTGTGACATGCTCTTTATTTGGGACTTGAATTATGTACTAATATACCAAATTGGTTTAATCAGCAGCACTGATTGTATAGAATTTTGTCTAGCTACACCAAGCAAAGATTTCCTCTAAGGAATGTAATAAAGGACCTTAAGGCCTGTGACAACAAAAGGTCCCTTTTAGCCCTTCAATGTTGATGCTTCTTTCAACCCTGTGCTTAGTCTATTTTTGGCAGTTTTAGCACTGGTCATATTCCAGCATCAATACTAATAATTTATTTGTACAGTGCATATACCAATTTTACCTCAGATGTGCCTTCACTAAATATACCTCAGAAGTGCCCACACCAAACATACAGTCCTTTAGAAGTGCCCACACAGATTACAATTCAGAAGTGACCACACCGATCATAACTCAGAAGTGCCCATATTGATTACACTTTACCTCAGAATTGCCAACACAAATTATACCAATATACTTTGGGCCTGATTCTGCTTGAGCTCTAGTTTTGCTTCCATCACAGCCTCCAGGTCCAATCCTGAATTCCCCAGAATGCCAGTCTCCTTGTTCTCCTCATCTTCTTTGTGACGTTATTTACAATTTAAAGAAATATAATATTAAAAAATGATAAGTGTAAGTGACAGCAACCAAACAGATTCTGTCTATCATTTCCTAGCATACAAAAGAAATATGAAAACCAGATTATGTTTGATTACTATGGTGAACGTGTTTATATAAACTTTATTACATGAAGACCTTCAAAAAAACACTTTTACAGAACAAAGTAGGTAACAGTACCAATGTACACTTACACACAACTCTACTTGCTTCCTTCCACAGGAGGACATTGCGGAAGTACAAATCCAGCAAAAGAGGGGGGATCTTGCCATGGAGGAGAAATTTACCCTCCATTTGACAGCTATACCACTGCCTTTATCAACACCCCAAATTTGCCAAGTCCAGAAGCCCACATAAGTCCAACTTTACTTCCAACACCATCTCAGGAACATCTTTTGGAGTAGCTGAACCAATCAAAAAGCCAGTCCCCTTTCTCAAAATGGAGGTGGCCTACATAGGAAGTCTGGACACTAGTGGAAAAAATCAATAAAAATGTCAGTAACCAAAACTCACAGCTAACACTACTGGCAAGGACATTGTGTCTAATGTAGCAGGTCCACAACAGGTTCCATTCCAACTTCATGAGGCTCATGGGGAACAATCAAGAATTCTACCACAACTACCTCTGTGCACTTCAAGTTAACCTTAACATACAACAGAGCATGTCAGGGATTAATGCAATTGCAGTATGCATCCACTGGAGACCTTAACACCAGTATTTTCACTATAACCCAACAACGGGTGGCACACCAGGAAGTAAAGAAGACTAGCAGCTCTGACGAAATAACACTAACAAACCAAATAACCTCAATAACTTCGAGTTAATGGAGGTTGTCCCGCATCTGCATCATCAACACAGCAGCTGCCAGAGGCCATAGCATCTCAAGAGAGTGGGAGAGAAATCAATAAAACTGGACACCTAGGTGACACCTTAAAAAATATAGTTGATATGGTTTATTTGTATTAGTGACATAATTATTTTATTTTCATGTACTGTTTGAAATTCTAAATAATGCCAAAATACAATTTGTTCTGAGATTTTTCTACATAACACATTTTTCTTTACACAGCAATGTATGAGAGAAACACTTTGCAACAAGAAAATTGTATTTGATTCTTAATAGTAAATCAAATTTGAAAAGTATTTTTGATACATATGTGTGATGTTTAAGGAAAGAGCATAAAGGAACATTACACATACAGTACAGCAATGTCTGGGGACTAATGTTGAGAAGAGGTGCAAAGCAAACATTGGGGCAGATGTATTAAGCTTGGTGAAGAGATAAACTGGAGATAAAGTGGAAGGAGATAACGCACCGGCCAATCAGCTGTGTTTTAAATCTGACAGTTGGAAGTTGATTGGCCGGTGCATTATCTCCTTTCACTTTATCTCCAGTTTATCTCTTCACCAGGCTTAATACATCTGCCCCAAAGTAACATAGGGGGTTATTGAGAGCTAATCGCTGTGCTGCAAATTCGTAGGCTGGTCAATTACCAATCGATGCGCATACATACAGATTGTAGATTTGGGTGGGGTATGCAAACTGTATTCCAAATTGCAATGTAAAAATAAAGCTGTCTAACATTTGTGGGCTGCATGCAAAGCAACCAGTATATACCCTGAACGGAAGAAATATAAATGTATTTGCTTCTCTCTGCACATCAAGGGCCTGAGTGTCAAGTCCCGGCACCACAACAGATACCAGGGGCACATTTCAGGCTCTTGTATTCTGGGCCGCTGAGAGGGGGGGAGTGGGTACTGATTACCAGGGCCTGGGCTTGCAGGAGGGGCTGGTCTGACCCCCCCCCCCCCTATCTTCTCCCTCCCTCCGTCCCTCCCGGGCATCAGCAGCACACACCTACAGAATGTTCTGTGCTGACAGCAGGCTCAGCATGACCGTCTCACTGACTGCTGCTGAGGTGTGTGTGTGTGGGGAGGGGGGGGGGGGGGGAAACAACAACACTCCTACCTCGACTTTGGAGTGTTTTTTCACCCACCTTAAACTTATTGGGGCCCGGCATTCCTCTCGGCGGCCCTGCTTGTATTCATTAATTATAAAGGCAAGCAACTTATAAATGTATTACTAAATGTCACCAGGCATTTGGGGGACTGTCAGTTCTACACGCAGGGCACACTCAATGAACTAAGCAAAACATTGTAAATAATATCACCATATGATACAAAGATACTTTATTATACTGTTGCTAATTTTATTTAAAAGTATTCATTGAAATAATACAAATTGCATTATATGTATTTGCTACATTGGTGGCCACCTTAGAGCAATATATCTTTTTTATTAACAATATTTTTTTTATTTATTGTTTATTTAAAAAATATTTAATATTCATTGGTGCATGTAAATCAGTCAGTTTTTTCAAATTAACGCTCACACTACTTTTTCAAAACGGTTGGGCAGAATATACAGATGGAGCGGCTTTGTCTTTGCAGGGGCTGGCAAAACTATCGCCAGCCCCCGCCAGCTCCCGCCAGGGGGTGCGCGTGCCCGAGATGCTCGCGTGCCCCGTGGCAACGGAGATCCCCGCCGACATTTGGAGAGGAGAAAAGAAAAACCTACAATCCTTTTGTACGTACCTGAATACTAATAATAGGGATATTGTTCTAACTTTTGAGAATAGTAAAGAGAATGTAAACTTTCTCGATTTGGTGATTTACATAGAATAAAAATAAATATCTGAGAATAGGTCTGTTAACAATCTCAACCTGCTGTGGATACTCAGCCCTTAATATAAAACACCAAGACAAAGAAGAATATAGACTGCGCTGTTTGAGATTGTAGAAATGTATTTAATAAACAATAAAAGAATTATTACAATATGATTATAATTATAAACTGGCCGGTGAAAAACAATAAAATTCAAAATCAATCAAATCAATTCATGATACAATCAGCTATTTATCAATTTCTAACCATATCCAGAGAGAAAATACTAGTATTTTACACATCTGTATTCTGATTAGTGAAAAGCAGCAAAAAGCAAGGTCTTATTACCAATATGCAAGTATGGATTAGTTTATGTCAACAGTTCTCCCACAACTGGGTTGGACTAGTAGCAAGAATGTATGGGTTAATTTGTAAAAACAGTTATCTCACTGAGTTGAGTTATTGGCAGGAAGGAAAGATAAGCAGAATATAGTTTTTATACTCAAAGTTATTGAAATGAAAGCCCATATACTCACTGCTCCCTCACAGCAAGGTTTGGTCTCTCAGCAGAGTGATATAGCTTTTTATGATACCAGAGACACAGCATTCAAGGTTGTGATACACTCTTTAGTGTCCATCTATGGCAATTGTGGCTTTAATCTCATTATCTCATTCTGAGGAAGCCGTTTATACTTCCTGTAGGCGGGAAACACATCAAACTACCCAAAAACCAACTAGTGGAGAGCCTGAAAAATGCCCAAACTACTTCCAGATAAGGCTGCACCCTAGGGAGGCACCAGCAGACAGGAACAGTTTGAGGAGAATCCCCCAGGCAACACTGGACTGATCAGACCCCTTAAGTGGTCCCAGCAAAGCCACAATTACTATGCCATAAGTGTATCACAAGCGTGAACGCTGTGTCTCTGGTTTCATGAGAAGCTATTCCACTCTGCTGTGAGACCAAACCTTGCTGTGAAGGAGCAGTGAGTATATGGACTTTCATTTCAATAGGTTAACAAAATAATGTTGTGAGAGAACATTAGTTCAAGTTCAAGCAATAAATTCATTGGAAACTAACAACTTTGCTGTATAAAAACAATATTCTGCTTTTCTTTCCTTCCTGCCAATAACTCAACTCAGTTGTGAGAGAACTGTTGTTACAAATTAACCCATACATGCTTGCCAGGGCCGGAATAAGCATGGGACAACCGGGGTGGTGGCCCCGGGGCCCCCACACATAAGGGGCTCCCACATCGGCACTGCTGAGGTGGTGGTGTTTGGGTGGCAGACAACGGGTCAGGCAGCGTGGGGTGGGCAGGGGATCCCTGTGGCAGCTGAACACTGCAGTCAGTAGCGGGTCCCTGCAGTGGATGTGAAGTCAGTGGCGGATGGGAAGTCAGCAGTGGGGTCCCTGTGGCATATGGTAACTATTAGCGCTACTAGTTACCATCAATCGCAGGTACACCGCCGCTGAATTCCCATCCGCCTGCATGGACCCCGCTGCCTCCCCAGAGCTGCACTGACCCCGCACGGGGGTGAGGGTGTTGGGGGTTACGGGGGTGCACCCAATTGTGTTGTCCAGGGCCCCCACAGACCTTAATCCTGCCCTGATGCTTGCTACTAATCCAACCCAGTTGTGACAGAACTGCTGCTATAAACAAATCCATACTTGCATATTGGTAATAAGACCTTGCTTTTTGCTGCTTTTCACTAATCAGAATACAGCTGTGTAAAAATACTACTATTTTCTATCTAGATATGGTTAGAAATTGATAAATAGCTGATTGTATCATGAATTGATTTGATTGATTTTGAATTGTATTGTTTTTCACCGGCCAGTTTATAATTATAATCATATTGTAATAACTATTTTATTGTTTATTAAATACATTTCTACAATCTCAAACAGCATGATATACATAAACAAAAATTTAATAAAAACTAAAAACTATGCGAAACTAACTGACTCTCAAATCTATATCAACAGAAATAGTTGTCATCAAAACAGATGGCTAGAAACCATGCCGATGGGTCAGTTCAGACGCCTGCGCAGAAACTGCACAGAAGAGGAAACCTTGGGTGAGATTTAATAGGATGAGAGATTCAGAAAGTGAGAGATTTGGTAAGAAATCTCCAGTTTTTTAAAGCAGCAATCATTTACTCTGCAAAACCAGTTTGATTTTTAAGTGTAAATGGTTGCCACTTGGCCAACTGGAGATTTCTTACCAAATCTCTCACTTTCTGAATCTTTCATCCTATTAAATGTCACCCCTTTTGTAGTCAAGCAATGAATATGAAAATAGTATATCAACTAGTGGCTATGATAGCGAATTTCTCAAAGCAAAAAACCTAGATCGATAAGATTTATTAGTGCAGAAATCAAAAGAGCAAGGAAAAAGGGACAATTTAAAATGGTAATTTGTGACAAACTATTCCTCACAACATCAAGAGGTTTGTAAAATCTTGAAAAAACATTGGGGGCTACTTAAAAAAGATCCTATAATAGGATCTGACATCCCAGCAAATCCAGGGTGTATTTTTAGATGTTCCGCTACTCTGGAAAGTACACTGGTGAAAAAATCGGTACTTGTGTATTTTGGCGGCGCCCATCGCATCGCATACCATAACACATACGATGGTATGCGATGCGACGCGATATCGTACGATAGAGCACGATGGCATACAATTTTGAAATTGTATGCCATTGTACATGGCATACGATGCCATACGATGCGATGCGATGCGATTAAACATTGTATAAGCACCCTAATGGGTGCTTATACTATGTTAAGCACCCAAATGGGTGCTTACAATGTTAAATGCACCCCCACGCCACCCCCCACTATAAACGTGAACCCGAAGCGTGGCGAGCGCAGCGAGCCCGCGAGGGGCGGCGGTACGCGTCCTACGACCTTTTCATACCCCCACTATCCACGTCGGCGTGGAGTTGAGAATAGAATAGTGTGGCGAGCGCAGCGAGCCACCGAGCCCGAAGCGTGGCGAGCGCAGCGAGCCCCGCGAGGGGACGCGGATACCTTCACAGGTAAACGCGTCCCCTCGCGGGCTTCACAGGTGTCCGCGTCGCCACGGACACCTGTGAAGCCCGCGAGGGGACGCGTATAACTGTGAAGGTATCCGCGTCCCCTCGCGGGGCTCGCTGCGCTCGCCACGCTTCGGGCTCGGTGGCTCGCTGCGCTCGCCACACTCGCCGACGTGGATAGTGGGGGTATGAAAAGGTCGTAGGACGCGTACCGCCGCCCCTCGCGGGCTCGCTGCGCTCGCCACGCTTCGGGTTCACGTTTATAGTGGGGGGTGGCGTGGGGGTGCATTTAACATTGTAAGCACCCATTTGGGTGCTCAAAAGCACCCTTTAGGGTGCTTATGCGATTTTTGGTCGTATAGGGGGTCAAAATCGCGTCGCATCGCATGCCATCGGGTGCATGGCATGCGATGCGATGCGATCTGTTCGTCGTACGACGGACATCGGGGGCGCCGCCAAAATACACAAGTACCAAAAAATCCAGTGTAAATGAAGTGGGTTTTTACAGATACAGATCGTATGTTGGTTGTAAGAATGTCCCTAATAATTCCATAATGAAAGCTATAGAAGTTATTATTAATGGCAAAAAATGCATTATCAGAGATTTTTTAAGATGTCATTCTTTTATTATAGTATATGCTATTGACTGTAATTGTTGTTTATTTTATATCAGCAGGACCAGCAGGCCCTTCAAAACTAGATTAAGTGAACATAGCCATAATATATAAAAAGGGTTAGAAACCCATGCGATGTCAACTCCATGGCAATGGTAGAATTCTTCTGTCATTGGGAGACTTCTTCCTCCCATTCTCCCATTAGCAATGTCAGCACCGCCAGTCCAGTTGCTGACATTGAGATTAAAAACATCACTGTAGAAGTACACAAGGATGAAGAGGGTATTGGTGTATCTGGCACTGAGGAGGAAGTTGACGATTAAACTTCTGATGATGATGTGGTTTGTTTAAATCAGACACCCGTGGAGACAAGTTGTTGGCCATTGGATCAAAAAGCCTATTGTGCCAAATCCCAATAAAATCCACCTCTTCAGTTTGGAATTATTTCTGGCATGACTGACTCCTCTCCTATCTGGGATCTTTGAGTGCTACGGCTACTGCTGCTGTGAGTTGAGGAATGTGGAAGACAACATCTACTACTTTGACTAAGCTATTCACTGTCCAACAGTCCTTTGCGAAGGTGATGAATAATGACAGCAGTCACCCTGCTGCAAAGTAGATTACTAAGGCCATAACAACTATGCCCATGTTAGATGTGTGCCAGGTGTCTGACATCAGTACAGTGGGATTTAGACAGTTGATGGACGTACTGTGTTCCTGGTGCCTAATCCTTTCTAGACTCCACTTCACTAGAGGATATGTTGTAGGTTGTATATTTATTAAGGGCTGACTTTACCTTTTATAACAGCAGTACATTAGATCTGTCTAGAAGATCTGCACTTAGTTACTGTAGTTGTGTTTTCTTTTCAGTCTTGCTTAATAAGGACGGCCATTTTCCTCACTTCACACTTCCTTCTTAATTTTCTTGGACAAGGACTATTTTTTATCTGTATAATAATGATACGTTCTGCTTATCATATGATGCTTCACAAGATGTTCTGTCTTCTTAAGTAATCCTATTCCACCCCTTACACCTCATCTTGTCCCGTTTACCCTCCCTGTATCCTTTGTATTATTTTGGTCCATTTACATGTCCTGATTCCTATTGGGGTTTTTTTACACTGAAAATTTGGCTAATTGTTGATGCTATCTACATGATTAAACAATACAGGTCGAGTATCCCATATCCGAATATCCGTTATCCGAATTATTCCGAAATACGGACATTCCAGAAAGTGAAATTTTTTTTTTTTTTTTGCTAAAAACTCACTGGGGACATTTGTAACAGCATCACTGAGGACATGATATGTAACTGGCACTATATATGTACAAGAAAATGATTGCTTGGCATTCAAATTCAGTGCTGAGATAGTACACACATTTTGTTTCACGTTTTGAAACCTTGTTTTTTGAACAATTAAAATATATTTGTGTGTATTTTATGTGGTAATAAAATATATTTGTGTGTATATTATGTGTTTATACAGCATAAATGCAAGATACTTCAAAATACATCATTGAAATATTAAAATATTCCGAAATACGGAATAATCCGTTATCCAAAATTCTCCTGGTCCCGAGCATTTTGGATAAGGGATACTCAACCTGTATATCCACATAATAAAATTATTAAATTGTGGAAAAGATGGATGGCACAGGATGACCTCTGACCTCACTCCATCGGATGATAATATATGTTGACATACTGTATGTATTTTAATTGTTCAGTAGAAACTTTATTATTAAATATTCTGTATGCAGTATAAAAGTGCACATACTATATAACACACAGTGAAAGCACCTCTGCCACACAATTGCTCAAAGCCCTAATGAGATCTTTAGATTGGAGTGTGTTGAACTGGATACAAAGCCCCCTTATATAGAATATACAGTAGCTTTCTTTGAAAAAGTCGACGAAGATGAGGCATCTCAGTTGCTGTTTTTTTGTGTTTTTTATTTTGCTTTTTGTCTTGATCTTTGATACAGAGCTTGTACCGCTATTATACAGTAAGTAAACATAGCAGCTTGGTTTAATTTTGATATTACACAGTGAAGAATTTTATTTTTTTCATGGAAACAGAATCTGAAATCGAGTAGTTGTAATTTAACAAGAATTCATTCCAGTGGTTTTTAGCTTGCTGTGTGTTTGTTCAGATAAATAAACAAACACTTTTCATCCAAAATCTCTGATGTGTTTTATTTAGGCTTCTCACCATGCCGGAGTTCATATGGAGTTTTTCTTTTTTATGGAGAATAATCTTTTTTGTAATGCAGTAGCTGTCATTTTCTCAGATAATCCAGCGCCAACATATATCTGATCATATCAGTCAGATTTCTGGTTTTCTTTTCAGATACCCCTTTTGCCTTGGTGTACTGTACGTGAAATGTTGTCAAACAATGCAAAAAGACGATAATACTCCATTACAAAACACCTGTATGTAAAAATATATAAATCTTATGAAGGAACAATAAATAAATTATACCGCATTGAATATAAGAAAAGTCTAATATTTATAACAAAAACTTTAAGACAAACACATATATTGATTTATCCATGTCAGCCCACAGATACTATATTCAATAAACATATATAAACACATACACTCACCAACACATAGTGGGCCTGATTTACATTGAGACAAATTGCTGCTTAGCGAGTGTGTAAATGCTGACCGCCGGCACTGCAAATGGCCATCCCCCTTCGCCAAACGTACTGCCGCATTTGCATGGGAATGGATTTGTACACTTGTATATAGCCATTGTTTTTCTTGGCGCACCCACGGTTTTTGTGGGAATGCCCACAAAATGTTGGGTGTTTCCATACTCCATTCCCCGGCACGCCCCCTGTCCGCACCGATGTGTGCGAACATCTTAGCGAGTGTAATACTCGCCAAAGGCATTTGCACACTGGGGAGGAGATTCTCTAAAAGTCGCCACCCAGCTCTGCCCCCCTTCGCAATCATATTTATTGCATATGTTCTAACAAATTAATTAATAATTATAGCAAAGGAAAGCTCTTGCGTTAAGAGCTGTCCTTTGGGGTGAGAGTCGCAGGGTCCCAGCAGGTCCCGGCGGCTCCCCCCTCCCTCCCAAACCCGGCGCTGCTGCTTCTGCACCAGGCTCTCCTCCTCCCTGCACCTGGAAGAGGAACAGTGCAGGGAGGAGGTCACAGGTCCGGGCAGCACAGCTCTGTGCTGCCCGGACACAGGTGAGGGGACGATGTGGGGCGGCAGGGGTCCGTGCGGGGCGGCGGTGGGTGTGCGATAGAAGCCCATTTGCTTTTTCTGGCGATGCCTCCCGCCGCAGTAACCCGGCTTAGAGCATCCCTAAATGCGGTAAAAACCCTGATAACGGGGTTTTTACCGCATTTTTACTTTAGAGAATCTCCCCCTGGTTCTGTACATGCATATTTTCGCCAATACGCACATGCAGACCCGCAACATCGGACCCTGTTGTTTTCCATTGCTAGGCAGTCCTGTAAATTGGTATACTTCATCTTTTTGCTTTACTAGATAATAAAGTGTATATCTTCAGTAATCAGATGTAGGTAATTACATAGGCGCAGACACATTACTGTGTTTGTGAAGCTCTGATCTCATTCATTCTGGGAATTGGTGCTCTTGTGTGTTCCTAATCTCACCTGTTCCTTGAGATAAAACATCTGCTTTGGCTATAGCGACTGTATAACCTTCCTTCCATTGAGGATAATAAACTTCTGCAGTGACCTTGGAATTTGATTTGGAGTTCTTTAGCCACAACACAGATCACAGATAACAAATATCCAGCATATCCTAAATGTTGAGGCCAATTTTTTCCTGTTTGTACTAAAGCACATTCAAGCACATTAGTAGAATGAATGTGTCCAATTCCTTTAGCAGTGATAATATTTATGTGCCCTCATTTTTTTTTGCATCTGAATAATACAGTTCTCTCGTTTACTTTCCTCATTGTGTTACTTTCATTTATGGCTCTTTAGGACCAGTGTGGTGTCATTGATACATTGATATCAAACATAATATTAAAACCACTCAAAAAGTGAAATGAATAATATTGATTATCTTGTTACAGTGGGTGGGATATATTAGACAGTACAAATAGTCCATTCTTCATGTTGATCTTAAGGCAGAATTTCCAAAACGCAGTCTTGAAGGCACACCAATGGTTCAGGTTTTAAGTATATCCATGCTTGACCACAGGTGACTTAATTAGTAGACCAGTCAATTCAATTGAAGCATCTGTGCTGAGCCATGGATACAGTTAAATCCTGGACAGTTGGGTGCCTTAAAGTCCACATATGGGAACCTCTGGCTTAAGAATGTTATTTTTGACACCCCTTTCCGTACCTAGCATTGGACCTAATTATGCATGGACGGCTATATAGAGAAGACGCAATGGACTGTCAGCAGAATGTTACCACCCAGACAGAAAGAATAAATGCCCCAGGGAAATTGTGAATGTATCACTAAATGATATTCATTTGCAGATGCATTCACAGGTCCCAGAACATTGAAGAGTCTTTGCCGTCTAAGCAAATGTGGATAGGTCTGAGGCTATCTCTAACCTGTGACTGAGACGGCCTGGAAGTGGTCATCACTGACAACAGAGACCCTCCCCAAAAAGGTCTAGGCTGTCCTGCATTTTTTTTAAACACACACAGAAAATGGCATTTTCCACCCAGAAATGCTGGCTTCCTGTCAGTCAAATTGGGACTTGATTGTGATTGCTAAGGATTCACATTTGTAGTCGCTATTTGCATGAGCAGTTGGTTGCTAATTGCTCAGTTTAAAAGCTCTCTAACTAGCAATCCCTGCTGAATACGGCCCATTGCTGCAGACCAAGTGCACACCTTCATGGCAACGATATTCTCTGATGGCAGTGGTCTCTTTCAGCAGAACATTGCAAACATTGTCCAGGTTTGGTTTAAGGGCCATGACAGAGAGTTCAAGGTGCTGACTTCGCTTCTGAACTTCCCAGAACTAAATTTGATTGAGCCTCTAAGGGAAACACATTCGATCAATGTCTGATGTCAGGTTGGATCTTAAAAATATAAGGCATTTGGGGCCTTATTCTGCTTGGTGCGGTCCGTTCCGTCTTCTTTCGGAGCGCGTTTTTTAGCCTTCTGCGCATGCGTAGGCAACATAATGCGCATGTGCAACATAGTGTCTCAGCACTCGTTCTCGCCAATACCGTCTAGAAATGTGCACCGAAGTGGCTCGGGAAATATGGGCATAACATGGGCGTCATGTGTGCGTACACATGGGCGCTGTTTCAAAGTGGGCAAAACTGGACGTAAATCTGGGCGTACACGTGGGAGTGCACGAACTGTGGTAGGTATGCATTCGGACAGGACACCGACTGCAAGCGAACCAACACGCCAGAAATATGCGGTGTCCATAAGCAAGTTTCAGTTTGCAGAGTGCACTGGTTCATGCGCTAGGCATTCGGTTCACCCAATTAGTACGCCCGCACCTGAAGCACTCTCAGCTGACCACAATACAATCCACTCCTCTACTCATTAGTGATTAATTACACTCTTTTCACAGGTTCAATTGGAAGCATTGCTGCCTAAATGGCCCATTACAAAATACTACAATATATGCTGTAAACACGACTGCATTGTTGCTATCTGACCCACATTTACACTTCAAGCAATGGACATAACTTTGTTAACCAAATCTAAATGTACAATTCACTATTACATTCATCGGAAACAGAACACATGTGGGGGTTGAAAAAAATATTTATTAAATTATAACAAATTAGAAAAACGTTTAACCATGTTAATTTTCACATGGTAAAAAATAAAGGGGACATAATAATAATGGAAATTAATATAGAATATGCATAAATAAAACATAGGTAAAGGGGCAACAATGAAGTAATACCACTTAACATGATGTAAGGGTTAATCTAAAGTGCTAGTAATGTGTTTAATTATCTATTAAGAATTAATTGATTACATTTAAAAATAATCAATGTGTTATGAGGTTGGCTAATTGGATAACTGTGTCATGTTGCAGAAGCATGAGTTCCGAATAGAGTAGTGAGGTTTGCGCAAATACACCAACTCGGTGCATACGGCCAGCTTCCCGTCCGTTCGGACGCTGTAAGACTGTGCAGAATCTATGTGTTCCCACCGCACACGCACGTTTAAGATGTAGTCCGAAGACACTCCCTCTTCTTAGAGAGTCTGTCCAAAGGGATGCGGATGACCTGTGGGCATGTGTTCTTAGAATGTCCGCTATTTCCAGTATATTAATCACTAGTACCTAAGGGTCTTAATCACCTGACAGTGTAATCAGTAAGTACTGTACTTAACATATTTATTGAGTACTATGGTATTATATATTCATTGAGTACTCTGAAATAACATTATATTTCCTGAGATATATTAATGGAGAAACCATTGCTCTATTATATTACAGTATATGGTACTTGTGTAATAACTGGGCGCCCGATTTTGAGATTGGGTCGGAAAAAATCGCATAGCATCGCATGCAACCAAATTGCATGCGATACGATCAACGCGATTTTCCATAGGATTCAATGTTAAAATGGTCCTGTTAATTTCCCCACTATCCAAGTGGGCATAGAGTTGATTTTATATATATGGGCAGTACGGATGGTGTAATGGTTAGCATTACTGCCTCACAGCACTGAGGTCATGGGTTCAATACCCACCATGGCCCTAACTGTGCGGAGTTTGTATATTCTCCCCGTACTTGCGTGGGTTTCCTCCGGGTACTCCGGTTTCCTCCCACAATCCAAAAATATACTGCTAGGCTAATTTGGCTCCCAACAAAAAAAAAAAAAAAAAAAAAAAAAAAAATTAACCCTAGAATGTCTGTGTGTGCGTGTACATGTGGTAAGGAATATAGATTGTAAGCTCCACTGGAGCAGGGACTGATGTGAATGCTCAAATATTCTCTGTAAAGCGCTGCGGAATCTGTGTGCGCTATATAAGAAACTGCTAATAAATAAATAATAAATAAATATAGCGTGGCGAGCGCAGCGTGGCGAGTGCAGCGAGCCCTGCGAGGGGACGCGGAATACATTTTAAGTAATCCGCGTCCCTTCGCCACGCTTGCGGCTCGGTGGCTCGCTGCACTCGCCACGCTATATAAAATCAACTCTATGGGCGGTATTCAATGAGGCTGATTCGCCATGTTTTTATGGCGATTTTGTGCTGTAAGGCGAATTTTTGACTAAAACGGTGAATCACCCTATTCAATGACCAGATGGCGAATACATTTCAAGGTTTTTTTCGCCATGATTCACCAAGTAGCAATCGCTATCTTTTTATGGTGAAGTGGAATGTGAACTTTTAAAATAAAGTGTTTTGTTTTTTACATTTGGTGTAAAAAAAACAGGAATTTTATTCTGAGGAGGGGCATGCTATTTTCATTCATGTTAATTTTTTTTTTTTTACACAGACCAGCCAGCAGGGGGCCGGAGCCGAGCCGCTCATTAGATATTCATAAATTCACTGCACCCGATCATTACATATGCATGATCGAGTGTAGTGAATATACCCGGTCCCCTGCTGGCACCCCCGGGGGGGGCAGCCTTTGCTACCTGGCACCCGGGGTACCCACCTCCCCCCCACAAACGTTCTGGGGCAGGCAGGGAGACTTCCATCTCCCTGCCTGCCGCCGCCCTCGGGCTCCCTGCGGCATCGCCGCAGGAGTTAAAATTCGCCAGTCAGGGGCAGCGAGCCCCGACTCGTTGAATACTGGAGCCGGTGAGGCTCCGGAACGCAGCGAGCAGTGGCGAATGTGCAGCGAATCCTAAACAGGATTCGCTGCACATCGCCAAAATGCTCATTGAATACTGCCCTATGCCCACTTGGATAGTGGGGAAATGAACAGGACCATTTTAACATTGAATCCTATGGAAAATCACGTTGATCGCATCGCATGCGATTTGGTCGCGATTCGATCGACGCGATTTTACCGCAAAATCGCGTTGCATCGCATCTGATTGTATGCCTTAAGTTAAGTCATACAATCAAATAATCGGGCACCCAGATATTACACAAGTACCCAGTATATTTATACTTACAAAAAAACCCTGTTATCTGAGTATTTACCGCATTTTGGTATGCAGGAAAACCCGCATACCAGGTTATCGCTTCGGAGGGTATCACCCCATAGAAGCCTATGGGCTTCTTAGCATGACCCACCGAAGCCCCGCATGGACCCCCGCCGACCCCCACCCTCACCTGTGTCCGGGCAGCACAGTGCTGTGCTGCCCAGAGCCTACCCTCCAGGAATGGCCAGGAGGGTTCCGTAAATTGGGTCCTACTCCTGGCCCCCCCGGAAAGAGGGCTAACCCGAATGCCTCCCAGCTCCCGTAACCCCCCTCTCGGAAGGGATGTCCGCGGCTAAAATGGTGTGATCACTACACACCCCCAGACAAGTAGCCACTCATATGGCTCCACCCTGCCCCACCCATTTTCACTCCAGGCAGCCCCGCCCCCTGAGTTGGCTGCCCTCTCCCGGAAAGGGCAGCCAGAAAGTAGGTAAGTATGCCCTAGCCTCGTACATCCCCTTCCGGATGCAGGGAGGAGAAGGTGGAGCCCATCCCGCAGCAGCAGCTGGATAGGAGGAGCCAATGGGGATCCGCTCAACCTCTGCTGGCTGCTTTGCAAAGGGCAGCTCTTATCGCAAGAGCTACCCTTTGTGATACTAATCGCATATGTCACAGCAGTTAGGGTGATAGTGGGGCAGGAGATGATAGTGCATTCCCCAGCTTAGACTTTTACACAACTATATGAAGTTGTATAGGTCTGTTGCGTTATTCTCCTCTACTTGTTAATAAAGATTCCACCTTTTGTTCTGTTGCTAGGTGATGAGGTTTAATATAAATAACGTCACCACATGCACTGGCAGAGAGTGGCTGAGCCTGATAACATAATTTAAAGATGCACCCATATGGGACAGCAGTCCTACTTCCAGATACACTTTATGCACATGGTGTTCAAGTATTTATATGTTTTATTGTTCAATGAATTTTCTATGCTCATGAAAATGTTACCTACAGTGAAACTCTGATAATGAAGGTTGCATGCCTCAGAGTTATCCATACATCAACAACAACATCATCATAAATAAATAGCTTAGTTTAAAATCAAGAACAAGCAAAGAAAATATTTTCAAAAAGGAATCCAAGTGCACTTTATACGCATTTAGGTGACATTTAAATTGCGTGTAAAATGTGCTCTTGTATTGTCATTTCAAGTATCAGAAATCAAAATATAGTGTATTTGGCAGGTGGAAACTGCTCTCACAAATTGTTAGCTTTAAACACATCACTTTTGATACATCACTGCAACATCACTGTATTGCTTGCAGCAATATCTGTTACTAAATCAGGCTGATACCCAGCTTTATATTACTGGTGAAGTGTTCCATACTAGAACACATTAATATTTCCTATGCTTTTGTTCCAGCACCTATGATGAAGAACGTGAGAAATGATAACATTCTGAAGAATTATCCAGGCAAACTGAAAACAATTTTGCTCTGTGACCCTTACCAGCCTGCAGCATGACTTCAGGCAATAAGGCAATCAGACATTCTTATTTACAAAGCTGTCCCTGAAGACTGTAAGCCTGCCGTACTACAACTTATTTCACAGCAAAGAATGTAAGAAAGGTTACAAAACAGCTTTTAAGTATGGGAAATAAACAATTTCAAGGAAGGAAAGATATATATTTGTGCATCCAACCACTGTGATACCTATAAAGAAAATCTAAACACGGACAAAGAACAAACTAAAAGCTTGGTAAATATTTACCGGGCTGCGGTTTTCCAAGGAAGAGCTAGATATTGGTAAAAGGCACCTTTATATTTAAGTATGTATTATTATTACTAGAGGTAATAGGTGTATAATGTGCGCTTCAATTGAAATAGAAAAGATTTCTGAGAATAACAATGACAGGTAACTTTTGGTAGATGACACAGGCCAAATGGGGGCCATTCATCACTCAATAAACTAGGCTCAAAGATTTCACCTATTTTTGTAGGAATACGATAATGGGACAATTCCTTGCATAGGTAATGCAGGAGACATTGCTGACATATCCTGCTTACAGTGCAGCACAGATGCCTTCTGCAATCCCCATACACTAGTGTGGGGACCTTCGTTTTTCAAACTCTGAAAACTGATTGATTTCCAAGTTTGACTGTGCAAAGCTATCTTTAGATGGAGTAAGTTCCGTGAGCACATCCATGGCCAGATCTACCATTAGACACAGGGTGCCAGTCATTGGGGGCGCTGCCCAGTCCACAAAATAAAGGAAGGGTGTCTTTCAGTCATAGCTTCCAACATGGTCCATTCCTGGAGAGACAAAATGCTCTGTCCCTGTACTGGTATATTGGGCGGTAAAACATTTATTTGATGTGTATGTGGCCTATGGTTTTATGAGTGTTGGCAATGTGCGTGTGTAGTATGTGTGTTTTTGTTTGATTATGTGTGTGTCTTAAATTAGTAATAAATACTATATTATGAATTCAGGACACTGTTTTGTTTCATATTATAATAAATTAGGGACACTGATGTGTGGCATATTATGAATTGGAGAGAGTATGGGCAGTGGGTGAAAAGTTGCACTATGGTGCCAAGACACCTTGCAGCCATTCCTCTATTGAACCAATATTGAATTGCACTGGCAATTAAATATGCACCACCACAATACATGCCAATACAGATATTTAATGAATATCGGCCTATGATGCCCCATAGAGGTAAACTGCTTTTCCCATATTTGTACAGATCACTGTCTGTAGGGTCATTGTGGTGAGGCTCCATAGAAACCATTACTGAAACAATCAGACAAGTAAAGGGTTTCTTTATGAAGTAATAATAACCCAATTTCCAATAAAATAAGGGATTTTCTCTCATTTCTCCTGAGGACACTCTATTCTGTCACTTCAGTCCCCATTGAAAGCTTGGCTTAACAAGCTATTAAAATGAGATCTTTTGTCGCTAGATAATGCCCTCTTGGGATGGAGTCACTATTCTGTCTATGAGGGTGTTACCTGCCTGTCTATGGAGGACTTGCAAAGCCGGAGAGGTTGCACAATGCTTCCCTTCCTCTACTTCATCTTCAGTCTCCTCGACAATTTCGACACCTACTTCAGAACTGATGCTGATTTTATTTCTACCAGCTATACCCCTATTTATGCTGTATTTTATCAACACACCCAGTACGTTACCTTTCAATTTATTTTTTTGTTTGCTATGTACGGCGCTGCGGACACTTTGTGGCGCCTTATAAATAAACATACTACTACTACATGCTTGGCTAATACAGGGACCGATAGCGTTAAGTTGAAGGGGAGAAGGAGACAAAATTCACATAGCAGCAGGATTGTTGCAGAGATTCCAAAAATGAGCCCTAGATTAATTAAATGCTATGCAACGAAAATTTGAGTTTCCATGAATAGCGGAGTTCATCAGTGGTCTTGTCACATAATGCCGGTGTACTGAAAATATAGTAACTTGCCTTATATTCCCAGTCTGTTCATATGTTATGTGAAATAATGTCACGTTATACACTGATCACTTATTAACTGATGTGATCATTCTAAAACTATTATTAATCAATTGCCCACTTATCAAACAGCCTCTCTGTGGCAGTGAGCATTGTTCGGCTCCATGGTTATAATACTAGCTATCAGCAATAACTTACTGTGTAACACCAGTCATTTGGGACCTCTTCTATACAACTTCCCTGACCCAGGACCAGATAATGGCTATATGGGCCTGTTGCTGAAAATGTTCATGGCTTATGCTGAGAAGAAGAGGTGTTGTGGCCAATGTTGGCTGGTTGCGTACACCTATACACTATCAAAATAAAAAAATGAAATAGTAAATGATAAAAAATATATATTTTAACAAAAAAAAATGTTTTATTTAAATAATAAAGTTTTTTTTTTTTCTGGACCACATCTGTTTTACCATATGTAGATGGTGATGGCACACGAGGACAGACAGATAGTGTTCATTCTAGCACCCGCCATATTTCAAAACCCATGCAGTTCCTCTTCCCTGCCTGGGGTGTCTCTGTCTGCTGTGGTGTTTCTAGCACAGGTCTGGTTTGCATATCAGTGCTGATATACAGACCACACTGTGCTAGAAACAGCAAAGCAGACAGCGACACCCCAGGCAGGGAAGAGGAACTGCATGGGTTTCAAATATGGCGGGTGCTAGAATGAACACTAGACAGGGTTAGAGGAACCATATCTGTCTTTTTCAAATATCTGAGCCTTTGCAATGTCCGCTGCTTGCAATACTTACAGTGACATGTCCATTGCTTTCTGCGTCTTGCTGACTTTATTGAAGTTTCCATATTGACATATTTAAGGATCATTTTCCTACAGTAAATAAGGAATATGGAATAAGGAATAAATAAGGAAATGTCATACTGTAATTAGAAACAGTTTGTTATATGTTTTGCTCCGTTATAATTCAAAAGAGTAATACAGTATGAACAGTGTATCTGTAACTCAATGTGATCTACAGATCGTTAGAAGATTGATTTTACTGCTATCTGTTGTGAATAAAGAATAGGTTCTGTGCTTTACGATATATAAAAATATTTTTTGCTCCAGCTCTGCAGCAAAAAGTCAATAGCAATAATTTTGCCAACACTTTTAATATTTTCTGCTGCTTCATTGACTATTTCATATCGGCCAAAATTTAATGTACAGGTGCAAGCTTCAATATGTACCACCAATTATTTCTTTAACAGGAAATTACAACCAGTTTAAAACAGTTTATCAAGGTGGAATGTTTTATAGTATAGCAGAGTTTTTTCCCCATTCTTTTCTAACGAGCCCTTAATCAAAAATAAAATAAATCAATGCATATGAATAAGAAGAAAGCATAAGACCTACAGCCTTTCTCTTCTTTAGAAGACAGTTCTATCAATAGACATTTTCAATCTCCATCATACGCACCCATTTCAATCTATATTTAGTTTCACTAAACTGGATCATTTTAGATACTACTAAAATATAGGGACGGAAAATGCTTGGTGAAAAGTTTTCTTTAGTTTTCTTCTGCCTAGTAGTTTCCTTCTTGTATATATTGCTGCCTTTTTTATTTCTTCTTTTTCTTTATTTATCTCTCCTATGGTGTTTATATATGTCCTCTCATCTAGTATATACCACACATGTATGTCCTCGTATCTAGTATATACCACACATGTACTGTATCTGCCCCTGGGCTTTTAGCTATATTACATTATTGTGACCTGTTTTATTTAGTAGTTATCCATTAGCGGTGCATGGCTATATGATTATTTAGTATAGTGGATTCTAGTAAGGAATAGCTGAGCCGCTTTGTTTAAGCGGTCTCCTTGGTTACCTAGCGCTGTCACTGCTGACGTCAGGGTCAGCTGACTTCCGTCTAGCGGCAGGCGTCTATCGTTGTCATGACGACCGGGCCACCCCTCCGGGTCTGAAGGCGGTTCTCTGTGCGGTCTCCCGGCTTGTAGCAGGTGAGCACTATTATACTAATTGGCTTACTGGGGTATTTATATGTCCATGTGTGGTTTCAGTCTTTGCCCATGACTAAGGTTCCATACCCTCCAACATGACCCATCCCATTAGGTACAAAATGCTCTGTTCCTGGACTTCCCTGCCAGTGACAGTTACAGATGTGAGCCTACAGCACAGTCCAATATTCAAAGAGGGGGGGTCACATCAACTCTCAGTGATGTTTGGGATGGCAGCTGGTGTGGCGCCCCTTTTTGAATATTGGACTGTGCTGCATTCTCACATCTGTAACTGCCACTGGCAGGGAAGTCCAGGAACAGAGCATTTTGTACCTAATGGAATGGGTCATGTTGGAGGGTATGCGGTTCTATTGTGAGCACCGAAACAGCCTGTCGGGTGCCATGACTGTTTGGTGGAGGGAGTACGTGCCTGAATACCTGTGAAGTCTGCTTCTACACAATGCTGAGTAGATGTCTCCCCTGCCTTTTTATTGGTGTTTTATCCGATTTGCACTTTATATGCCTTAAATAAATAAGCGTTTTTTGCACTTTGATGATGCTGGCTTTCTAATGCATTTATATATATATTTATATATATATATATATATATATCTGTACGAACAACAAGGAAGAGAAGGAGCGCTTCATAGTGCATTAAACGATTTTATTACTGAGGATAAAACAACTTCCGTCCCAGGTACAAATAACAAAGACCTGTACCAAGAAAAAGAACACTGTGGGCTGGTTACCACATGGCATGTATCAACAATACCATGGCAATGCAGCTGGGCACCCAGGGAATCCTCCTTTCCTGAAAGCTCGATAGTTACCACACGCTGGCTTGCTGTGCAGTGTCAGCGAGGTCTTTAGCAACCGAGGTAATCCCCCGGCATCAGCACGGTGAACAAGGTGAGTGTCAGCAGGCCACGCCCTAACGCGTTTCGTCAGGATGACTTCGTCAGAGGGCGTGGCTAGTGCATGACGCTCATGGCAATTTATACAGCTGTCACTCAACTTACAGAGGCCGGACATAGTTGTCCAATCGCAATGGAATGCTACGCATCTCACATACCCAATAGCAATGTCTATTTGGTTTTACTTCAGGTGCGGGATTAGATTGAAACGGGACACACACACATATATATACATATATATATATATATGTTCTAATGGGTTTTGCCAAAACACCTCCTAAACCTTTTGGGTTCTGATTTTTTTTTAAAAAAGCATAAAAACTGCTAAAATTGCCGAATTTTTTTTTTTTTTTGCTCTTATGCTATTATTAACCTCAATAACATCCATTTCCAGTCTATTCTGAACCCCTCACAATATTGTTTTGAGGGCAAAAGGTAGCACCGAGGTAGTGGCACAAACAAGTGGCTCATCTAGGAGTGGCACTGCAGCGGCAGACAGGATGGCAGTTTGAAAAACTAGGCCCCAAAAAGACCCCTATCTGGCTTGATTGTGTTTACAACGCACAATAGAAGGGGAAACCACTAAATTAGTGGAAGATTGGGCGCTAGTTGGTATCAATTACAGAAACAATAATTATTTGACCTATAATAGTTTGAAATCTAGTCAGTCTGTATTTTAGCTTGCAGTTCTCCCATGTGCATCAGTGTGGATACACTTAATCTGTCTATTGCCCGACTTTTTAGGGTACAGGTTCTAGACAGATACGAATAAAGACAATTTAAAGACAAGAAATGGAGTATCTGCGCTGTTTTTATATATTAATTTGCACCATGGATGAAGTCACTTCACATACACAATTTTTATCTGTTTTTAAATAATTAATTTCATTTATTTGTATAAAAAGAAGAAATTTTATCATATAAAATACAATACAATTTTATAGGCGGCCACCTACAGATATATACGATGTATTATAGCGATTGCATAAATATTTTTTATTTCATGCAATCGATATGTAAACAAATATCATATACGCAAATTTTATATAAAAAACTTTGTTTCACATAAAAAATCTAATCACATATATATAAAGAAAAATTAATAGAAATAAAAAAAATTTTTTATATTATAAAAATATATACAATATTTGACGTAACTTATAGCCCCAAGATAGCGAAAGCTGTAGAATCAGTCCATATATCTAGAATTCTGGACAGATAGTATATTTGCTGAAAAAAGACTGGACTGGGCGGGTCTTCCTTTTCATATAGACCCTAGTAGTCTTTGGTTATAGATACAGTCTTTTCCAATTAAAGATGAATTATACGTGAAATACTTTGTATGCACAAACTTGTAACTTTAGTTGACTTGGCGGTATATGCCTTTGGAAAAAGTAAATTGCACAGCGGTGCGTCTCTCACCTGCACTGGCTGTGCGTGGATACTTGTCCCGGCAGCGGAATGTCTCGCTGCAAACACTGCGCTCAGATGTCTGCACGGGCTGTGCGTGGATAATTGTCCCGGCAGCGGAATGTCTCGCTGCACACACTGCGCTGGGATGTCTGCGCTAGTCGTGGTGTGTCCCTCCGGTGAGCGGGGTGATCGGGGAGGACACCGCGTGGATGTTGTTAGCTGGCGTCTCACTCACCCGTATAGTTGGAATCTGACAGCTGGCGCTGCTCTCACCTGCGCCGCTGTATCACCTGTTTCTCACCGGAATTCCCCTGGCAGCTTGAAGGACGTGATGACGTGTAGCTTGGTCTGTATTTTCTCCCAATAGAATTGCGCTGGTAATAGTAGATATGGGAGATATAGCAGGATCCAAGCAAATAGTTTTTCTTCTAAATAGAAGGCTGTAGGCTGGGTGAACCTCTAACGCGTTTCGCCCTATCAGAGGACTAGCGCAGACATCCCAGCGCAGTGTGTGCAGCGAGACATTCCGCTGCCGGGACAATTATCCACGCACAGCCCGTGCAGACATCTGAGTGCAGTGTTTGCAGCGAGACATTCCGCTGCCGGGACAAGTATCCACGCACAGCCAGTGCAGGTGAGAGACGCACCGCTGTGCAATTTACTTTTTCTGAGACAGGGGTTGGGCTGGCACAGGCTAGGGGGACAATTGTTAAATATAGTTTAGGTGTTATTAATTGATGTGAACCAACATAAGCTAAAGGCCAAGCGGGAAAAACCCTGACTGGCTGTTAACGGTTGGTGGTGCTCCCAAACAAAGTTCAGAATATAAACTGAAAAGGGATGCAGTCTAAAGGAGAAGACTAAAGAAGAACCAAAAAAGGTTTTTGGGGCACACTTGATATGATAAAATACAGTTTAAGTGATGTACATATGATATAGCAATAAAACGTAACTTTTAATGGAAAGCTTTGTTAAATAAAATAAATTCCTATTAATATATCCACACACCGTTTATGTGATAATTGGAGAGCACCGTATAAGGTGGACTCACGCCAATAATTGTGACAATATCAAAAATCGAGTTATTACAACAAGAGCGAAAATGTTTAGATAATAAATTGCCTAGTACCAAATTTTTATATATAATATATGGTTATCGGCAATCAAAAGAGGGCACTGGTCACTGCGCACCGCCACTACGATGTCCACCACAGTGTAGGTGAGGGTGGGTATGAATTGTTAGGGCAAAAGATGGAAGAGAGAATGGAAGGGTTCAAATTTGTTGTGGCTGCATCTCAACAAAATTAACAGGCGTACTGCCCCAGTGGATGAATACAGCACTGGATGTTCCCTATAGGTCCCCCATATAGGTACTGGTCCAGCCTATCACTGCTTAGCTTCTGTGTTCGGATGGTTTACAGGCGGTCCAGTGAAGTATGGCTGTATAGCCCTTGCTGGTTAATTCCGGTGTCAATAAGATGGATGAGCCCAAGTAGGCTTCTGCTGTCCAAACCGTTCAGTGCAAGACAGACCTGTTACCCATGTAGCATTGCAGGAGTGCTTGTGCTGGCTGGATGGATGAGAGAGCCACGAAACAGGATAGTTCAGTGGTAGGAGGTGCTAACAAACAAAACCCTCATCTCTGCTGTCAAACATCATGCTAGCATCGGATGGTTTGATGAGAGTCAGAGGATCATGCGATAGCTTCCTCTAAGATGAAACAACTGGGAGGGACAGGGATGTGGGAGCCCGTAGGGCTTAAGGAGAGGATTTGGAGATAAAATGGTAAATGTACCCACGGTCCCTAGATGGAAGGGAAATCGGCACCTAGTGTCAGTGTATGTATTACTAAAGACACCAGATACACACCGGGGAATCCGAATAATGATTGGGGTAATTAGGACTGACAATAATTAGCAATTCAGTCCTTAAAATATTGTAATGAATAAATATAGGCACAAATCAGGTAGTAGGTAGAAGGTCTCCCAAAGGACCCTGTGGATGCTGTCAGATATTAGTTTAAGCAGGTAATACTGAGTATGTAACAGTTAGACGTCATGCACAGGTAATTGGCATGTGTAAATCATAGACAACCCTAAACACAAAACCACAATACAGAGTATTTAGGGAAATGAATTTTGAAAATGAATCCTGGAGGAAATGTGTGCCGTTACCAGGAATACAGAGTTAAATGCAGGCACATATGCTGTGGGTACATGGATCAGTATATAACCAAGGGGTTAATATTCCGCTCAGTACTATACAGACTAGCACAGCGGTTTGAACAGGTAGGTAAGCAGGCAGTACTGTTTAGTAACCCATGGAGTCTCACTTCAAACAAAACCCCCGTTTTTAGAAATATAATATAATATGTATTCAGCAGACAATAATAGAAGTAGTGATCGTTACAACGGGAGATCAGGGTGTGGGGGGTTAACCCCGTTACCTGCGCCGGCTGCGGCCGGTGGAGAGGCGCTGCTCTGAGATAGAAGCCGGTGGGCAAGAGCATAGGCTGTTTAGTACTGGCAATGTAATGCGCGCTGTCGCGCTGAAGAGAGGATTAAAGCTGCACGGCTGGAGGGTGACTCCGTGTCAGTTTGGAGTTCTCAGCCGGCACTGGTGGGGGCGGTGGGCGTGACCACGTGTGTCCTTCCTGACACGTGTTTCGCGTAGAGCTTGGTCACAGGGGTGTGTGCAAATGGGAGGGTTAGGAGGGGTTACTTATGGCGCGTATGGCCAATGAGAATTGAGAGAACGGGTAGTGGGGGCGGGTACTCATCCCGAGACTGGAGGAGTGCGTTCATTAGTGATGTTTACGTATGTTACCACGTGGAGGCAAAATATGATGACCGAGAGGAGGGAACTATACACGGAACGCTAGTCTGGTTGCCTGGGTTACCAGCGCAGCTACATGCAATGTATGAGCTGCTGGGTGTTTTAAGGAGGCAAGAGGGCGTGATGTTAAAAGCAGGACAGAGATCTGGTTGCCATGGTAGCAACAGCGGCTAAGTCTGTACAATTAACAAGATAGAAGTATGGTTACCATGGTAGCCAAAGGTGGCTGTGTCTATATAATTTGGAAAAGAGGAAAGAATTCACTTATATGGGTGTGCTAGAAAGCACGTTTTAGGCTGGTGGGCAAGAAAGCAGGTAGAAGAGTACAAGAGAGCACATGGGTGATAGCGAAAATAATAATAATAATAATAATAACAATACCATAACATAAAAATAAAAAAATAAAAAAATAAAAAAATAAAAAAATATATATATATATAAAATAAGACTAATAATAATAAAATTATTATTGATTAGTAGCTGTTGAATGGGGGGCAGGCCACTGTAATATCTGAAATAAATATACATATAAAAATAAAAATAATAATAATAATAATAAATAAAAATAAATAAATATAAACTAAACTAAATAAATAAATGCTGTGTCTGGGCACTACATACAAATGAAATAGTGATAACCACCTAAATATATGGGCTGACAGGAAATGTAAAAAAGAGAGAGACAACAGCGATAGGCATAGGTATACAATGGCTTGAGAATGGGGCTGTCCTGTACATCAGCGATAGGCATAGGTATACAATGGCTTGAGAATGGGGCTGTCCTGTACAATAGGGGAACACAGATAATGGGGCTATCGTTTATTGTGAGAGCAGAGAGCACTGGAATGATGATCCCGGGAGATTGGGGCTATCCTGTAATAGGAGAGAGTAGAGAACACTGAAAACACTGGAATGGTGATAAAGTGTGGAGAGATAAAATGAAAGCATATATTAGATGCTAATTAAAGAAAGGCACTGTATTTTATGTCCTCATTAAGGCCCTTTGGGGCAAGTGAACCAAGCTGGAAAATCCACCAGCTTTCCCTGCGGAGGAGTGCCTGATTGATGTCTCCACCTCTTCGGCCTAGGTGTACTTGTTCAAGGCCTGAGAATTTAAGGTCATCCGTGTTTGAGGCGTGCATCCTGAGAAAATGACGTGCAATTGAGGTTAGAGGTTTAAAATTGTCTTTGTCCCTGGAGGCATTGCGGATTTTACCTATATGCTCCAAAATCCTCTGTTTTAAAGGGCGGGATGTCATTCCTACGTATCTAGCCTGGCATGGGCAGGTAATGCAGTATATGATATTTTGACATTTACAATTGTAGAAACCCCTAATCCTGATGTCGTCGCCATATCTGTCTTTAATTGTCTGGGTATTGATAACATGTTTACAGGCTTTGCAGCTGCCACAAGGGTAACTGCCGATTGTTGTGGGTTGGGTAGCACGCCTTGCCACATAGTGGCTACGGACCAGGTTGTCCTTCAGATTCGGTGCCCTCCGCCAGCTCATATCAGGTTTAGGTTTTAATTTGGAAGCCAAATCAGCATCTGTTAGCAGAATATGCCAATGTTTCTGAATTGAATCTCTGATCTCTCTCCATTCATTGCAGAAATCGCCTACTATTCTGATAACCGGTGGGGTATCATCCGGTGGTTTGGTGTTGAATAGGATATCGTCTCTGGTCTTCTGTTGGATAGATTTCATGGACCTCTTGATAAGTCTCTTCGAATAGCCCCTCTCCTGCAGCCTGTTGGTAAGGTCGTGGCACAGTGTGTTATATGTGGTATCATCAGAGCAGTTTCGTCTCAATCTGAGAAATTCGCCTTTTGGAAGGTTAGTTACGGTTGGCGGAAAATGGGAGCTACTCCTGTGCAGAAGACTGTTTGTGGAAGTGGTCTTTCTGTAGAGTTCAGTGGACAGGGAATTGTTGGCACCCCGATAGATGCGGAGATCAAGAAAAGTAATACTGTCCGGACTCCAGTCATACGTGAATTTCAAATTCAAAGTGTTCACATTCAGTCTTTGGATGAAATTGGTGAGGTGTTCAGGAGATCCCTTCCAGATTATCAATATGTCATCGATATATCTTGTCCACATATGGACACAGTCAATGTAGGTGTCATCCTGAAGTACAACCTCTTTTTCCCACCATCCAAGGAAGAGGTTAGCGTATGTGGGGGCGCAGGCCGCCCCCATCGCTGTCCCCCTTCCCTGGATGTAGTAGTACTGTTCAAAAACAAAATAGTTTTTGTGTAGCACAAAGTCCAGAAGGATCAGAAGAAAATCATGGAAGGGGGTGAGGCCCTCAATTTCCAGAAAATATCGTACAGCCGCTATCCCAAGATCGTGTCGGATGCAATTATAAAGAGATTCAACATCCAAAGAAACAAGAAGATGGTCGTCGTCTAAGTAGATGTTATTCAGTTTCTTCAAGACTTCCGTAGTATCTTTGGTGTACGAGGGTAGGCTCATGACGTGGTGCCGAAGATGGACATCCAAAAAGATACAGGCATTCTCTATAAGCGATCCGTTGCCGGACACAATTGGTCTGCCCGGGGGTGACTGTAAATTCTTGTGCACCTTGGGAAGGAGATAAAAAGTGGCTACCCTTGGATTGAGGTTCAACAGAAAAAGATGTTCTGATTTTGTGATGGTACCGTCTGATAGGGCCCTATCTATTAATCTTTCAAAGGCAACTTTGAAGTTGGAGGTGGGATCAAAAAGGGTTTTGGAGTAGCAGGATTTATCATTCAATTGTGAATGAACCTCTTTAAGGTACATTTCAGTTGGCCATAGGACAATATTCCCCCCCTTGTCCGAGGGTTTGATGACAATGTCTTGCCAATCTCTGATCTCTTTGATAGCTGCTCTTTCAGTTTTAGTGAGGTTACCCTTGGTTCTATACTTTTTGTTCTTGCGGTGTAGTTCATCGAATTCCTTAGAAACCAGGTTTACAAAGACCTTGACCTCGGGGCATATAGTGTCCTGTGGGAAGAAAGTAGACTTTTTTTTACAAATGGTTCTGTTCTTTGTGGCGGATGTATCTGTTCCTTGTAACATTTCCAGGTCAGCAATGGCCTGTAGTTCTTGTGATGTCCAGTTTGTTGGGATGTCGGGGGTATCTGTTTGACAGCGAGAGTGGAACTTGGCTAGGAGTAATTTTCTGCCAAACAAATTCAGACTGGTTTCCCAGTGAAATCTGTCGAAGGTGTGGGTTGGAGAAAACGAAAGGCCTTTTTCCAGAACTCTAGTCTGTTCAGTAGTGAGGGGGTGATCAGATAAATTGATAATTTGTAACTTAGTTACTGTGGAATCTACTGTGGCCGTTTCCTTTGGGATTGTCGGCTCGGTTGACGTGGCTCCCATCTCGTCCAATCTCGTCTTCCCCTTCTTCCTACTTCGTCTGGTCTTCCTCTTCCCTGAAAATGTTACTTTTTCCAAAGGCATATACCGCCAAGTCAACTAAAGTTACAAGTTTGTGCATACAAAGTATTTCACGTATAATTCATCTTTAATTGGAAAAGACTGTATCTATAACCAAAGACTACTAGGGTCTATATGAAAAGGAAGACCCGCCCAGTCCAGTCTTTTTTCAGCAAATATACTATCTGTCCAGAATTCTAGATATATGGACTGATTCTACAGCTTTCGCTATCTTGGGGCTATAAGTTACAAAGTCAAATATTGTATATATTTTTATAATATAAATTTTTTTTTTTATTTCTATTAATTTTTCTTTATATATATGTGATTAGATTTTTTATGTGAAACAAAGTTTTTTATATAAAATTTGCGTATATGATATTTGTTTACATATCGATTGCATGAAATAAAAAATATTTATGCAATCGCTATAATACATCGTATATATCTGTAGGTGGCCGCCTATAAAATTGTATTGTATTTTATATGATAAAATTTCTTCTTTTTATACAAATAAATGAAATTAATTATTTAAAAACAGATAAAAATTGTGTATGTGAAGTGACTTCATCCATGGTGCAAATTAATATATAAAAACAGCGCAGATACTCCATTTCTTGTCTTTAAATTGTCTTGATTGTGTTTACCACCAGCTGAGGAGCAGTGGGCAATTGGTGCAGCAAAATAGCTGCAAAGGAGTGGAACTTTCTGACCACAGGCAACGACCAGTCAAGGAGTATTGGATGATTGGTGCAGCAAAATAGCTGCAAAGGGGTGGAACCTTCTGACCACAGGCGACAACCAGCTGAGGAGCAGTGAGCCAATGGTGCAGCACTGAGTTGTTTTTTGTCAGTTTACTATCCAATAAGACCACTATCTGGCTTGATCATGTTTACCACCAGATGAGGAGCAGTGGGCGATTCGTGCAGCAATCAATGACTCTCAGCAGTGGGATTGGTCAGCTCTGTGATTATTACCACTTGAGCGCAATCAGTTGTATGTATTTAAAGACAAGTCCACTTATCCCACATATGAATGACTCTCAGCAGTGGGATTAATGAATGGTGATGGCTTGATCGTGTTTACCACCAGCCGAGGAGCAGTGGGCAATTGGTGCAGCAATGCAATAGCTGCAAAGGGGTGGAACCTTCTGGCCACAGGCAATGTCCAGCCGAGGAGCAGTGGGCCAATGGTGCAGCAATGCAATAGATGCAAAGGGGTGGAATCTTCTGACCACAGATGATGACCAGCCGAGGAGCAGTGATCGATTGGTGCAGCAATGCAATAGCTGAAAAAGGGTGGAACCTTCTGACCACAGGCGACGACCAGCCGAGGAGCAGTGGGTGATTGGTGCAGCAATTAATGACTCTCAGCAATGGGATTGGTCAGCTCTGTGATTATTACCACTTGAGCGCAAAACAGTTTTATGGGATTAAAGACGAGTCCACTTATCTCACATATCAATGATTATCAGAAGTGGGATTAATGAATGGTGATGCTAGATGGAATTGTCCTTGGGCCCTCCCACCCACCCTTATGTTGCGGAAATAGGACATGCACACTTTAACCAACCAAACATTTCAGCGTCAGGGCCTACAAAACTGTGGCTGAAATGATTGGTTTGTTTGGGCCCCCACACAAAAAAAACAATTCATATTTCCCTGTATAAACTGGCTCTACAGAGACAAAATGTCATCGTCACTCGTCATCCTCCTCCTCTGATTCCTCGCCCCCTTCAGTGTGTACTTAATCATCCTCACAGATTATCAATTCGTCCCCGCTGGCCTCCACATTCACAGGCCCCATTATAATCTCTGGAGGCAATTCCTGGTCTTCATTGAATAATTGATAATTCATTTTTATAAACATCATCTTCTCCACATTTTGCGGAAGCAATCTCCTTCGCCGCTCACTGACCAGGTTCCCCGCTGCACTAAAAACTCTTTCGGAGTACACACTGGAGGGGGGACAACTCAGGTAAAATAAAGCCAGTTTGTACAGGGGCTTCCAAACTGCCTTTTTTTCCTGCCAGTACAGGTAAGGACTGTCTGACATGTCTACTTGGATGCTGTCACCAAAGTAATCCTCCACCATTTTTTTCAATGGTGACAGCATCCAATGCAGCGAAAGTAGACATGTCAGCAATCGTTGGCAGGTCCTTTAGTCTGGACCAGATGTCCAAACTCCCTCCTGCCTGAACTGCATCCCCGCCAGCGGGTTGTGTGGGAAATCGCAGCTGTTTCCTCGCAGCCACAGGTGTGGGAGAAAATGAAGGAGGAGCTGTGGCCATGTCACGGTCCCCTTCAGATGACAATCTCCTGACTAGCAGGTCTTTGCACCTTTGTAGACTTGTGTCCGCCGGAAACAGAGACACAACATACACTTTAAACCGAGGATCAAGCACGGTGGCCAGAACGTATTCCTCTCACTTTAACAGACTGACCACCCTCGTATCCTGGCAAAGCGTATGGAGGGCTTCATCCACAAGAGCTACATGTTTTGCGGAATTGCAATACTTTAGCTCCTCCTTCACTTTCTCCAGCTGCTTCTGCAACTACCTGATCGGGGGAATTACCTAACTCAAGCTGGCAGTGTCGGAACTGACTTCACTTGTGGCAAGTTCAAATGGCTGGAGATCCTTGCACAACACAGAAATCAGCCTCCACTTCGCTTGAGTCAGGTGCAGCCCCCGCTCCTCTGCCTATCTCGTAGAAGGCCGTGTAGACTTCAATGGCCTTTTGCTGCTACTCCATCCTCTGCATCATATAGAGGGTGGAGTTCCAGCGTGTCACCACCTCTTGTTTAAGCTGATGGCAGGGCAGGTTGAGGAGTTTTTGCTGCCTCTCCAGCCTTTCGGGAGGCAGTGGCAGAATGCCGAAAGTGTCCGGAAATTTTGCGGGCCACCACAAGCGTCTCCTGCCGCTCCTGTCACTTCTGATGAAATGCTGCACCACCAAATTTATTGTGTGGGCAAAACATGGCACGTGCTGGAAATTGCCAATGTGTAATGCCCACACAATGTTACTGGCATTGTCCGACACCACAAATCCCCAGGAGAGTCTGGGAGATTATTTCCCTCAGTTTCTCTAAGAGGTTGTCGGCATTGTGTCTCTTCCTGAAACCGGTGATACACAGCATAGCCTGCCTTGGAAGGAGCTGGCATGCAGGAGATGCTGCTGCTGCAGAAGGCGATGCATCTACCCAGTGGGCTGCCACAGTCATATAGTCCTTAGTTTGCCCTGATCCACTTGTTCACATGTCCGTAGTTAAGTGGACAGTGGGTACAGCCGCATTTTTCAGGGCACTGTGGACACTTTTTCTGACGTCCCTGTACATCCCGGGTATCACCTGTATATGTTTATAGATATATTAATTCAATTAAACACCTGCATGTTTTTTTATATATTCAGTTGATCCAACTTTTTACTAGTGCTCCACTACTGTATTTCTTCTTTTCCTTTTCTGTGTTTTTGGAGGTGGATTCTCCTATGTGTGAGCAGCTTCACATATCCCCCTATAGGTGCCTGATTTGCCTAGGTAACCTTTTTTGTTTGCAGCGAGAAGAAAGGCAGCTTACCTTCAGGACCTCAGATGCAGCCAGTACTGAGGATCGCAGCAGAGGCCTCTATACACAGGCCCTGATACATCACTCCTTGTCTCTGCAGACAGGTCGCCCAGAGACCCGGATCCCTCTTCTATAATAAAGAAGGGGAGGGGCGTGCATATGAGCGTACGCTACCATGCTCGGATGGATCTTATCCTTTTCGCTCAGGGACTGAGCGTGTTTCTCCGATTGTAAGAGGAAGCGTACGTCCGAGCATGGTAGCGTGCGCTTCACATATATGGTCCAGCAATGATTCCCTCTGAAGTTACCTTCTAACAATTAACCAATTATCCTAAGTGTTTGATTTTTTTATTGCTTTATATTACCTCATTTGTCTCCCTTAATTAAACTACAATTGAACCCTCATAACATATTTCTTGTGTTCTAATGTGCCACTTCCCTCACTATCTATGTGTCCCCCAATGTTTTTTATTTTTAATTTATTTTGGTGTTTGTCTGCATGCTATAAATAATGTTAATAATTATTATGTTCCTATTTATTTACATGTCTCGCTACCCTAATGCTATGTGTGTTGTATTACTCCACCAACAACTAACATTCATGCATTTACAATATGTGTTATTTAACCCTAAAACCCACACGAGCACACAACATTCATTCCTTACCCTTCACTTAAAATTACATACACATGTTCCATGGACCTATGTCCACCTGCCCTCAGAAAGATTAGTATTGCATTCAGGTGTCAGTTTTTTAGGTGTGGTGCGCGTTAATTAGCCGACCGATTACGGCCCTACTCAGCCGGATGATCTAAGAGTGCTATGGAGCAGTTTTTGCATGACCGATGGTTTAGAGGCAAAAGTGTCCCGACCGCTCGCCAACCCAAGTGGATGTACCTCTGTGCAGTTTGAGTACACGCCCCCGTGTACGCCCAGGGTTACACCCAGTTTCGCCCTGTTATCTAGCCTCTCCAATAAAAACGCCCACAATATGCCCACTTTGTCCGTCTGTAAATGGACTCGTATTTTTGATCGATGAGTCCCGTTCGCTAGCGGGGTGCTGTAATCGCACATGCGCATTGCGTAAGGTACGCATGCGCAATGGAAAAAGCACGTTCTGTCTGCACACGTAGCGGACCGATTCAACCAGAATAACCCCCTGTGTGCCTTGGCATCATGGAGTGCTTTGGGAGACGTCTAGAGATGCCCTATGCTCATGACCAATTAAAATTATTTAGGCAAATTGTAGTCAAACAGAAGTTAATTCTGTCCATTAACCAATAGCTGATCCCAAGATATAAACACAATTAACTTAATTTAATATTTTTTTCAGATTTTATAAACGAGCAACTTTTGGCCTATGGGCGCCATTAAGAAGAATACTCAGTGGTGCTGTGATTCAAAAATGTTTGGGAACCACTGGTCTACCCCATCTCTATCTGCCCCTCGCCTTTTGAATGTACGCTCACGAGCAGAGCCCTCTTCCCTCATGTGTCCTTCAATTACTTAAACCCTCTTCTACTCCATACTTCCTTCGATGGTACCAAATCCCTTTGATTTCCTACCATCCTAATACTAAAGCAGATATTTGTATATACCATATCCTTGCCCTGTACTGTCACCTATTCATCAAAGCATACCCTTTCACTGCATAACCTAGTCCTGAGGCTGGTCCTCCGACCCCCTGCCTCATGCCTTGACCATCTCTGCCTGCTTATATACTGCTATGAAGCCACCTCCCACTTGCTTGCACCTCATGTAATCCGTCTGTCTCCCCTTCCTACTAGATTATAAGCTCCTCAGAGCAGGGCCCTCTTCCTTCTTTCTTGTCAAAGCCCTCTTCTCTCACATTTCACTCACAGCTCTCAAACACTTAGCAACCATCTTTGTCCGCATACTCTCCATCTTTGGCCACCAGCCCCTATGTTAATTACTTCCTCACTACTTACATCTAAGCTGCAGTGTGTATTGATTTGTTGTACACTTTTTACCTGTATTCTATTTTTTGATATTTACTCACTATGATGTTAAGTTTCTGTCTCCCTGTTCTGTTCCATTGTACAGCACTGCATATGTAGTAATAATCATAATAATCATAATAACTGTTTATATAGTAATAATAGTAATAAACTGTTTATATAGTAATGAACATAATAAATGTTTTCTTGTTTTGCTTACTTGTTTATGTACTCTGTAATTGGGTGCTGAGGATCCCTTGTGGCTATACATAAATAAAGGATAATAATAATAATAATAATAATAATAATAATAATAATAATAATAATAATAATAATAATACAATACCATAGGCATTGGTAAAATAAAGGTGAGCCAGGGGTTAGAACAAGCAGACAATGTTATTTTGGGAAAAGAAACCAAATGGCTGATAAAAGAAAACAAGTGGTTTGAAACCTCCAGGAAGGGGCTGGCATGAGGGCAGATCACTGGTTTGTTTGGCACATGGCATATGTCTTGGGGTGTTTCTCATTTATTGAAAGGCTTGGGCTGTGGCGTCCCCATGAAAACGCTGGGCACTCCCAAGGGAAAGCAGGTGCGCTGATGCCTGCTCGGGGCGGGCGGCTGATGTCACATGATATCAGCCTCCGCCCCCTTTTTGCCCATCTCCGGGTCAGATAAAACCCAGTTCAGGCTGACTTTTATCTGCAAGCGGGAGAAAAAAATTTGATGGTTGGTAACCGGCTAATGATTTTTCACCCATACAGCCACATGCGATTGGATGCAGGCACAGACATCGATTTGCATGCAGGCACAGACATTCGTCGGTGAAGGTGGGCGGGCATTCTATACCTTGGCGAGTGAAAGAACCAGGCTCAGAATTTCTTTAAGGATGTCACTTTTAGAAGCAACATTTTCTCCAACAAGTACATTTTACCAATGTCCATAAATGATCATATGGCAGCTTGCCCATGCCAGGAATAATGTCAGCCATATTGTACAGTTTAATGCGCAAATTCAAAATGATGGACTGTAAAAAACACTCATTCGCAATGCGCATATAAATGTGGGATTTAATGAAAGCAGCTTTGTATGTTGCCTTTCCTTTTTGTTGCTTGTTTTAGTGCTATTATTTTCTGTTCCTCTACAAATGACACTTCTAGTTGTCTCATTCTTCACATCATCTATTAATGTCTTGAACTTCAGGTTACTACAATCACTCAATAAACGAGGAGTTCTTCAAAGCAAGACCCAGAGGCTGCCTCCAGTATCATCATTCATCTCACACGTCCTGTCCATGCTGAACATGACTTAAGGTTCATTACACTTAAATAAACATGGCAATAATCAGATGTGTTTTGATGTATATTTTGTTCAGCTGTAAGCACTATATACAATTCCCAGCTTACCAAACATATTTTAACGCAAAATGTAACAACAGCGCAGTACAGTATGTGTAGTTATATGGAAACCAGAAATATGATCAAACATATAAAGGATGCCACAAGTTTTTATCCATGGCTGAAAATAAGGCCATTGTAAAGATTAACCAATAAATCAATAAATCAAAAACAGTGATATGGTGCAGTCGGGATGGCGTTGTCGGTTTCCTGACCTTCAGGATGCTGAACCCATACCATCTTCAAGAATAATGGATACTTATATATTTGGTGCCCAACATTTTTACATCAGTGTGCAACTGAATCTCTGTAAAAATGGCTCTGATGTGGCCAAAACTTTTTCTCACACCAAGTTTCATCGTGCTTCATCTGTAAATTTGTGCACCAATCAATTTGCAATTAAAGTTTGTAGCCTTGTATCTCTGGTATTTTGTGTTGGTTTTTGCTTTGTGTGTAATGGGACTAATGAGGTTATTCAATCAGGGCGAACACTGCAATTTGTTCCCATTTTGGGGGGTAGATTCGACTCATCCTATTCAATCCCAGTGCTGATATTTTGACTGGGTGAAAAATCCATCATTGGCGAAAAACCGCATGGATCCGCAAAATTGCCGCAGATTCACGTGGTTTTGGTGACTTCATGGATGTGTTTGCGCCCAATTTTGCCCATCACGATTCATCCCAAAAAAAGTGAAACAGCATTGGTGAAAATGGACTCAAAAATGTTTGTGATTGAATACTGGTCAGCGAATTATTGCCGATTGGAGAGGTAATTTAAAGGAAATGTATAGCCGATTTTTTTTTTCTTTATGGGGAATTCAATTATTTTTCCCGTCGAAAAAAAATTTCACCCGAAAACACACATGTTCAGTGAAACCTCTGTTAGATAGTGAGAATAGAGCGCTGGGGTCAGGGGGGGGAATATAAACGAGTGACACCTGTAAAAATAAATTGGTTAGTTAAAAAATGTTTACACTCCGTTTCGGCTTCAGTCCCGGGACGCGGCTTGATGACGTCAGCGGCTTCCGTACGGGTGCTTCGGGTAGCAGTGGGACGGCTCGGTTCTCTCCTCCAGTCTCCAATGTGTTTCATGATTCACAGGGCACTTGACAAAGTACCCGTACGGAAGCCGCTGACGTCATCAAGCCGTGTCCCGGGACTGAAGCCGCTGACGTCCGGAAGCCGCTGACGTCATCAAGTCGGAAGCCGCTGACGTCATCAAGCCGTGTCCCAGGACTGAAGCCGAAACGGAAAGATTTCATCTAAAGCGGACAGCATCCAGCTGAGGAATACCGCTGCCTCCAAAGGTTAGGGTTAGTAGGGACAGCACGGCCACCTCTCCACACACCAAAAACATACTCCAAAAGGAGTGTAAACATTTTATAACTAACCAATTTATTTTTACAGGTGTCACTCGTTTATATTCCCCCCTTACCCCAGCGCTCTCTTCTCACTATCTAATTAATTGTTTCATTAGAGCTGCTCCCCTTCTCAAAGCGCAGTTCACCTTCTCCCAACCAAGTGAAACCTCTGTGTTTACTGCTATCGTGCTGTGAATGGATTAAGCAGTCTTGTCCTGATGATGGTCCCAAGGGGATTGAAACTTTGACCATGTTTTGTCACTAGTGAATAAACCTTAATTCTACTACTGTTTTGGTGAGTGCTCACCTTCTTCTAATCACCCCAGAAAAAATCAATTGAAGTAGAATTCACATATTTACATACAGAGGGAATAACTAAAGTTGCTATTTTAATTTACCTAACTGTATAATTAGCTTTTATTGATTTTTCTTCTTTTCAGGACTGTATATTAATGACATAGGTTATATGTGGCAGTGCCCTTTTACAGAAGAGATCATTTGTAAGATCAGTGCTTTATTATGGTAGCAATTTTATTGAAATTGGATTGAAGTATTTATGATGATTGTACAGGCGCTTAATGGCAACTGTATGATACTCATTAATGTAGCAGTGTGCCTTAATTAGAAACTACCTGGAAGGACTTTGTATTTAGGGGATGTTATTAACATGGAGTATGATTAAATAAAGTCTATGATCAAGCAAATGCATCAATAAATTTGCTTCACACAGAGAGAGAGAGTGAGAGTATATACAGGTTGAGTATCCCTTATCCAAGATGCTTGGGACCAGAAGCATTTTGGATAACGGATTAATTCAGAATATTTTTATATTCAATGAGGTATCTTGAGGTATCTAGCATTTATGTTGTATAAACACATCAAACACACATGAAATACAAACAAATATATTGTATTTGAAACAAGGTTTCAAAACAGGTACGATCTCAGGCACTGAATTTGAATGCTAGGCAACCATTTTCTTACACATATGTAGTGCTACACATCATTTCCCCAGTAGTGCCAGTTACAGATGTACCAGAAGTGCTTTTAGCAACAACAACAACAACAACAACAGAAAAAGTACATTCTGTATGGATTTCAGAATAATTTGGATAACGGATATTTGGATGAGGGATACTCAACCTGTACTAAGCATCTGATATACAGTGGTCTATGATCTTCTATGTAGAACTAAAACAACTAACCACAAGTTTTAACTAATAGTAACACATGTTCCAGATGGGATGTGCTATGTGTGGATTCAAATAACATGTTGTGGTTCTCTATTAATTTACATATTTGCTTTTTTTTTTATATCCGCAATAAAAAAAAAACATTTAGCTTTCTAGAATGGAAATGGATCTGATACTTTCTGTAATGCAAGTTATGACCTAAAATGTCCCTTGCCTGCCTCTGTATCTTATTTATAGCCTTATATATCAGTTTGCTCTATGAAATGAAATATCATTTTGGCACAGGTAAGCAAAATTATGTGCATGCTGCACTTAACAAGAAACTCCCATCTGCCAACACAAATGCTGCCATCTTTCTGTGAGAAAACATACACTCTGCAATGTACTAAGCAGGGGCATAAATATAAAGTGACACCAAAGCAGAGTTTGCATTGGGTCTCAGCAGTTTTGTGCAACATAAATGACCTCTTACTGTACTGGGGAAGGTTCATATGAAGAATTAAATAATAATGACAAAACAGATTGTATTTGCAGGTTAATATCCTTAACGCGTCCTGTTTATGCTATACTGTGTGTGGTGTTAATGAAAACAGCGTTAAAGTTCTTCTTTGGTAGGAGTAAAAATACCTCACAATTTATTTAGTTTCAGAAATCAACCAAAAGTTCAGTGGTTCATATGTTATAGGCTTGAGAAAGGTTTAGACCTCACCAGGGCCGGTGCAAGGCACCGCGGAGCGCCCCAGTCGAGGGGGGGTGGGGCGCCCCAATGCCTACAGGAGGGGGGGGTACCTGCGGCGCTGTGTGATCTGGCGGCGGGGTCCCTGCAGTGATGCGCGCAATCCGGCAGCCAGGCGGCGCGGGAAGCGCTGATGGGTTTGAAAACTTGCCGCACGCTGATATGCTGAATCTCAGCCAATCAGCATGCAGAATGTTTTCAAACCCAGCAGCGCTTCCCGCGCCGCCGCCTGGCTGCCGGATAGCGTGCATCACTGCAGGGACCCCGCCTCCAGATCACACAGTGCCGCAGGTACCTGGCACAGACACCCCTGCAGCCTCCATGCGAGAGGCGAGGGGCGAAGTTCCGCCCTCCAGTGGCTGGCGCCCTAGGCAAATGTGATTCACTAATCACAGGCAGGTAACAAAGAAGTATTATCACATGCATGCATGGTGACTGGAGCTTTGATCCCATTTTGCTCATCTGGGGCACAATGTACTGTATAATACGGTGTGAGAATCAGAAAGTGAGAGATTTCGCGAGTTTTCCCATTTTTTTTTAAAGCAGCAATCATTTACATGGCAAAATCAACCTGTTTTTTTTTTTTTGCAGTGTGATTGCCGCTTTAAAAAAAAAAAGAAAAACTCTCCCAATATCTCACTTTCTGATTCTCACATCCTATTACATTTGGCATTCCCTCTTACTGAGAAAATAACTTCCAGAGAAGTACTGGCTGATTTGATTTACTGTACCTAAAAAGTGCATGTCACATTCTATGCTAAACCAACTGCACCTGCCTCACTGGGTCAAAGCACAGTCTGCCATATACTATGGATGAGCAGACATTTGCCAGTTAAGGGCATTATCATACTGCAGGAACATGCTGGCAACATGAAAGTCAAATATAGTAAAGTATCCTCCTCCTGCCCTCTCTTCCGCATCTGCACTAGCTGACCGGCTGAGTCTGTCCCCTCCTCCCTCCATGCAGCCTGCACGCAAGTGAGTGCGCAGGCTGCCTTTGTGCAAGTGAGTGTGCAGGCTTAGTGATGCACTTCCCCCTCGAGCTTGCAAGTGGTACAGTCCAAACAAAGGACTACGTCAGCAATTCGGTGCCTTTGCCATCAATGGCAAAAGTGCAACTGTCCATAGATAGTGTAAAACTGTGCAATGGTTGACCATCGATAATTTTACATATCGATGGCCATCTATTATGTTTGAGTGATTGGCCTATGGGCCAATCAAAGCACGTGGGTGGGGCTTCGCAGGTGTCAGGGGCGGAGCTATGCTTCGTCCCCCGGCAATTTGATTTAAAAAAAAACATCGGGTTTGCTGTGCCATTGATGTAGGGAAACCATCTGGTTCTCCCCATCGATGGCAAAAGTATTCGACATCGGGCATCAACCATCGATTATTTTGAATCATCGATGGTCGATGGCCATCCCTACGCAGGCTGCCGCTTCACAGCTCCTGAGTACACATACTGTACGTAGTGCAAAAGTTAGCCGTCACAGCCCGTGCTGGCTCTGCAGCACCAGCGGCTGTGACGGCTGTCACTTGGGTGATTGGTTCCGCTCATCGGAATGTTAAAAGTGGTCTGTTCTGTAGGGGGGGGGGGGCTTTCAGAGAGAGGGGGCCAGTGATACTGACTCCGAGAGCCCCCCTTAATCCTGCTCTGCGTGGATCAGCAGCCGTCGCAGAATAGAAAATAGGCTTGTAGTGCACAGCCTGTCTGCTTAAATAAAAAGACCATTGGTTTGTGCTTTGGAACAACAAGTCCCAGCAAGCCTCCCTCGCATGCAGGGACTTGGAGAACCACAAGTCCCCGCATTAAAGGGCCCACTGGGACTTGTATTTCCACAGCATAACCAGCTCAACCCTCTTCTCCAGTAGGGTAATCTAGGGGTAAATGAGTTATACGTTCACTGGTGATTTCCCTCAATATAGGTTGGTGGTGTGCTGCAGGTATAGGGAACACACATACCCGTTATATTCCGAAATTGGGCATTAGATCTTCCTCCCAGGAACCCATGAATACACTGACTGCTTCAGCTTGTGTTGTCTATATCGAGGCTTCCTTTTTAAGAAGCGGACATTGTCAAATGATATTGAGTAGTGTATTCTTCTTCTTCACATTTCATTGCCTACATTTTATTAATACAAAAGGGCATGCTTTAAATTACAGGAACCCTGAGGTTATGGGTATCCAAGTTTAATGTTCAGTCCTGAAAATAGTATACTTGCATCCTCATTGAGCAAGATAGAGATCCGTTGCAAGTGAAATAGAACCTTTGTATATACTATATTCTTACTTTTGTGATTCTATCAAAATATGGAAAGACATTTTAATGTATAGGTCAGTCTTCAATGTATAGGTCAACACTGGCCCTAATGATCAAGCTCCCCAGAAGCAAAATAAATGTTCTACTTCAGTACTCATATTTATTTTTCAATTTTTTAACCTCAAAATAGAGAAGTAAATGGAATAATTTCACACATCTGTCTTTTCCATTCTTTCTTTGTCCTCCTTTTTTTAACCCACAATTTTGCTTTCTTTTAACACTTGAATTTCTAGTCTATATAACGGTTCTAAAAGACCATCTTTTTTACGTTGAGTGATCCCATATGCAGTAATTCATCTTTCATTTAAAACAAACGAATATAAGTGAAATATAAATCAAAATAACTGTCTGTTCATAATAAAATTCAAACTGTTTTTAATCTCAATAAATACATTGTGAAATATGATTGCAGTCCTATTTTACTGCAATCATTAGCAAATTTAAAAATTGAAATGATGCAATTTGCTGTAAATTAGTACATGGGTTTATACATTACATCTCAATTTAGAGTAGTGATTTCCCAGACCAATTAATAACTCAGATTCCCAATTGCTGCATTTCTTAATAATTTGGCACAAAGGTAAGCTTATTGAGGATTAAGAAAAAGCTTTCATGATGCATACATTATTTTCCCTAATCTTGACTGCTGATGCTATAACATTCATCTCCATCCTTATTTGGTAACCCCACCGCTTGCTGTGCTTCTAGTAACTTGACATGTTACAACAGGTTTCCCCCTGCAATTACTTTCCCGAATTACCCGCCCCTTTCAGAAAGGCACGTTCCGCTACTAGACCATTGATTCTAAATACAACTTTTATACAGCTTAATCAGTGGTAATAAATACAATTGTTTGTATATAATTTCAGTTTTATTTTAATTGGCAGTCATCTCCGCTAGTAACCTTTTCCGCAAAGAAACAGGTAAATTCATTCAACATTCAATTTCACAATACATTATAAAGTTTATTCTTAAGAAATCAATTCTACAGTAAGTTAGTGTACTTTGAGCATGACATTAATAGAGATGTGCGGGTTGAGATTTACCTGGTTCTTTGTGCTAAACTAGCATGGATTTATTTTTTTATTAGTTCGGATTTATCCAGACTTTTCTTATTGGCTATGTAAGAGGAGAAGGACTTGTTGTCCTTAGTCAGGACTCATCCTTTCTTCAACCATTGGGATCCTAAACTCTCGATCCTGTTCCAGGAAGTGGATGAATGGGTGACTATGGGCCTTATTCTGGTTAGGTCGGTGAAACGTACGTAGGGCCCAACACACCATACGTTTTACGTATGCTCGTGGTGAGCGAAAGTCCGCCCACAGAACAGCCGCACACGGACGGTCACAAACACCGACAATGGGGAGTGGCGTACACTTGAGCGTACGCCACCGTGTACGGACAGATCTCCCTCTTAGCCACCGATACCTGGCGTACATCAGAGCATACGCCAAAGTGCACGGACGGATCTCGTCCGTTTTCCTACCGACACCTTCCGTATATCTGAGCGTACGCTACATTGCAAGTAGAAATTGAGTCCAAAAACATAATTGTTGCTCTTAGACGTGGTTTATGTGTCTTTTCCATAATTAAAAACTGGTATGTTTATGTTACAGTGAAAAAGTTGACATGTCGACTCCTGTGAATTGAGTGTCCTGCTTTTTAAAGTAGAAAAAACACTTTCTGAATGGGTGTAGATGGTTATAAAATAACTACCTTGACATATATAAGCAGGTCTTAGAATGAATTTTACCTAAAATTAAACCAACCTTTACATGTTGAGAAGTGTAGAAAGATATGCTTCCAATGTGTTTGAGGGCTGTGTGTGGCTTGCAGGTAGTGAAATCATGGTTTTCACTTAATAGGCTTCAGCATTGCTTATTACATTCAGGTGTATGTGTGTGTGTGTGTGACTAGTAATCAGCGTTAATTAGCAGACCCAGGCGTCCACTCTCATACGGCATCTCTAGGGGTGGTCTATATTTGGCTTCCGCCTGTTTTTGGGTCAAAATGCGCGGTGCGTTCGCTGATCTAGGCGGTTGTGGCACCGTGCATTTTGTGTACACACCCCCGTGTACGCCCATGTTTACGCCCAGTTTTCCTCATTATTCCGGCCGCTCCCATAAATACGCCCACATGCCGCCCACAATGACCGTACTCTTGCGGACAGGTTTTTTCGCACGGAGAGACCCGTCCATGAGCGGTGTGAGGTCGCCGCACATGTGCATTGCGAAAGCTACACATGCGCAGATGGAAAAAAACCCGATCCGCCCGTTTACGGTCCCACCGTATCAAACAGAATAAGGCCTTATGTGACTAGTGGCCACAAATGCTGAGACAAAAGACCAAGGAGCATATGTCAGAGGTGACTGCCATGTTCACGGTTAGGTGAATGATCATCATTGGCAATTAGCCTCAGCCACCCAATTGTCACCTAAGCAGCACTCGCATGCTGAGGTGTATTTGTGGACCTCACATGGCTATACAGGGTCACCTGGACCAGCGCTTAAGGGACGACCAACAGACATAGAATTAGGTTTTCCTGAATTGAAAAAGCCGCCTGTGTGCGGCGAAACGCGTCTTAAGAGGAGCTTTTTTCCAACTACCAGCAGATTGAGGACATAAAGGGTCGATTGGGAGCACATACCCATGGCAAAAATCCCCCTTGTACACTCCGGTCCAACCCACGGACATTTACAAACTGAACAGAGTGTTCCCCCTGCCGACGCTGACACACGGAGGACCGTGATCAGCCAGTCTGCTTCCTACAGCAGCACAAGTCTACAAAGAGTTGCGCCCGCCGGAGACTGTGTACTTCAGCCTACAGTCGGCTTGCTGGCCGCTGCAGTAGCTGTAGTTTGCACACCAAGGCAAGGCATACTGGCTAAGTGTGCCCACCCACTCCGCAGTACACACTGTAGATTTGTGAGACAGTGTCAATCTCCTAGCCAAGTGACCAAGGCACCATCCCCAAACGGTCACCTGCAGCTGTAAGGGATCCACTCCACTTTTTCCAGCATTTACCCTTGCCGGGAGGATTACAAATAATATTCGACCAACACAGACTGCACTTGGGATTACCCCCCATGGAGTGACTGCTACCACTGTCCCATTTGGTCCAATCCAGGACTTGGTAACTATTTGTTACACAATCATGCTAACGCATTGATATGGCTTTCTTTTTTTTTTCACTTCAAATCTTTATTTCATATTTCAACAAATTACAAATACAATCACATAAACATGTAAACATACCCATACATACTGGTACATATCTTATGGCGGTAAAATGACCCTCAATTGCTAAAAAGAGAAGGAACATAATTTACAGAAAAAAACAGATAAAAACAATATCTACTTTAGGGCTGCACTATTCAACTAGCTACTTAGAGGAAATATTAGCTCGGCCTATTTAGAGCATCAGGGGAGCTTCTATAGTCGAGACGTTTGCCCCTAGTTGGTACTGCACTATATCATGTGAGGAGTACTTTGGGCTTATTATTAGGGAAAGGGGGGTCTACTTAACCTTCTTCTGAATTTACTTGGACTGGGCCCAGTACGATGACGATATAGGGAATTAGTTAGGTACGTAATTAATGCTTGTTAATATGGAATATCTCTTGGAATTATGGTTGTATTTAGCCTATCCCAGTCTATTTATGGAGTCCTACAATGTCTTTACGGTGAAATAAAGTAAAAATAATATCAATCCAGTGTCGTTATTTTATCGTGTAGGTGAATATTTATGTGTCGCGTTGTCTCACCAACGACGTAAAGAGTTACTAAAGTGTCTAAAGAAAAGAATTTTAAAAAGAACAAGGAAGATATGTATCTATTTTTAGAATTAGAGAAATGATATGCCTTTCTTTTAATTGAATAGTGCATGCATGCAACTGATTTAGTACCTTTTATCCTTTATTTTATTTTATTCTATGTGTGTTATTTAGTGATTGTTAATTGTGTAATACATTTTAATATTGATATACAGGAGGTGCCTACTGGTTCTTGTTTCTGGTATCTTTTGTATTGAGGGCGGCAACCCTTTCCCAGAAGGCAGCCACCTATGTACAAGCACAATACACCATCCCTAGCGCTCAAGTTTTGTTCTATTCTATAGAATTATACTTGCACTGTTAAGGTGGCCATACATCAGAAAGACATTGCACCCAATCATACAATCTCAATGGATTGTAAAATGGATTGTTTGCAGATTGTGTGCACATCGTGTGTACACAATCATACAATCACACAATCTCCCGGCCCCCGGAGATTGGAGGATTGGTCCTCTGATCTGACGTGCTGCAGGTCAGATCAGTTGGGATTGGGAACCTATTTCATGTGCTTTTAAGCACATGCAATCTATCTTTAGATGTCATGTGACACTCCCTCCCTGACTAGCAGAGAAGAGAGGTGCAGCTTCCCAGCGGCCCGTAGTGGTGAAGACGCTGGGAGCCACAGAAGTTTCCAATTGGCAAACAGGCGGGCGGCTGAAGAGAGCAGTGAATGTCCTTTTGCACAATTCTGTCACTACTCTGAAAACAGTTTTCAGAGGATTGCTGCATTAGGGCTATTTAATAATGGCAAAACACAGCAGATTGGTAGTTGCTGGCAACCTGAAAATTAAAAAAAAAATATTAAAAAAATTGATTTTTGGTACTCCTATCCTTTTGATCCTAGTAGGCCAGCCCCCTATTTAAATGAAGCTTCAATCATACAATCATGCAGCAGATGTATGACGGATTGTATGACAGATTGTAAATACATTGTGTGTCCAAAAATCACCAAGGGCTGCCGGGGAGTTGAAGGGAAATTGGACACAATCATGATTGTAAGACCGGTCTTTCTGATGTATGGCCACCTTTACTCTTGTCACTTTGATTGGGATTGATCCCACAGCTACAGAAAATCACAACAGTTTATGGGCCTAATTCAGCATAGATTGCTAATCTGAGAAGTTGGAGATGACTGTGAATAATAAGACACAGCCCAGACTGAAAGAAAAAAATCCCCATGCAACTTTGCGAATGGATCACAGATCACTATCCGCTCGCAGATCCATACGTACAATGGCGTAACCAGGGCCGTCTTAGCGTATGGGCTTGAAAGGCTGTTGCCCAGGGGCCCCAAAATGCTAGGGGCCCAAAGCTTACCACTCCTGTCAGCAAAGGTCACCCCCCTCTAGCGCACCCTGTGTACCACTACCACCCAAAGGGCTCCCTAGCTATAGCGCACCGGGTACCCACCACCCTGATAGATGCCCGCCGCAGCCGCACCAATGACAAGCAGTGGGAGGCGGGATCCCTGCTTCCGCTCTCTGCATAGTCTGTGCAGAGAGACTCAAGCTGCAGTATGTCACCGAGCCAGGGGCGGAGAAGGATGACTGGCAGGGAGATCATCAATAGATGCTGCGCAAAGAGGAGACTGCAGCATCACAGCCAATGCGCCTCCTTCCTCCTCTAGGGCAGTCCGTCGGATTCTGAGTACAAGGTGATCTCCATGCAGTGATTCCTGCCCTGAACTGGTTAAGGTACTCCCCCCTCCATATCTGTACTCCTGTCCAGCCCTTATCTTCACAAGCTAGGCACAGGGGCTGAAAGTTTCATTAACTGAGCTGCTAAGCTGCAGCATGAAGTTAGCAGAGCTAAGAACATATATGTACACTGTATACTAGCAGCCAGTAGCAGGTATGATGATCATGTCCTCTCTCTCCCCCTTGCCACACTATACCCTCTCTCTGGGGACTATGTAAAATCCAGACCTAGACAAGACCCTGTACCGGACATAAAAATCCGTAGTGTCCGGTCTGGGGGATGCCCCATCCTGGCGGTGTCTCAGCCTCCCCGTGTGGTCCGGACCGGTTTTTACTACATGCCTGGACAATACAGGGAGGCTTTATTCTCCCCGTCCTCCTCACCCTAGTGACAGCATTTTGTATGTGACAAAAAAATTTGATTTGATTTGAGCTGTCATATGAAGTCCCCCCCCCCCCCCCAGTCCAGGGTCTTGTCTGGGACTGGTTTTTATCTTTACCCATATCCTCTCTCTGCAAGTAACTAACTTGTGAGTACAACACCTGGCATCTCATGAAGTGCAGGGCCGGATTTGTGCCTAGGCCAGTGAGGCACCGGCCTCAGGGCGGCACCAATTAAGGGCGGCAGGCAGGCTGACATTCTGTTAAATGGCACAGTGGATGGGCAGCGGCGAGTGATGAGTGCCACCGCCGCAGACATGAATTATCATATGTAGGCGGCAGCGCCGCTCGTCACCCGCCACTGCCCACCCACTCTGCCATGCACATTACATCACCGCTTAGTGGCTGGGTCCGACTGTCCCCCTGCGCGTCCAGAAATGGCTCAGGCTCACTGCTGCTGGCTCCCGCCCATTGGCTACAGTGTGTGAGCCGGAGAGAGACTGACGGAGACACTGTGCTAATCACTGTACTAATAAGTGCCTCCCTCCGGGTAATCCGTACAGTGAGCAGCCCAGAGTGCTTAAAAAAATATTAAGGTGGGCTACAGTTAAATTTTTATGAAATATATATAAATAACAATGTATATACATATATGATTACATTAAAATAGGGGGAGGGGGGGCACAAAAATGTTGTGCCTAGGGGAGGCCTGACCCCTAAATTCGCCCCTGATGAAGTGGATACTTCTTAGAAGGAGAGAGCTTCCCCTGATTCTGCAATTGGAGTTTTGTAGCCAGATACAGTACATTTGAGCTTCTGGAATACTTGAAATGTATAACAAAGGCTAGAGACAGGAAAGATATATTGTATATATTCTAAATTTTTCTGTTTGGTTGTATAGGTATAGGTAGGGGCCCCACTGCACTGCTTTGCCCAGGGGCCCATAATGCTCTTAAGATGGCCCTGGGCGTAACTACAGAGTGTGGAGGGGATGCAGCTGCTATGGGGCCCAGAGGCCTGGGGGGGCCATTGGCCCAACAGGCTATCCCCTGAACCCTCTTTAGTTACTATACTTACTGAACCGATAGTTCAATGCCCCCTTGTGGTACTGTCACTGGGACCTACACAGTATGCCTGCCTTGTAGAGACTCGTGAGAGATGATGATGTCATTGTGTCTGCTGGGTGTAGTGGCTCTTAGCTGTCCCAATGACTCAGGCCTCCCGTCTTCCTCCTGCAGCGGTAGCCCCGGTGATGGTGCTGCGTAATCCGCACAGTCTGAGATCAGCGCCTTTTACACATCACTTAGGGGTAGATTTATGAACTGTCTTGCAGGGCATATGCGCTATCCCCATGCGTTAAAGCAGGGGATAGCGCTTCCCCTTAATTATGACCCCCCGCGATGCGGGACCCTCGGCAATGGTGATACAGGGCATGTGTGACATCAGCACAGGTATTATTTAAATAGATTCTTTACTGTATGAACCGCTGATGTGAACACCCGTATCGCCATCGTCTTCGCCATCATCTTCACCATCGTCTTCGCCATCTTGGGGGGTTATTCTAGTTCACTCTTTCTGACAAAATCCTTCTTAGATGGACAAATCCATGTGCACTGCAGGTGGGGCAGATGTTACTTGTGCAGAGAGAATTAGATTTTGGTGGGGTTTTACTTCAAAGTGAGATCTACTGTATATTGCAGTGTAAAAATAAAGCAGCCAGTATTTACCCGGCACAGAAACAAAATAACTCACCCAAATCTAATTCTCTCTGCACATTTTACATCTGCCCCCCTGCAGTGCACATGGTTTTGTCCATCTAAGAAGGAATTTGTCAGAAAGAATGAACCAAAATACTTGATGTGGGTCTCCTGCCTACCCGGATGGACTTGCTGGTCTTCAATGTCCTGAAGTTAAAACAGCGCATGCGCTCAGTATACAGCCGCGTCAATTTCCCAGTATTGATGCAAATATTTCCCGGCACGTGTGCAGTTTTAATTTGAAGACGCTGAAGCCCAGCATGCCCAGCAGAGTGTTAGACGGCTGGAGACACAGGGCACAGCCATTATGGGAGGGCGCGTATCCCCATTGGGTGGGGATAACGCACTCCCATAACGTATAGTTAAAAGTTGATACATTTAGGTGATGTGGGGGCCAGTTCACCATGGTAAAGTGGTGAAGCAGAACAGGGCTGGTAAAGATCCTTATGACCGCATTGATAAATCTACCCCTTAGTGCCATCGCAGGTTTGGGGAGGAGATATCTCCGGCAAGAGGCTGGGGATGTTTGTGGTTTGGGCCGGGCAGCAGCAGGGGCAGAGTCTATATAACCCCAGCATGGTCCTTTCCTCTCCTGTTGTTTCCTCCTCAAAGTGCAGCCAAAGCATGCAGTGGGTCCCTCTCCTCTTTTAGGGATTTCCAGCTCCTGATGCCTGTCTCCATTCCTCCTCCACCTATTTCTATGCCCCCATCTACCTGTCTCCATGTCCACTCAGCCTTTCTACATGCCACCCCCTGATTGTCTCTATGCCTCCTCTGCCTCTATGCCCCCCTGCCTGTCTCCATGCCACACCGGCCTGCCTCTATGCCTCCTCTGCCTCTATGCCCCCTGCCTGTCTCCATGCCACCCCGGCCTGCCTCTATGCCTCCTCTGCCTCTATGTCCCCCCTGCCTGTCTCCATGCCACCCCTGGCCTGCCTCTATGCCTCCTCTGCCTCTATGTCCCCCCTGCCTGTCTCCATGCCACCCCCGGCCTGCCTCTATGCCTCCTCTGCCTCTATGCCCTGCCTGTCTCCATGCCCATATGCCTCTATGCCCCTCCTGCCTATCTCCATGACATCTCTGTTGCTGCCTCTATGCCCCCCCTACCTGTATCCATGCCCCCTCTGCCTATCTCCATGACATCTCTGTTGCTGCCTCTATGCCCCCCTACCTGTATCCATGCCCCCTCTGCCTATCTCCATGACATCTCTGTTGCTGCCTCTATGCTCCCCTACCTGTATCCATGCCCCCTCTGCCTATCTCCATGACATCTCTGTTGCTGCCTTTATGCCCACCTGCCTGTCCCCCTGAATGTCTCCATGCCAATCTGCCTCTATGCCTCCTCTGGGTCTATGCCCTCCTGCCTATCTCCATGACATCTCTGTTTCTGCCTCTGTGCCCCCTCTGCATTTGTTTATATGTTTCCTTTGTCAAAGTCTATGCCCCTGCTGCCTCTGTCTCTACATCCTTACTGCTGCTCTGTCTCCATGTCACCTCTGCCTTTGTCTCTATGCCCTTACTGCCCATTCTCTCTTTCTCTATGTCTCGGCTTCCCCTGTATTACTTTAATACTAACACTTACCACACCTCATGTGAGACACTAGCCCGTGTAGTCACATGTCACTACGCTGTACCCACTCTGGTGGAAACCTGATTTGGGGGGGCCTCTAAAAATGTTGCTATGGGGCCCACAAATTTCTAATTATGCCCCTGCATATGTGAATCCAGAAACATCAAAGAGACTTTGCTATTTTCGCCAATGTAAGTAGGTCTGAGGCTTCCACTAATCTGCGACTGAGACAGACTGCAAGTGGTCATCACTGATGTGAGAGACCCATCCTAAAAAAATGCCTGGGCATGTCTGTGTGTTTCTAACCACACCCAGAAAACAGCACGTTTTTGCCCACAAACTCTGGCTTCCTGTGAGTCAAACTGTGGCTACAGTACATTGCAATTGTGATCCGTTCACATTTTCAGTTGCTAATTTCCGTAATGTGGAAGGTACACATGCGCAGTCCATTGATAATTGCCTGATTTTGTAAATTCTTTAACTAAAAGTGGGTTCGTATGGGACAGCCGCAGAGTATATATAGAGAGAAAGTTTTTAGTTTGATACTTATCCCTGGATTGAACTGGTATAAGGGAATATTATCCCCATTAGTCACTTGGGATAGGGTAATGTCCAATGTAGTGCCAATGTTAGTGGTGCATTCCAAGTATCTTTCTTCTCCCACCACTTCAGAATTCTCTAATTAGCAATCAACACTGAATTAGCCCCATAATGTTCATGATACTCTTTTACCCCATAGCAACCCTTTATACATCTACCTCACAATTCTCATTTGCAGCAGTTTTTACACTATGGGAGTTGGTTGGAGTATTATTAAAACTCTATTTTACTCCTAATTTTTTTTTTAATACGTCAATTCAAACATAAATAAAAAAATAATGAATATGTAGTAATACTTATTTATTTCTAAGCAAAATGTATCTAAAATATTAATAGAAACACTGCATTTATATATATATATATATATATATATATATATATATATATATATACATATACAGTATAGTTTTTCAATTTGTTTGTTCCGTAACTAAATCGTTATCATGTTTCAGATTTGCCACCACACTGAAGTGTTTTGGATTTGGGTCTATGGAGGTCATTACAATTTGAATACCCCCCCCCCCCCCCCCCGTGTGTTGCGATGTTAAGCATCTGCGCATGCACATCAGAATTTGTTTATTATTCACTGTCCCGTTCGCACCAAGCAGTGCGGGTGGGGGCCGTAGGTCGGTGGATCTGCGCCAATGGGAACGGGCAGCATTTCATGGGCTTCCCCAGGAAAATGCTGTGCGTTTTTATGGTAATTTGTCGATAACGCGGGTGCTGGGGGCGGGCAGCTGATGTCACCGGATGTCAGCTTCCCAACCTCTTCCCGTACAAGGTAGCCACAAATCTAACACACCAGTGTCTTAGAATTGCATGCACCTTAGAAAGAATTCCATGATCGGCAACCATCGAATGATTTCCTCTCCGCATGCAAGCTGCGAATGGATGTTTATGCTAAACATCCATTTGCACGCATGTGGGGGAACTCGGTGTGCGAGGGGGTGGCGGCATTCATGCGGGCGGCAGGTGGTGTTTAAAGCACACGCAAAGCTGCGGAGGTGGGCTTAAGGATGGGGGTCACCAGGACTGTATAGGTGCCTCTGCCCACCACATAGTGGCAGGATTTATCTCATATATCTCATAATTACGTCTCCTTTCTATGTATGTCTGAGAGCTCCGCTACATTGCCACTCCCTTACATACATACATACATACATACAGTGCTGCTCTCATACATACATAATGTGCTGTACTCATATATGCTGTACATACAGATGGAGCATACATACACATAGTGCTGCTTTCATAAATATTGTACTGCTTTCATACATACATACATACATACATACATACATGCATACTGTGCAGGTCTCATACATGCATGCATACAGTGCAGCTCACATACATACATATATTCATAGATACTGTGCAGATCACATACATACATCCACTGTTTCCATAAACCCCCAGCAGCCCAACTCCTGTGCCACCAAACTTACTGCTGGCCGAGTTGTGTTTGAGGTTTGCGATTCTGAGAAATCCTGATGTTACGGCTGTGGGGAACTTTTGGATCGATTCTTGGTCTTGAAGGAATCGGTGAGCAAGTGCACAGGAGGGGCAACTTGGCTGGCAGTGGCGGATAAAAGTGTTGCCAGCAGCTGCAGCGGGGCTCTTCGTTCTGCTGTAGGTAGAAGTTGGTTCCATCTTCCTGTTTCCATCACAGTGCAGGCCAGCTCCTCTATGGTGCTGGCAGGGGAGGGGGCGGATTCCTGTTTCTGCTGAAGGCTGGCTCCTCTATAGTGCTGGCGTGGGAGCGGGAGGCTTCCTGTTTCTGCGGCAGGCCAGATCCGCTGGTGATGTTGCCTCCCGAAGCCCGCCAGATAAATTGTTAAAAACAATAAACAGCATGGTGCAAGGGGGTGCTTGCTGGTTTTGCTGGCCCCTGAAATGGCTAGGTCCCATAGCAAGTGCACCCCCTGCACCCTTTATAGCTACGCTACTGCCTGCCTCACTGACAGATATACACATTTCTGACTTAACAATCTCAATCTTTTTATGAATATCCATGCCAATTGCAACATAATGTACTGTATATACGTGTATAGGGAAAAGCAATCCATTTACTTCCACAGTGGTCTTTTCCACAACAAGTTTATCGGGTATCTTAACCAGGCAACAGTCCACAAACAGCATATACTATACACAATCTCAGGCTCCCTGTCACTAACCCACTGGCCCACCATACCTCTATTACCTGGATACTTGTTGGCATCAGGAGCCCTGAGCCCTTGCCCTAAATGAGCTTTAAAAAAGAGCTTTAAAAAAAGGTGTGCCTGATTGTTGGAAGTGCTTGCATAAACACCTGGACCGGATCTGCATGGATCTTATGTATGAAGTTGCAGGGTATTTCTTAGTCCAGTCCTTAACCCAGGTTGCTTTGGCTTGGGGCACCCAAACAATTATGCCCTGTCCTGCAAACACCCGGGGTGGCATCCATACTGGACTGACACAATACCTATATAGTATGTTATACATTTTTGGGTGTATATAATGTGGTTAAATTAAGATACAGACATCTTGAATAAGTATAGTTCATTATAGAAATAATAATCAATATTGCAAAAGGTTAGGTGTCCTGATTATGGCAAAATTGTAATCTGATTCTATAAGTATTTCTATTTGCAGATACACAAATGAGGAAAGATGATCAAATGTTTTTCAATAAAAGTGAAAATCACAGCAAAATGTAAAGTATGTACTGTACAAATAACTGCAGACACTGCCTAAGAGCTAATGTTACATCTTAATCTACACCTGTTATGCAAATTATACAGCAGAAGACTGCAATAGCATCAGGAAATTCCTGGACATGTAGGTGCAGTTGTAGAAATTTCCAAAGACTTGAGATAACTGTGGCCCTTATTCAGATCTAAGCGGTAACGGCCGCATGCGGCCGTTCCGCCGATGTTTTCGCTCTGCGCATGTGCAGAGGGCACTCTGCGCATGTGCAGGCGAAATCGCCGCACAATATTTTTTAACGCCGCAAAGGGGGCGTAGAGGGGCGTGAGGGGCTACTAAGCCTCATTACCCTATGCATACGCCCCGCGTTTCATGGGCGTTCCCATGCAAACGCGGGGCGTATGCATGGTAATGAGGCTGTGACGCATGTGTTGGGGGCGGGCATCTGACATCGCCGGATGTCAGCTGCCCGGCCCCATACATGCTTTTACACGGACAAGTGTCTGTGAGGTCTATGGGTGCGGGAGCTGGTGGAGCGTGCGGCCCTGCCTTCGATGGTCGGTGACCATCGAATGCAGGGGGCTGCTCCAAGATGGTGGAGGCGTATCCCCCGCCATTTTCATGCGGACCGCCACATGTCCGCGTACGGACGGCCGCGGCGATCCGTATTGAAGGTGGGGATTCGCCTGCACGGACGGAGCCGCATATGCGGCTCCGGCCGTTCCAACCAGAATAAGGGCCTGTGTGAGGAAGACATTAGAGATATGTAGAGGATTTCCTACTGTGCTCTCTTTTTGAAATATATGGAGCTTTAATGAATGTCATTGCAATAAGACTACAGTCAGATCTTACATTTTAAATATAACAAAATCAAAGTTTTGTTTTATTCTTTAAAACCGTAGTGTGTGACCCCCTCTTCTTATTTTAATAGATGTTAAGTTATAAGGTGAACCTTTTGTACATAAATTTCTTGTCAATGTACATCACATCTTTATTTCCTGTCTCTGCAATTTTGTACTCTTTCTATATATGTGACTGTTTAAATACTGTACTTTACTTGAATTTTACCCTATCTGTAGTTTTTCAATAAATAATTAGAAAAAAGGCCCCATTTTGTATTTGGGCACTAGGTTGGAGTAAAGAAAAGGCCCCAGGTGGTATTTGAGCACAAAATCTGACTCAAAAAAGGCCCCAGGTAATATTCGGGCACCAGATCGGATTATAAAAAAGGCCCCAGGTGGTATTTTAGAGCCAGGTCAGAGTAAAAAAAAGTCCCCATGTGGTACTCGGGCACCAGGTCAGTATAATAAAAAGGCGATGTTGGGCATGAGTTCCGAGTCAAAAAAGGCCCTGGGCGCTAGGTTATAGTAAAAAAAAATTACTAGTTAGTACTTGGGCACTAGATTAAATGTTAAAAAGTGGATACCTGTGGTTGGCATTGAATGATGTTATCAAATCCATATAGGAAATCGTCAATCAAAATTAAATCTAACTGAAGAGTATGTTCTGAGGGGATACAGTAGGTTGGTTAACCTAAAGATGGTCTACACCACTAGGTCGACATACTGGAAGGTCGACAGGGGTCAAGGTTGACATGGCACAAGGTCGACAAGCCGTTAGATCGACACAAGCATTATGTTGACATGGTCTAGGTCCACAGTCAAAAGGTTGACATGGGGTTTTTCACTATTTCTTGAGGCAACATGTGCCGACAGGTGGTATTTCATGCCCTACCATCCACTATGGCATAGTGGGAGAATAATATAGTGTGCCCAGCACAGCGAGGCACCGTTCCCAAAGCATGGCGTGCGCAGCGAGCCATGCACAGTGTCCATGTCGGTTGTGTCAACATTCGGGTAAAAAAACAGTGAAAACCCCATGTCAACTTTTTTTTTTTTTTATATTTTATTTCTAAATTTTCATCATATACAAAAAACAGACATTTTCACATTCTTGTGTATCAACATACAATATTCATTATTTATCCCATAAGGGCAAAAAAATAAAAAAGAAGAGAATAGGAAACAAAAATATTACATGAAATTTTACCCTCAAAAAAGTGCATACATTTTCTATTAAGTATAGCAGACCCATCATCAAATAGAGTGCCTTGATTAATATTTAAAGCCAGCTCCTTCCATCTTCTGACAAGAAGCTACCAGGTAGCTGTATGAGCGCTGACAGAGGATGCTTTGTAAAGCTGCTACCACTGGGACTGAGTGGGTCCCAAAAAAATAGAGAAAAGACAAAGAAAAGGTAGCGCTTAGACCAATGAGGATTACAATAAAAATATTATCATTTATTGGTGCACATATTAAACACATTAAAAATTGAAAACTTGAAAACAAATTAAAAATCAAAGTTCACTGCCCACAAAAGCCACTACTGTCAATAGGTTTTCCAGGGGGAGGGGAAACCAAAAAATGGGGATCCGCTCCTATTGTGCCGCCAGATGAAAGACCAGGGGACCAGTTGGTGAAAACCGGGGACCAGTTGGTGAAAACGGGGGATATTTTCTTCCCTTATCCAGGTTATAATTTAGAAGAGGTATAGTTACCAGTGCAGTCCTTATAATGCGTAGCTTGGGAGATCTTTAATCCTTTTGTGGATAGCGTGTCTGCTTTGTCTTCCCTTGATGCTGGAATTTGAAGAAGGACCAAATGTAGCACTGTGGAAAGGTAGTTCGGTCCACTGGTGAGGGCGGCTGGTTGGATCCCAACGAGTAAAGTGCAAGTGCGTGAAGTGGCAGTTAGGGGCAGGAGAGTAGAGCAGCTCCTGACGCGTTTCGCTGTCACACAGGGACAGCTTTTTCAAAGGTATCTATACCTCTTCTAAATTATAACCTGGATAAGGGAAGAAAATATCCCCCGTTTTCACCAACTGGTCCCCTGTTTTCACCAACTGGTCCCCTGGTCTTTCATCTGGCGGCACAATAGGAGCGGATCCCCATTTTTTGGTTTCCCCTCCCCCTGGAAAACCTATTGACAGTAGTGGCTTTTGTGGGCAGTGAACTTTGATTTTTAATTTGTTTTCAAGTTTTCAATTTTTAATGTGTTTAATATGTGCACCAATAAATGATAATATTTTTATTGTAATCCTCATTGGTCTAAGCGCTACCTTTTCTTTGTCCTTCCATCTTCTGGAGCATCAAACATTATTGTCCCAAATAGGGAGAAAAGGAAAAGAGGGAGAAAGAGAAGAGAGGAAAAGAAAAGGAAAGAAAGGAAAAGAAAAAAAAAAAAAGGGGAGGGGGGAATGGGAAGAGGCCTGGTACAGGTGTAAAATATCAACCTATGAGGCATCACTGTATTGTAACAGAGATAATCTGCTTGACTATGTCAACATGTCTGACCACCCCGGTGTTATAGGTCTGCCTAAAGTCAATGCATTATATAGGAACCAAGCATTCCATGTGGTGATAAATTTCTGGGGAGTACCTTGTAAATAAGCTGATATTTTCTCCATAGCCGCCACATACCAGATCTTGTTTAACATTTGTTGGAATGGGGGAGGGTCCAGACATTTCCAATGCTTGGCAACGAGACATCTCGCTGCATTCAGGATATGTACACACAGTTTGTCTGAAGATTTAGTAAGACCCTCTATAGGGCAGCCCAGGAGAAAAGACCATGGTGTTTTAGTAATTTGTGTCGAAAGAACCTGGGATAATAGCTGAGCTACCTCATCCCAAAACCCAGCAATCCTTGGACATGTCCACCATATATGCAAATATGATCCCGTTTCCCCACATCCTCTCCAGCATCTGTCTGAAGCTGTTCTATACATTTTACTTAGGCGAGTCGGGACTAAGTACCATCTATAGTATATTTTGTAGGCATTTTCTTTAATTGCCACCGATATAGACGCTTTAGAGACCCTCTCATGTATGATTGACCAGGATTCCTCAGTGGGTGGATCTCCTAAGTCTCTTGACCACTGTTGTTCATGTTTCATTATATTTGGGAGTTTGACAAGAAGTAAATATGTATATAAATCTGAAATAATCCCTTTACGTAAAGGATTACGTAAGCTGAGTGATTCAACTAGTGTCAGCGGTCTTATGAGCATGGCATTAGGTAAAGAATTAATATAATGACGTATTTGGATATATGTAAAGCTATTTACTGAGGACATATCATACTTATTACGTAGGGTATCCAATGAAGCGCATCTACCTGAGTCAAGAAGGTCAGAAACCACTCTTACTCCGCTTCTCACCCAAGATGTGAACCGTCTACTATTAAGGCCTGGTGTGAAAGCTATATTGTCCCATAATGGCGTAATAGGTGAGGGGTATGAGGTAGTATTGAAATGGGTTTTACAATAGTCCCAGATTGTGCATGTAAAAGCTATAACCGGGTGGGATCTAGAGTCTGCTGGTCTGTCTGATGGGGGTAGACCTAATATAGAAGATATCGAGAAAACGTGAGATAGTTCCGTCTCTATTGATACCCATCTTGGTTTGTGAGATGTCGCGAACCATACTATCGCTTGGCTAAGATGTGTGGCATAGTAATATAAATTAATATCTGGAAACCCATTTCCCCCTTTAGAGGTTGGACGCCGCAAGGTCGCAAAACTAATTCGGGGAGGTTTAAGTCTCCAGACAAACTGTACAAACCATTTATGTATTTGCACCAGAGATTGTTTGGGAACCTGTACCGGAGGGTTTGAAAAAGATATAACAATCGGGGTAAAATGTTCATCTTTAAGGCAGCTATTCTACCCAACCATGATATAATATAGCCCTGCCATCGCTGGAGATCTTGTTTAATAGATTTAAACAATTGAACAAAATTTGCTGAGAAAATAGCACTATAATATTTTGTTATATATACTCCTAAGTATTTAATTTTAAGGGGACGCCAAATAAATTTATAATTGAGTTGCAAAAGCTTTAAAGTTGGTATGGTAATATTTAGAGCTAGTGCTTCCGTTTTGGTTACGTTTATCTTATATCCTGATAGTGTTCCGTAGGTATCTAATGTCCGAAGTAACATGGGGAGAGACGTATGCGGTGAGGTCAGGGTAAAAAGAACATCGTCCGCGTATAAAGACAACTTATATGTGTCAGTGCCCAGGGTTACTCCCTTTATATCTTTGTTAAGGCGTATAGATGCTGCTAATGGTTCTATAACCATTGCAAAGATCAGGGGTGACAGAGGGCACCCCTGTCTAGTTCCATTGGTTATTGGCAGCAGATCGGATAGGACCCCATTCACTGACACTTTGGCTGACGGTGAAGTATATAAAGCCTGAATACCGCGTAAAAAGTTCCCCTCTAGTCCAAAAGCCTGTAAGGTTTGAAGCATAAAGGGCCAACTGATTCGGTCAAATGCTTTCTCTGCGTCGAGAGAAAGCACAATAGCTGGGGTATGTGAGCTATTTAATGATTGTATTAGGCTAATTACCCTCCTGGTATTATCCCTCGCCTGCCTTCCTGGAACGAATCCTACTTGATCATTATGGATCAAGTCTGATAGTACAAGGTTAAGGAGGTTAGCGAGAATCTTAGCGTAGATCTTTATATCAGAGTTCAATAGTGAGATGGGCCTATAGCTAGCACAGTTAGCTGGGTCTTTTCCCTCTTTTAGAATAGCTATAACTCTTGCTTCAAGCGACTCTGTAGAAAAGGCGCCGCCAGACATCACCCTATTAAACACTTCTGCTAAATATGGTGATAGAATAGTATTGAAAGTTTTATAATAATTGGCCGTAAATCCATCTGGGCCCGGGGCTTTATTGGGCTTAAGGTTCTTGATCACCGAAGAGATCTCTTGGGCTTCTATTTTAGCACTAAGTGATGTTAACGCTGAGGAGGGAATTTTAGGAAGTTTACATTTGGATAAAAAACTCTGTATTGTTTCCGCGGAGGAGGGAATTCTAATTGTGTTAGATAGATTATACAGTTGGGTATAGTACCTTCTAAATTCCTCCGTGATGGAGGAAGGATCATATATATGTACGCCCTTCCGGGTTTTAAGTAATAATACATTGTTTTGTGATACTTTGTTACGCAGTCTATTAGCCAATATTCTGTCTGCCTTATCCCCTTTTTCATAAAAAGTCTGGTTTAGCCATTTAAGAGAATTTTCTGCTTTTGCAGTAAGCAATAGGCCCAGTTCACCTCTGGCCGCTGCCAGTTTATGGTATTCCTCAGCCAGACCAGTTTTCTTATGAAGGACTTCAAGGTGAGCTACCTCTGATGTCAATTCTATTATCCGTTTAGTTTTAGCTTTTCGTGCTAACGCTGCAGATCTAATCATAGTCCCGCGTATTACGGCTTTGTGTGCATCCCATAATAATTGGGGTGAAATAGTGGGATTAGCATTAAGTAAAAAATAATTTCGGATTTCCAATTCTATTTCTGAGCGAATAGAAGGGTTTAGAAGTAGCCTCTCATCCAGTCGCCAAGTAAAAGAACGATTCCGCGGATAAGCAGATTCTAGATCTACTGAAAAAGGGCAATGATCTGACCAAGTGCTAGGATATATCTTAACATTCTGAATTAATTGTGCTGGATCGGTGCTTAGAAACACCATATCTAGCCTAGTGTATATATCGTGTACTGGAGAATAAAAGGTAAAATTTTTAGCTGTAGGTTCTCTTACCCGCCATGCATCAAACAAAAGTTGTTGTGATATAAAAAGTTTCAAGGCCTCAGAATTCGCTCGAACTATATTAGTTAAGGAAGCCGGGGCAGGTTTAGACCTATCTAGTTTTGTATCCAGAATGGCATTAAAGTCCCCTGCCACAGCTACTCTCCCTTGTCTATGTTGAGAGAGAAGGGTATTGACGGTGCGGAAGAAAACGGGCTGGCCTGTATTTGGGGCGTAAACATTAACCAATGTATATAAGATACCATCCAATTCACCCACTAAAATAAGATTGCGTCCTTCCGGATCTTGTATAATAGTTGTGGGATTAAAAGTAAGATGTCGAGCAAATAAAATTGCCACTCCTTTCTTTTTACGGGAAGGATCACATGCATGGTATGTTACAGGAAATTTCTTTGATTTTAATTCAGGGTGTTTGGATCCTGTAAAGTGTGTCTCCTGTAAAAAGATAATATCTGCTTTAAGAGATCGTAAGGTGTCAAAAAGAGTGGAACGGCGTTGAGGGGAGTTCAGACCTTTGACATTGAAGGTCAAGAGCTTAATAGTCACAAAGTGTTGTTAATTCTCAGATAATACACCTGTACTGCTGCCTCGGGGGGGGGGGGGAGGAAAAGGAAGGGGAAGAGAGGAAGGAAAAAAAAAAAGGGGGGGGGGGTAGGGAATAGGGGAACGAGGAAGAGAGAGGGGGAAGGAGAATCCTCCTCCAAGAAAAAGAGAGGGAAGAGAGAGGGAGAGGAAGAGAAAAAAAAAAAAAGAAGGGAATATGAGCTGGGATAAATCCCGCTCACTTTGTCGGAGCCACGGGAAAAGATGGCCAGTTGGCCTAGGGTGTCCGAGAGTGGTCATTCTGACCATATGGGGGGGTGTGGCAAAGTAGCCACGGGCCGGATATATATATTATACAATCAGCCTAGAGTGGGCCGAAGCCCCGGGTGTAAGCAATACCATTTATAGGGTGTGAAAAAAAACTAAGATAAGTATCTCCGTATATGCATACATAAATATACGCATATACGCATATGCATCCCTACATACAAGTTTGAACAGCTAAGTTATTTCTTTACAAATGAGTGTTTAAGTGTCATGTACATGTATACAGGCGAAAGGGGAGAGAAAAAGAAATAAATAAATAAATTTTAACGTTTTCAATTTTTCTACCTTACACGAGAAAAATACCTACATATCAAACATTTCTGAAACATATCTGAGTAATTTCATAACTCTATGAGAAAGAGAAAAAAAAAATCTTTTTTTTTCTTTCTTTCCCCTTTTCTTTCCCCTTTCCTTCCCCTCTTTTTTTTGGGTCTTCTATATCCCACCTCTGATCTAACATACATACATGCATGGGAAAGGGAAAATATTTAAAAAAAAAAACAAAAAAAAACGTCCCTTTCTGCCTTATAAAAGAAAAATACCTACATACAAAAAATTTCTGAAACATATCTAAGTAGTTTCATAGCTCTATGAGAAAAGGTGAAAAAAATATATATATATAAATATATATTTTTATAATAAATAGATAATAAAATAAATAAAAAAAAAAAAATTACAATTATTTAAAAAAAAAAAAAAAAAAAAAATCCAAGTTCTATCTCTAACTATAAACATTGACGTGGGCCTCCATGCTTTTCTGACCTCCAGGAAGCCGGGGACCTCCTTAATTGTGATTTTTAAAATGATCCTCTCTATTATTAAGTGTTATTCTACTGTGCTGTAATACCCTTAATTTATTTTAAACATACCTACATACACTTATATATAGGTACTCTATTAAACTGCATATAAGTGCCCTATTGAGGAATACAATATTACCTCGTATCTAATTGGTGCTCTGTGATCCCTAGAGTTGGATATTTACTCTAACTATAGACTGTGCCTTGGACCTCTGGGCTTCTTTAAGACCCGAGAGCCCCGTGGCCCCTTTAAATTGTGTGAATTTTAACCTCTCGGTTTTACTTTGTGAATATCTGTTGTGATATGGTGATGTTAATCTACCTTATACCTATATACAATTATATGTGAGTGCAAAAAAAAAAAAAAATAATAATAATAATTAAATAAAAAAAAAAAAAAAATGAATAGATATTCTCTATCATAGTATTTTTAACGAAAACATCCATCAGAGTATATCCTGTATAGATTTAGGGCATTAAGTTATATTCTAGTCGTATTTGTAATCATGGGTCCAAACCGCTGTTTTACCATACTAAGACCTTATATACAATGAACAGATCTATATACTTGAAACCTTAACAGATTCAGGGCGCCCCTATTTGTGGGGTGGGTCCAGCCCCAACTGTTCGCCATTCCTTCCTAGGAGCTCTTTGAGGAAGAGAGTCAGTTTGAGTAGGTGGAAGGACCGATTGTGTTTGTAATTGGGGGATTGGCAGCTGTAGTTGAGCAAGTAAATGAAGGGCCTCCTCTGGGGAGCGTGCTGAAAGAATTTTACCTTCAGCCTTCACTTGCAAGCTAAAAGGAAAGCCCCATCTATACTGGATCTTATGATCGCAGAGTACTTTGGTGATATCTTTCATTTCTCTGTGTTTGGCCAAAGTGATGGGAGAGAGATCTTGAAATATAAGTAATTGTGATCCCTCGAAGGGGATATCCACAGAGCGGCGAGCTTGGGAATAGACCTGGTCTTTTGTTTTAAAATAATGAAAACGGAGGATCACGTCTCTTGGAGCATCACTAAGCTGAGATCGAGGTTTTAGGGCTCTGTGGGCCCTATCTAACATGAGCATTTCATCAGATATTGTGGGGGCAAGTGAGCGAAAGAGGCGCTGAAGATATCCCTCTAGCAGATTAACTTCTACTGCTTCTGGGATATTTCGGATTCTGAGATTATTTCTGCGTCCTCTGTTGTCCAGATCTTCCTGTTTATCAGCCAATATCGTGAAATCTCGGTTCATTTGAATATTGTTCCGTTCCGACATCTGTTGAAAACTTATTATTTCTTCCTGCTTCCGTTCCAAAGCATCTACTCGGCCTGCAAGAGTGGCCACCTCTGATTGTATACCAGTTAACGCTTTGTGAACTTCCTCATGTATGGCCTGGCGGAAGCCTTTTATCTCAGCTAAAATAGCCGCAATGTCAGCTTTAGTAGAGGGGGCCATAGTGTCCTCTGTTTCAGACTCTACATCCGAATTGCCCCTAGTAGAAGGGGTAGAGGATATCCCATGGGATTCAGTTGTGCGAGATGGTTTAAAGTAAGAGCCAATGGCTTGTGAGCTTGCTTTCTTATTTTTAGGCATAATTATATTCAAAGCATGAAGGCCCCAAAAAAAATATAGATCTGTTCAGTTCGAATCACTGGGTTATAAACATTTCACCCGGGGCTGATATACATATATCCCTGCTACATATCAAGGAGTAAAAAACCTTTTATGGGAGTATACACATAAATCTACCTCTTAAAAGCGGGTTGGCAGATTTTATGCTTTTAGACCCAGGAGTATGTGTGGTTTATATGCTGGGACCCCTATTTCTGGGGACCTTAATAAGGCTTTTTTTCTAGTTACCCCTAGGTACTAAAATATCAGGAGTTAAAGTCTGAGGGTCTCATAAACTAAATATATGAGTGGGCTAGAGGCAGGTCTGTTAACCAGCAATCCAATTGCCTACCCGATCCTGGGACTGCCGCAAAAACTCCTCTGCTCCACGGATACCAGTATCAGCTTCTTTTCCAGCCAGCAGTAGTGCCGCAGTTGTATGAGGGGAAAAGAAAGGGAGCCGTTTGGTGCTGTCAGCTGGAGGAATTAGGCAGCGGGTTCAGGCTTTCTCCTCCTAACCAGTTTTCAGACCGTGTCCACAGCAATGTAGCAGGGAGAGGAGAGAGCGAGCGATATAGAACTAACGTCAGTGGGGAGCCCCTCAGCTCAGTCAGCTGGAGAAACTCGTCATCAGTTTTGCCGGGAATCGCGTCTCTGTGGCTTCTCCGTTCTGGCCAGGTTCCTATTGCCGTCCGGTAAGCAGCCACAACCTGCAGGGACAGAGCTCACTGTCCCCCGGCTCCGTGGCACCTACTCCTGGCTGTCCGGGTTCTCAACGGGAGTGTAGCAGAAGGGAACGTAGAGGGAGAGCGAGCGGGCTTCAGAGCGCTGACGTCAGGGGGAAGCCCTTCAGCCGGATCAGCTGGAGAGACTCATAAGCGGCTTTGCCGTGGATCGCTTTATTGCGGCTTCTCTGTCCAGGCTCCTAGTAAGGAAACCACAACCCGCAGGGACCGAGCTCGCTGCCCCCCGGCTCCGTGGTACCTACTCCAGGTAGTCCGGTACTCTGTGGTGCTCTTGCGGGGATCCCGGCTCTAATCAGCTTGCGCAGGTATCGCTCGCGGTCGGAGCAGCAGGAGCTCACCTCAGCACGTCCAGCCACCTAGCCCCATGTCAACCTTTTGAATGTTGACCTAGACCATGTCGACCTAATGCAGCAGTGCCATGTCCAACTGTGACTGCCATCGTACAGTTAGGTTTACGCATGCGCAGTAAGGGTTTTCCAGCATTTTCATGCCTGCGGAATAGCAAAACAAAATTGCTCAACTGAACAAATATCATTATATGGGCCACCTCTGAATCAGGCCCATTGACAATGGTAGATCCCTTCTAATTAGGTGAACTAAAAGTCTGGCCACCCCTGGTCTACTGTGTATGGGGCTTAAGACCATATACATCATTCTGTAAGCTGTAGAACTATTCATGAAATATCTTGTTAGTAATTGTTATCTTACCCATGTCTCTTCATGTATTATGAATCTCACATTGTATCACATGTTGTGAGCCCAAGATGGCTGCTTCACCTGGTTCTCACTTCTGAATTACATACAATGGGGTTTATTCTAGTTCATTCTTTCTGACAAAATCCTTCTTAGATGGACAAAACCATGTGCACTGCAGGGGGGCAGATGTAACATGTGCAGAGAGAATTAGATTTGGGTGAGTTATTTTGTTTCTGTGCAGGTAAAATACTGACTGCTTTATTCTTATACTGCAATATAGATCTCACTTTGGAGTAAAACTCCCCCCAAATCTAATTCTCTCTGCACATGTTACATCTGCCCCCCCTGCAGTGCACATGGTTTGTCCATCTAAGAAGGATTTTGTCAGAAAGAATGAACCAAAATAAGGCCCAATGTCTCCCTACCAATCTGTGCATATTACCCAGAGGCATTAATCTAATTCTAATCTTTTCTCCAGGAACCCCTCTCATTTGTATTATCCCCTCAGTTCTTTAGGTTCTAAAGGTGCCCATAAACGGTACAATTATTAAATGCAATTTAGACTAGATCGCATTGCATCACATATACGTTTTGCAGTTCAATATGATGCAATCTAGTATAAAAAGTATGTGAAGCACATACTTATTGAGCTGTGCGCTAAAATGTGCGCGGGAGCGCGCAACTCATCGCACCCATCAATTGTACGATGTATGGGCACCTTTAGCCTGCATATCTCACAGCCTGCCCTTTCATTTACTTGCTCTCCACCACCGTACTGTCCCTAGCCATCTCACTTCTACCTCTTCACTTTTGATAGTATTTATTAATTAAATAACAACTTCAAGCAAAATATATTTAAAAAATAAGTTCAAGCTTTTATTTCAAGTAAAAATGTCATTCATTTTACTCTGCATTATAAAATAGGGAATTCTGGACCAAGATTATTCCATATTTTTTACAAACTTGTCCTATAAGAGGAACAATATGGAAGAAGCCTCATGACTCACAAAGAATCGTCCTTAGCACTCAGGAAAGGAAAACCCCCCATGTGGAGGAAACCTCTGGGGATCCATGGCTGAAAGACTGCCCGTCCCTCTGGGCATTAAGAGACTATGGAGAGTTTGCCAAACAAACCTTCTATAAGGTGTGAAAAGGCTCCAGGTAGTGTTCAGGAGCTGGTCTGGTTTCAAAGAAGACCCCAGGTGGTGTTCGGGCACTGGTCCAGTGTTATAGAAAGCCCCAGGTGTTGTTCTTGTGCCGAGTCAGTGTCAAAGAAAGGCCAAAGTGGTGTTCGGGTGCTGGGCTGGTGTCTAAGAAGGTCCCTGGTGGTATTGGGGCTCCAGGTTGATGTCATTAAAGGCCCAAGGTGGTGTAAAAAATGTTCCAGGTAGTATTTGGATGCCAGTTCAGTGTCAATAAAGGCCTCAGGTGGTATTTGGGTGCCAGACAGATGTCAACAAAGGCCTAGTTCATTGTCAAGAAATGCCCCAGGTGGTAATAGGGCACCAGGTCAGTGTCAAAAAAGGCCCCCTATGGCATATGGAAGCTAGGTCAAAAAAAGTCCCAGTTGGTATTTGGACGCCAGGTCAGTATAAAGAAAACACAAAATGCCCAGGGTGTATTTGGGCTACTTAAGGTCAAACAAGGGCCCCAGGTAATATTCGGGTACCAGGTTGGATAAAAATTGTGGAGAAAGGTTGATGTAAAAAATTGCTGCAAAATAATTTTTGGGAAAGGTTGGTGTCAAAAATGGCTGCAGGTTGTATTTTGGCAAAAGGTCCGTGTGAAATGAAGACCCCAGGTTGAATTTTGAGGAAAGGTTAATGTCAAAGAAAGGCCCCAGATGGTATTTGAGCACCAGTTAAGAGTAAAAGAAAGACCCAGGTGGTATATGGGCACCAAGTAGGTGTCAAAAAAGGCACCAGGTGGTAATTGGAAGCCAAGCCAGAATTAAAAAACACCCCAGGTGGTATTTGGGCACCAGGTTGGATTAAAAAAAGGCCCCAGGTGGTATATGTGCACCAGTTCAAAGTAAAAAAGGCCAGGTTTTTGGGAACAAGGTAGAGGTAAAAAACAGCCCCAGAAGGTAATTGAGAACCCGACCGGTGTCAAAGAAGTAACCAGGTGGTATTTGGGAGCCAGGTCAGAATTAAAAAAAGGCCCCTGGTGGTATTTGGGCATGGGGTCTGAGTAAAAAAAGGCCCCAGGTGGTACATGGGTGCAAGGTTTGAGTAAAAAAAAAAGGCCCCCGTTGGTATTTGGGTGCTAGGTTGGAGTAAAGAAAAGACCCCATGTAGTATTTGGGCACAAGGTCCGAGTCAAAAAAGGCCCCAGGTGATATTCGAGCATCAGATCAGTTTAAAAGAAAAAGGCCAAGTTGGTATTTTATCACCAGCTCATAGTAAAATAAGGACATAGGTGGTACTCGGGTGCCAGGTCGGTATAGAAAAAGGCTCCAGGTGGTATTTGCGTGAAGGGTTGGTGTCAAAAAGGCCCCAGGTGGAATTTGGGCACCAACTCGGTGTCAAAAATGGCTCCAGGTTGTATTTGGGCAAAAGGTTTGTGTGAAAAGAAGGATCCAGGTGGAATTTTGAGGAAAGGTTGGTGTCAATAAAAGGCACCAGTTGGTATTTGGGCACAAGTTTGGTGTAAAAAAAGCGCCACAGGTAATATATGGGCATCAGGTAGGTGTCAAAAAGGCTCCATGTGGTAATTGGGATCCAGTTCAGAATTAAAAAAGCCCCCAGGTGTTATTGGCACCAGTTTAGTGTCAAAAAAGTCCCCAGGAAATATATGGGTCCAGGTAGGTGTCATAAAAGGCACCAGGTGGTACAAGGCGCCAGGTCGGAAAAAAAGGCCCCAGGTGGAATTTGGGCAGGAGTTCTGAGTCAAAAAAGGTCCCAAGTTATATATGGGCTCCAGGTAGGTGTCAAAAAAGGCACCAGGTGGTAATTGGGAGCCAGGTCAAAATTAAAAAGAGACCCCAGGTGGTATTTGGGCACCAGGTAGAATTAAAAAAATAGACCCCCCAGGTGGTATTTGGGCACCAGCTCAGAGTCAAAAAAGGACCCAGTTTGTATTTGGGCACCAGGTAGGGGTAAAAAAAAGGTTCAAGTAAAAAAGGCCCCAGGTGGTATATGGACACTAAGTTGTAGTAAAAAAAGACCCTAGTTGTTATTTGGGCGGTATGTTGGAGTAAAGAAAAGGACCCAGGTGGTATTTGGGCACAAGGCCTGAGTCATAAAAGGCCCTGGTGATATTCTGGTACCAGGTCGGATATAAAAGGCCCAAAGTGGTATTTTAGTGCCAGGTCAGAGTCAAATAAGGACCCAAGTGGTACTCGTGCACCAGGTCTTTATAATAAATAGGCTCCAGGTGGTATTTGGGCTAAATGTTGGTGTCACAAAAGGCCCCCCGGTAGTAATTGCGTACCAGCTTGGTATAAAAAAAGGCTCCAGGTTGTATTTGGGGGAAAGAGTGGCATCAATAAAAGGTATATGGGCACCAGGTAGGTGTGAAAAAAGACCAGGCAAGAATTAATAAAAGGCCCCAGGTTATATTCGGGCACTAGTTCAGATTTTAAAAAGGTGGTATAGAGTAAAAAAAAGCACCAGGTGGTACTCGGGTGCCAGATTGGTATAAAAAAAGTTTTGTGGTATTTGGGCTAAAGGTTGGTATCAAAAAAGGCCCCAGGTTGTATTTGGGCACCAGCTCGATGTCCAAAAAGGCCTCAGGTGGTACTCGGCCGCAAGGTTGGTATAAAAAAAGGTCCCAAGTAGTATTTGGACTAAAGGTTGGTGTCAAAAAAAGGTCCGAGGTGGTACTCAGTGCCTGGTCAGTATAATAAAAAGGCTCCAGGTGATATTTGGGCAAAAGGTTGGAGAAAAAAAAGGCACCAGGTGGTATTTGGGCACAAGCTTGGTATCAAAAACGCCTCCAGGTTGTATTTGGGCAATATGTCCTTGTAAAAAGAAGGCCCAAGGTGGAATTTTGGGAAAGGTTGTTGTCAATAAAAATCCCCAGATTTTGGGCACGAGTTGTGAGTATAAAAAGGACCCAAGTGGTATATGGGCACAAGTTACGTGTCAAAAAATGTCCCAGCTGGTACTTGGGCGCAAAGTTAGTTTAAAAAAAGGCTCCAGGTGGTATTTGGGCTAAAATTTGGTGTCAGAAAAGGCCCCAGGTGATATTTGGGTGTCATCTTGGTTTAAAGAAAGCTCCAGGTTGTATTTGGGGGAAAGGTTGTGTCAAGAAAAAAGGCCCCAATTGGTATTTGTGCACCAAAAAAGGCCTCAGGTGGTATATGGGCACCAGTTAGGTGGTAACTGGAAACAAGGGAGAATTAAAAAAAACACGCCAGGTGGTATTTGGGTGACAGGTCAGATTAAAAATGGCCCCAGGTTGTAACTCGGGTGCCTGGTCTGTTTTTTTTTTTTTTAAAGGCTCCAGGTGGTATTTGGGCTAAAGTTTGGTGTAAAAAAGGCCCCAGGTGATATTTGGGTAGCAGCTTACTGTTAAAGAAAGCTCCAGGTTGTATTTGGGGGAAAGGTTGGTGTAAAAAAAGGCCCCAGGTGGTATTTGGGCACCAGGTAGGTGTAAAAAAGGCACCATGTAATAATTGGAAGCCAGGCCAGAATTAAAAAAAAAACATCCCAGGTGATATTTGGCCACGAGGTTGGGTTAATAAAAAGGCTCCAGGTGGTATTTGGGCTAAAGGTTGCTGTCAAAAATGTCTCAGGTGGTATTTGGGCACCAGTTTGGGGTAAAAAAAGGCTCCAGTTTGTATTTGGGGATGAGTTCCGTGTCAAAAAAGTCCCCAGGTGATATTCGGGCATCAATTTGGATTAAAAAAAGGGCCCAAACTGATATTTTAGTGCCAGGTCAGAGTAAAAAAATGGCGCCAGGTTGGTATAAAAAAAGGTTCGACGTAGTATTTGGGCTAAAGGTTGGTATCAAAAACGGCCCCAGGTTATATTTGGGCACCAGCTCAGTGTCAAAAAAGGCTCCAGGTTGTAATTGGGCAATAGGTCCATGTGAAAACAAGGCCCCAGGTGGAATTTGGGGGAAAGATTGGTGTCAAAAAAAGTCCCCAGGTGGTATTTTGGCACCAGTTTGAAGTAAAAAAAAAAAAGGCCCCAGCTTGTATACGGGCTCTAGATAGGTGTCAAAAAAGACCCAGGTGGTATTTGAGTACCAGGTTGGATTAAGAAAAAAAGCATCAGGTTGTATTTGGGCAGCAGGTAGGGGGTCAAAGAAATACCCCAGGTGGTAATAGGGTACCTGACCAGTGTCAAAGAAGGACCCAGATGGTAGCCAGGTCAGAATTTAAAAAGATCCCAGGTGGTATTTGGAGCGCCTATTTGGATAAAAAAATAGACCCCAGGTGGTATTTGGACACCAGGAAGGGGTCAAAAAAAGGCCCCAGTTGGTATATGGGTGCTAGGATGGAGTATAAAAAAGACCGCAGTTGGTATTTTAGCACCAGATCAGAGTAAAAAAAGGCCCCTGGTGGTACTCGGGCGAAAGGTTGGTATAATAAGAAGGTGGTATTTGGGCTAAATGTTGGTGTAATAAAAGGCCCCTGGTGGTCCATGGCAATAGGTCAGTGTGAAAAGAAGGCACCAGGTGGTAATTGTGGGCCAGGTCAGTATTAAAAAAAGACCCCAGGTGGTATATGAATGCTTGGTCGGAGTAAAAAAAAAAGCCCCCAGTTTGTATTTGGGTGTAAGATTTTAGTAAAGAAAAGGCTCCAGGTTGTTATTTGGGCACGAGGTTTGAGTCAAAAAAGGCTCCAGGTTATATATGGCTGCAAGGTTGGAGCAAAAAAGAAAAGTGCCAATTGGTAGTGGGGCGCGAGGTTAAACGTTATTAGAAAAAGGGTCTACCTGAAGCTGGCATTGAAAGGTGTTATTAAATCCATGTATGTAGGAAATGAGCAATCAAAATGAAATCCAACTGAAGAGTAAGTACTGAGAAAGAGTCAGTATGTGTCGAACTACCAACACAAAGTGTCTGCTAGTAGCTGGGTGTGCTCTGTAAGGAAGGTAGGGTGATTGTGAAATCACAATGACATCATAATGCATTCAGGTGGCAGTTACAGATGGCTGCAGGGTCTATGCTTAGTAGAGGAAACAATACATTGAATTAACATTTAAAAAATAATAACAAAAAAACAACTGTGCTCACATGTGAGAATGACAAATATTACACACAAAATATATGTAGAAATATAGGGGGGGGGGTTGTACAAAAAAAGTTTTAAATCAGAGAGAGATTAAGTACCAGCTAATAAGCACCTTACTGTTCATTATAGTGGTTATCAAACATTTTTGAGCCGTGAGAATCAGACTTTTTTTCACGGCACCCCTAAGCCAAAACTTTCTTATTGAAAAAAGGCTCCAGGTGGTATTTGGGAATGATGTCTGAGTCAAAAAAAAGGCACCAGGTGGCAATTGGAAACCAGGTCAGAATTAAAAATAAAAGACCCCAGGTGGTAATTGGGCATCTGAATGGTGCCAGAAACGGACCCAGATGGTATTTGGGCGCCAGGTCAAAATTTGAAAAGATCCCAGGTGGTATTTGGGTCGCCTGTTCGGATGAAAAAATACACCCCAGGTGGTAATTGGGCACCAGGAAGGAGTAAAAAAAAGGACCCAGGTGGTATATGGGTGCTAGGTTGGAGTAAAAAAGAAGGCCCAAGTTGGTATTTTAGCACCAGATCAAAGTTAAAAAAAAGGCTCCAAGTGGTACTTGGGCGCCAGGTCGGTATAATAAAAAGGCTCCAAGTGGTATTTGTGTTAAACGTTGGTGTCAAAGAAGGTCCCAGGTGGTATTTATGCAATACAGTAGTTATATGTATATGGGTGCTAAATTGGAGTAGAAAGAAGGCCTCAGTTGGTATTTAGGTGGTAGGTTGGAGGAAAGAAAAGGCCCCAGGTGGTATTTTCGCACCAGATTAGAGAAAAAATAGAACCCTGGAGCCCAGGACCCCGGACCAGCCCCGGAACCAGGACCAAGGCCCTGGAACCGGACTCTTCAGCCCAGGAGCCCCGGACCCAGGATCCAGGGAGCGACCTACGGGCTCAAGGTAGGTAAGTAACAGTATGTGTGGGCTGTGGATGTATTAAACTTTTATTTTTCTGGGTGTCAGTGTGTGTTTTATTTAACTATTTTTTGTACTGTGGAACTACAAGTGCCAACGGGCCCTTTAATGCCCCGCATGCTGGGACTTGTGGTTCTCCAAGTCCCAGCATGCGGGGTAGGCTTGGGACTCATAGTTCTACAGTATAAGACAATAGATTTTATTCTTTTTTTTTACACTTTTCATCAGCCCAATGCCCACCGCCCAGGGGCATCGGGGACAGCCCCGGATTTCAGCATGGGCTGGTAAGTCCTGGAGGGGGGGGACCCCTTCATTGGGGGGTCCCCACTTCCCCAGGACCCCTGCCCATGCTGACCAGCCCCGGGGATAATGCTTTGGCCGCTGGACCTTATATAATAAGTGTCCCCCGGCTGTGGCATTACCCTGCTGGCTGGTTGGGTCTGGTGCTGGTTCTTAAAAAAAGGGGGACCCCTAGTCATTTTGTCCCCCATATTTTGGGAACCAGCGCTGACCTTAAGCCTGGTGCTGGTTTCATTAAATCAAGGGAACCCCTATTTGTTTATCCCTCTGATTTTATGATACCAGCACCGGCTTTTTGAGCCCGGGGCTGGTTATGCTCAGGAGGGGGGACCGCACACCGTTTTTTTTTTTAACTATTTTTTTACAACAGAACCATGCACAGATCTCAATGATCTGTGCATGTTTCTGACAAAATCGCCAGTCAGAACCTGGTCTATTTTTTTTGCGATTTTTAGTAACCTTTACTAAAAATCGCAACCCATTAAATATGCAAGTTCTATACTTTTTAATGGGAAAACATCTGGATGCGATTTTTAGTCTAACTAAAAATCGCACCTTTAAAAAATGCTAATTTTTCCGAAAATCGCAACATATAAAATATGCGATTTTCGGAAAATGTCTGAAAACGGCCGTTTTTGCGAAAAAAATCGCAAAAATAAAAAAACCGCACCCTATTAAATTTCGCCCCAAGTGTTTCTCTGCATATTGCCTCTTTAACGTTTTGAAATGGTTTACCATTTAAGGTTTTCTCCTGTCCTATAGGATTGTTAGGGGAGGAGTCTGAGGAGTCTTAGCTGATGCAAGGCAGAGTTTGTACCTCTCTGATCTGGTTCAAACTCCCACCCTCCCTATATTTCAGTAGTGTGTGTGTGAATCTATTGCGTTGGTTCAGCTCAATCAAATGAAGCTAATTATATTGTATTTCTGTTTCTAAGCTAATTATGCCCTAATAGCCTTTTGAGCTATTTATACCATATTTCACACATAACTATTCAGCATTATTGGATCGCATACGGACGTGCATTTTTCTATGCTATAGTGCTAATATGAAATCCTGCTAATACTTTGTGCTTTCAATCTAATTATATAGCAGATTTTTCTGTTGAATGTTTTCAACTGCCTTTTCATGTTTAAAATATTTTCTATCCAGTTTTTGTGTTCAATGTTACAATAAATTATTGTCATTATCACATTATTGTGTGTCCCTTTTGTTTAAATCTCTGCATTGTGATGTTGTTGGGAAATACTGTACCAAGTAAGAACTATTTTGGCTGCTTATAGTGCGCACAATAATATTTCCTTTTCTATATCTACAAAGACCATAAGCAAAAATAATGTGGAATAATACATGGGGGTGTACTTAAAAATAGGCTTTTTTGAATACAGTATGTCTCAGCGCTGTGCCGGTAATCAAAGCAAAAAAAGCAGGTATCCGGCTGACAATTTTTAGGCCAACAGTCAATATCACAACACCAAAACGCTTACATGCACAATGTCACCCATGGAAAAGTTGGACACATACAACATGAGTTTTCATGATTTTTTTAACCATTTTTTGCACTTTTCCATACTTTACACGAAAAAAAAATTGACGAACAAAAGATTTGAATTAATCTATGTATGGTTTCAACCAAGGTGGCTTAAACCAGCCATCCCAGGAACTAGGGCACTGCTACAGTATTGAGTGATTCTGGTTGGTTTGCAAAAGCAAACTCCTTTTTTAATGGATAAAACCATGGGGGTTATTCTAGTCCATTCTTTCTGACAAAATCCTTCTTATATGGACAAAACCATGTGCACTGCAGGTGGGGCAGATGTAACTTGTGCAGAGAGAATTAGATTTGGGTGGGGTTTTTCTTCAAAGTGAGATCTATATTGAAGTGTAAAATCATGCAGTCAGTACTTTCCCTGCACAGAAACAAAATAACTCACCCAAATCTAATTCTCTCTGCACATGTTACATCTTCCCCCCTGCAGTGCACATGGTTTTGTCCATCTAAGAAGGATTTTGTCAGAAAGAATGAACTAGAATAAACCCCCATGTGTACTGCAGGGGGGGGGGAGATGTAACATGTGCAGAGAGAGTTACATTTGGGTGAGTTATTTTGTTTCTGTGCAGAGTAAATACTGGCTGTTTTATTCTTACACTCCAATTTAGATTTTAGATTTTAGTGAACAAACCCCATCCAAATGTCTCTCTGTACATGTTACCTCTGCCCCGCCTGCAGTGCATATGGTTTTGTCCATTAAAGAAGGAGTTTGCTTTTGCAAACCAACCAGAATCAGGCCCTATGTTCAGGGCCTGCAACAGAAATCTTGGGGCCCGAAACACTGATATTTTTGGTCCCCCCCCCCAACACCGCACAGGGATTTTTATAACATTACATAGCATTTTTTTTTTTTAAGAAATAAAAAGATAATTAATATGTACTAAGCAATATAAAAGGGGAGGGCACAACATTGTGCATCGTGTGGTTTGGTGCATTGCGTGATGTCACTAGACTCATTAGTACAGGTAGCCAGCAAGGTGATTAGGCAGCCATGCTTATAGCCCCTGAGTCCCTCAAAGCATTGAGGCCCCATTGAGGACCGGTACAAGTGTCCCCTTTGAACATGTCATGGGGGCGGGAGCAAGGCTGACATCACTTGGCCCCACCCCATGCCTGAAAACTCTGTGATTCGCGAGCTGCAGGGAGGGGGCCGGGCTTAAATGACGTGAAATGCCGCCATTGCAGCATTTTAGCCTCGCCCCCTCTCCGCGGACCTGCCTTTTGCGGCAAGTTAACCAGCGGGCAAGGGGGGAAGCGGGGGCTATGACCAGAAATCGGGAGACTTGCCCACCTTCCCGGGGGGGCCGGGAGGTGGACCCGATTTTTAGGAGGCTCCCAGCCATTCCGGTAGGGTAGGCAAGCATGAGTTACACCATAGAAAGTCTATGCACCTATCTAGACAGATTGCTTAGAAAATTACCCAAAATCGCTCCATGTGTAGGCCCCATTACAGTTTAAATTTGTGAGGAAATTGCAGCATAAAGAAACCTGGCAGAGCTCAAAGTGGAGGCAGTACTGTAGAGCTGATGCTTAGTTTAACTATTCCCGGTTTGCGGAGTGTAAATTGTGTATATCTCACACTTGCGCCTCCCTATGATTGGGGATGCAAAATGGGGGAGGGAAGGGATATGGAAAGAAAGCCTGGGTACATTTAGGGCAGGCATGTCCTAACTATGGCCCTCCAGCTGTTCTGAAACGACAAGTCCCATCATGCCTTGCCACAGTTTTGCTATTAGAGAATGCTAAAACTATGGCAAGGCATGCTGTTATGTGTCGTTTCACAACAGCGAGAGGGCCATAGTTTGGACATGCCGGATTTGGGGTGTATTAAAACTGACAGAAACACATATATATATATATATATATATATATATATATATATATATATATAGCTTTTTGTGTGGTGGCACTCCCGCAATCCACAAGATGCCGTCGAAGGCTTTTATCTTAATAATCTGGTGCCCTCCGTGGCGCAAAAAACTGCTGCTGTAGTATGTAGTACAGGGGGGGATGGCGGCACTCAAAGAAAAAATAGACCACGCTGTGGGTTGCTGAGCAACCCACAGCGTGGTCTATTTTTTCTTTGAGTGCCGCCTCCCCCCCCTGTACTATATATATATATATATATATATATATATATGTATATATATATATATATATATGGCCATTAGGAGGTGGTATTGTTGAGTAACGTCCATTTTATGAGAAAATCTGCTTCTGCCCTAATGAAGATAAAATTGTCACACAATCAGTTGTATTGAAAGTGAAACATGCAGAAGGTGCCTGGAAAACTAGCATCCATAAACAATAAATGAATCACTGGACAAAAACAATATGCACTGTAACTGTGCAACTCACTTATGAAATACTTCTGCTACTTTAAACAGGGTTAAAGGACACGCAAGTCTGAGCAGAGAAAGATATTCATTAACTCGGATCTGCAGTGATGTATCAGACCTAGGAAAACAGTAACCCCAGCTAGAAACAAGTATTTTGTGACTTTCAGTTATGACATCTCTAGATACAAGAAACCAACTAATGAAGCTCAAACTGAGACATTAAAGGAGTACACTCGGAGAGTACAGAGAAGTATTGTTTTCTAAGCATGCTCAATGAACTTTCAGGCAGTTTAAAAGTACATTTTAAAATTCTTAAAAATCACTGGATCAAAGGCACAAGTTTCTGAGGAAATTGGAGGAACAGTTCCTACTCCACACCCACTGCCTACTTTTTAGCATTTTTAATTCTTATGAAATATACAGGGGCGTAACTAATACTCTCTGGGCCCCATAGCAAAATCTTGAAAGGGGCCCCCTACCCCATTGTCACTACAATGCCCATTAGGGGGGAGAATGCTGTGAGTGTGGGGGGGAGAAGAGGATGAGAGTGGGGGGAGGAGTAGAGGATGAGAGTGGGGGGCAGTAGAGGACATGAGTAGGGGGGGCAGTAGAGGACATGAGTAGGGGGGGCAGTAGAGCACACGAGTGGGGGTCAGTAGAGGTCTGAAGGGGGGGCAGTAGAGGATGTGAGTGGGGGGAGCAGTAGAGGATGTGAGTTAGGGGGAGCAGTAGAGATGGCAGAGCGGTGGTGTAACTATGGAGGGTGCAGGGGATGCCACTGCTATGAGGCCCGGCAGCTTTGGGGCCCCAAAGTCCAGCAGGCAATCCCCTGTACCCTTTTGATTTTTTGTACTCTGTTACAATTGCAGTGGCTGCGCCTCTACCCCACACCCTCTTTCATCAGTGCGTTTAAAGTGACAGCAGTGCCGGAGAGTGAAAGACCCAACGCGGTGATCGAGAGCAGGAGACACCGCTCCTAAGAGTGGGATACCTGGCAAGCTGAGCAGGAGACACTGGACGGTGAATGGGTGAGAAGGATCATGATTCCCTGCCACTGTACCTGTGAGGTACACACGGGGAGCAGGGCTGGCAACAGAAATCTTGGGGCCCGGTACACTAATATCTCTGGGGCCCCCTAACAACGCCCCCTTGAGCAGAACATTTTTTGTATACCGCTTATTGAATGTGTTTTTTTATTATTACAAAAGACACAATTAAAATTCACTAATACTGGAGGGGTGTCTGGGTAAGTAGCCTTACAGGATTCCAGGTAGGTGCCTTATAAACCATTTCTAGGCACTGCACTGCCGCAGCTATGCTTACAGCCCGTCAGAACTTTGGGGCCCCTCACAAGCTTTGGGCCCAGTACAGGTGTCTCCCTTGACCCCCCCCTGTCGCCTGCCCTGCGGGGGAGAGGGTATAAGGAGCTACAAAGTAATGGCTGTCACAAGCCTGTGAAACCATGCTCTGCCATCTCCCCCCATCTCTTGTCCCCTACTCCCCCCACACTTTTGTGTCCCATTTTGACTTGGATGTCTCACAGGAACCAAAAATACTGTAGCTAAATATAACAAAAAGTAATAAATCGTGTGTGTGTGTGTTCCGGCTAACAACCAAGTACTAGTCCCGTGACTGTTACCATTCAACATCTACTAAGAACCCTGTCCAGGGAGTGAAGAAAGGTTAGGAATAGGCACCTGAAAACAAAATATATCACGTTAAATTAATAGGTAGATGTGTCACCTTAAAAACTGACAAATCATTAATGCCCCAAAAAAGAACACTAAGGCTGAAAAACACACCGTGTGTTCATAAATCCACAAGCCGGGTGTATGGGTGTCCACAATAGCTCTGATCACAGAAATGGGACTGAAAACGCATCGAAATGGGACTGAAATCGCCCCTTGTGTATGCCCCTTTTAACGAAACATCAGTATCTAGTTTAACTGCAATATGGCTCCCAGGGTTTAGTCCTGCTGTTTTAGCTGTCTAATTAGGGCTAATTAACCACCAATGATACTTTTGTATTACAATATAACTGGCAGCATACAGCTCTGTTCTTCATATGATCTCATTAGAGCTGATCAAGCACTAAGAATGTTCTTCCCTCCCGCAGTCTGACACACATGCTGTTGTAGCACTGATAGTGCTTTGATGTTTCAGGGGACCTTGCAGGATAGGAACAGCCCCGCTACTAAACTTATCTAAATGAGGTCGTTCAGACACTTGGAATGTTTATTTGTTTTATGACATGTCGGTTGTTGTAGTGCTGATATGTCTTCTACTTTTCTTCTTCTTAATATTAATATTATATTTATTTATATAGTTCATTCTACAGCACAACTAAAAGTTGCTTTACTTACATAAAATTCATAGCCTAGAACAAAAATACAGGAACAGGGCTTCAAGAACGTGCATGCTGGATGGCAGCCACCTAGGAGGTGATGCGCTCACCTTACGTTTAAACCAGAAATGGGAATATAATAAACACGGTATCCAAATCAATGGCATTTCCTTACATTAAATCCATCAACATATGACCTGTTCAACAGTGAATAGTTTAAAGTAAACCAGAGTATACATCCTTTAATGTTGAAGTCGCTGTTTGGATAACGCCTTATCCATTAGGAAGATTCAAAATACATGGCATGCCTCCCTTTCCATCTCAATATGCACAATATTGATATGCAGATCATAAAAACATGAATGGAAATCATGGCATTGTGTAATTCATTTTTAATACTGTCAGAAATAAAAATAAAAAGTAAAATCAGGATCAAAATGTATAATACCAACACAGAATATAGTACAATGGCTACTAATGGGACCACTACAAGATAAAAAAGAACTGGAAACCGGGCAAGGTGTTTGTAGTCACCAGAAGGTATCCCGGGTTAGTCCTCTGGTTACTGTTCCAGTTAGGCTAGCATCCAAACAGGTTATACCGTACTAGTAACACCAGGAAATCTAGTGTAAGCATCCCTAGGGTTTTTTCAAGGGAAAGTGTGCTCTAATTAATAACCATCCTCTACTTACTGTAAATACTAATAAAAGCCAATAGAACTCAGCTTACAGTACTTCCTATATATAAACAATATGCAGCTGTCTGAAACAACGGAGCCCCGGCATAGGAGGATAGTTACCATTACAGTGCGCTATGCCTTGAAAAATAAACTGGAGACGGTTTAAATGCTTTAATATGTCCTAATTGGATGCCTGCCTGCAGGGCTTATAGTGGTCATGGAGAGGTAGTGGAACTCACTCTCAACGCCGCCAATCCCCTACCCCCCCCCCCCCCCCCAAGCAGGCAGTCAGGGCTGGTGCTAGTGTATTCTGTGACCCCTACAATTTATAAATTTGTGCCCCACTACCCAAATGCAGTTAAGGAGTAGTGCGTGCCCCCAAAAAATTATGACAAACCAAGAGCAGCCCAGTTCATATTATGACACATAGTATTTATAAGACACATAGTGACCCTTATTAATTTACAACTCACATAATGACCCATATTCATGTTACGCCTCATGTAGTCACCCATATATTCACATTACCCCTCACATAGGGCCTTATTCTAGTTCAGTCTTTCTGACAAAATCCTTCTTAGTGTGCACTGCAGGGGGGCAGATGTAAAATGTGCAGAGAGAATTAGATTTGGGTGAGTTATTTTGTTTCTGTGCAGGGTGAATACTGGCTGCTTTATTTTTACACTGCAATATAGATCTCACTTTAAAGTAAAACCCACCCAAATGTAAAGGCCAACTTTAACCCCTGCTTGCCTGACTGGAAAGGTAACCAGAGGACTAACTAGGGATGCCTTCTGGCCCATCTACCCCAATGAACTGTGTTTAAAAATGATAGTTAGGAGTTGTTTGGCTAGTGTTTTTTCTCCTTTCAATATATCTCCAGTTTATCTCTTCTCCAGGCTTAACCCCTTTGCTGGTAATCCCAAGAATTTTCAGGCTATGCCTGAATGCCCAGACTGGCAAGCCTGGAAAATTCTCAGGATTGGCAGTGATTAGCGCCAGGCAGCGCTGCTTAGTTCATCGCTGAATTCAGCTGCCTTCAGTGCTGCCCGGCTCCCTCTCCCCCACCACGCCTCCTCCTATATATATATCTCAATCACCAGACTTTATTCATCCCAATCCGGGGATAGTGAAATAATCATCGGACAATAATTTTTATTTATCCACCCAATAAAAGGTTGTTAAATGTGCCCCTGATGAAGTCTCTTAGACGAAACGCATTGGGACGTTTGGCATTTCTTTGAAGATTTTAAATAAAAACATAATTTGGAAGATTATTCTCATTTGCTTCATTGAGAGACTTTTGGAACACATAGGCCCTTATTCTGATTGATGCGGACTTTACCGCGTACTTACGGATCGCGTCTTTATGACGTCTGCGCATGCGTGGAGAACGCTACGCGCATGTGCCACGCCTTGACTCGGTACCAGTTCGGCCAAATCCCGTCCAAAACTGTTCGCTGCTATCAGTCGGGAAATAGGGGCGTATTATGGGCGTCATGCGGAATGACACATGGGCGTAGTTTCAAAGTGGGCAAAACGGGGCGGAAACATGGGCGGACACGGGGGAGTACACTTATGTTGGGGGGCGTACATTCGGAAACCACTCCGAATGCACGCGATGAAAAAAGGGCAGAAATGTGCGGTGTCCACAAGTGTACTATTGCTTTGCGGACACCACTCGTTCATGCGGTAGGCGAACGTACGCCTAATGACTACAACCATTAACACCTGAACCCAATAGAATCTACTCCTTTACTCATTACTCACTAATAGGACGCTTGTCAGTGCTTTAATTGAAACCATTGCTGCTTCAAGGAACCCGTACTAAACACCCACATATGCTGTACTTGTCAGACACTTTCAAACTGCTAACAATGGACATGACAGAATATTAATACTAGCAATACACATGTGTATTTGACATGTACTCATGAAACCACACATTTTGGGTAAAGTAAACACATTTATTTATATTCATGTCACAGTCAATGGCAGTGTGATGCAATGACCATAAAATAATACATACAAACAATAAACAACATGGCAGGAATGCCGCAAAATAAATAATAATACAAAACAAATATAATTGCACACAGATGGACTCCAGCACCTCCTATGTGCCACTGCACATGCAGCCAGTGGGAAATGATGAGGCTGCTGGCCCTTCTACAGCAGGGCAAGCTGCACCTGACCATTCAACAGCAGGGCACCCTACACCTGGCCCTTCTGCAGCAGGCCAACCTGCAGCTGGCTCATATGCACCATCAGCAGAATCATTTGGAACACAACCGGGGACTTCACAAGATAGTACCATGGCCATCACTTCAAGTACAGCTGACAGTAATGCCAGGCAAAAGAGGGCAACAGGGGAACCACAAAGGACATATGAAGCAAGGCCTCAGCTGGTTCCCCTCAGCACGTGATTGGACACAAGAAGCTGACACACACAGCACAATGGAAGATTTGGGAACACATAACGGCAGAGATTAATGCAGCCACAAGTTCATTTCCGACCACGTTTGGCCTTGGTAGGCTCCTTGGCCTGTGCAGCAGCTCTTCGGGGACGGCCAGATGCTGGGGCAGGTGGAGCAGATGATGTGGAGGGGTTGGCTGGTCTACCCCTCCTGCCAGCAGGGAGTGTTGCCGCTGGTAATGCACCAGAAACGGATGCCATTAGGACCCTGTTGCTGGTAACCAGCTCCACCATAAGCTCATTATGGTGGAGGAGGAGATCATTTTGGCGGGTGGCTTGCTCGGCCAGCACCTGAGCACTTGCAGCCATGGCCTGCATGCTCGCAGCCATGGACTGCTGGGTGCTGACCAAGCTCGCCAGGATCTCCTCGGTCCTACGCACCCGTTCTGATGCCAAGTCTCCCTGCTGGTTGATGTCCCCAAGCACCTCGGCCAAGGCGGCCAAATCGGCTTGGCCCGATGCCTGCTGCTGCACAGGCCTACCTCTGGGGCCAGGTGGCACGGACTCCTCCACCTCCTGAACAGAGTCGTCACCAAGCGGTGGGGTGTCTGTGGGCAAAGATAAACACAATTAGGAGACATTCTACGATAATTACTTGCACAAGTTTATGGCATGACCAATATTTACCTTCCAGAAAAGACGCAAACACTTCAGCTGGGGCCTCGCTATCCATAGTGCTCACCCCCCGGATCTCCTCAACTGATATGCAGCTCTCGGCCATCACCTCCAGGGGGGTGAGCTCTAGCCCTGATGGCATGGGGCCGGCCCCAGATGTCTGGCTGTGGTCCCACCGCTTGGTCAGCTTCCTCTTCAGGTTGGTTTTGAAGTCCTGCCACCTGCAATGTAAGTTGACATATTAATACATGTCACTCCCAATGTTAGCTGTTGCAGCCATTGCTCTGTGCTACATATTACAACATGTGATTATTGTCCCATATATAATATTACATGCAACTATGATATCAACCGTTACAATACACATTCACAATCACCGTACTCTAACTCACAATGAAATTACATGGCAATAATGTATGTGTATGGTAACAACCTCACGGGCCATTTGCTAAATGCATCTAAGCATCAATTCAATCATTACTTGGCTATTACTGGCCACATGTATCACAAAACAACTTGCCTCTTCTTCACATGGTCCGTCTCACGAACTTGTGGCGCTACTTCATTAATCTCTGCCGTTATCTGTTCCCAAATCTTCCATCTGCGTGTGTGTGTCAGCCTCTCGGATGGACACTCTATCCAATCACGTGCTCGGGGAACCAGGATGGCCAGCTCCTGTGCTTCATATGCCTTATTTTTTTTGGGTGGTTCCGCTGTTGCACTGGCTCGCCCCTTGCCACGTCCCTGGCCACGCCCCCTGGCACCAGTCGCTGCACTTGAAGTGCTGGCCATGGTACTACCTTGTGAAGTCCCCTGTTGTGTTCCAAACAATTCTGCTGATGGTGGATATGAGCCAGCTGCAGGTTGGCCTGCTGCAGAAGGGCCAGGTGTAGGTTGCCCTGCTGTAGAATGGTCAGGTGCAGGTTCCCCTGCTGGAGAAGGGCCAGCAGCCTCCTCATTACCCACTGTCCGCATGTGCAGTGGCACATAGGTGGTGCTGGAGTCCATCTGGTCAAATAGTTGCTGCAGCACTGGGTCCACCTCTGGTTGGGATCCAGACATGTTAGCAACAACATTGTCACCTTCTAATACACCTTTATATACTGTTTGTGTAATCTGTTTGGCGGACATCAGCGGCAGCTGCGTTCCGTGCGTGAGCGTACGTCGCTGGTTTTTCGCGCCGCATACGGTGGCGGAAATTCCATTGTGTAAAACCTGGCGAAAGTTCGACATGAAATACTGGTCACCAATGCTAACATTGCATAGAATCTTCTGATACACCTGTGACTATTGCTCAATACACATGCTATTTGCTAGCATGACATGACATTTCATTCATGACTACTGTGGTATTGTGGCGTTTTAGTGCAAGCTAAAAGTAGCCCATTCCCTTAGAGAATCCAGGCCACAAGTCATGCAATACTCATCTCTACTGTTATAGACCACACATGTGAGAGCCCTATAAATAATGTCTTCCTGCTAGAATCATTTGTCTTCAGATCTGGACTTGTCAGGGTCTAAGGTAAGCTCTTCCATGCTCCTTGTAGATATGATATCCATTAACAATGTAAGTGTATGAATGTATGCACTATTGCCTCACTGACTACAGATTGTTGGGCCAGCAAAGTGGTGTATTATTATTGCAACATGTCACATGTTCACTATTTCACTCACAGGGCTTAAACCTGTGTGGGTTCATCTATTGCAGGACAACATGTCCCAGCAATAGATGAAATGTGTCATAGTACATGATGTCGGCAAAAAATGCTGACACCTTTATCTGTGTGTTTTGGACGGTGTGTATTGAGTTCATATTATTGTGTCATCATTAGAGAGTCAAATGGATCTGCGGGATTTCATGGGGCGGCCATCTATTGTACGTATTGAAGGCTACAAATCTATTTGTAGTGGGATATGGCCATTATGTGCATAGGTGCATCAGTATTTATGTTCATTTCTTTATAGGTTGCAGAAGCTATTATGCGCTACATGGAGAGGAGGCTAAGGGCACTTGCGGCTCTCCCCACTCGTCGGCCAAGGAGGCCAGGACGTGCTAGAATCTATCGCACACGGGTGACTCTGTTTGCTATGCCCGATGATGAGGTACTTACTAGGTACCGGTTACCGCCACATGTCATTCTGGATCTGCTCACCTTAATTCAGAGCGATCTGGAACCTCTACACGGGATCACGACAGCAATTCCGCCTCACACACAGCTGCTGGCGGTGTTGCATTTCTGCGCCTCAGGATCATTCCAACAAGTAGTGGCAGTACTTGCTGGAATATCTCAGCCGGCCTTCTGCCGAATCCTGAGGCGTGTGACGTCGGCCATGTTCAGGCGCAAGGGGCACTTCATGGCCATGACATTTGCCACCGAGACCCTGCGCAGAAGCCAGCAGGCCTTCCATCAAATTGCTGGCTTCCCTAATGTGATAGGGGCTGTGGATGGCACCCATGTACCATTTGTGCCTCCATCTCGAAGTGAGAAGATATATAGGAACCGCAAATTGTTCCACTCACTGAACGTGATGGTGGTATGTGGCCCATCCATGGAGATTCTCGCCTTCAACTCGAAGTTTCCCGGAAGTGCCCATGACTCTCATGTCATCCGACAAACCGGGATATGGCATAGACTCCAAGAGCTGGAAGGCCGTGATGCGTGGGTTCTGGGTGACTCCGGTTACCCATGTACGCCCTGGCTACTTACGCCGTACAGCTACCCAGCACCGGGCCCACAGGAGGCATTCAATCGGGCGCATGTTGCCACCAGGCAAGTGGTGGAGCGCTCAATTGGCCTTTTAAAAGGTCGATTTAGAGTGCTCCACCGCACTGGTGGTGACTTACAATATGCGCCTGAAATGGTGTCGAGGATCGTGGGCCTGTGTATATTTTTCCACAACATTGCTGTGCGGCGTGAGATACCCTTTGATGAGTGGGAGGTACCATCTGAGCCGCAAGATCCGCCCATGCGCCCATCCCGCGCCCCTGAATGCCGGAGGGGATACCAGCTGCGGGACTCTGTGGCGCAAAGATACTTCAGGTACATGTTATTGAGTTGACAGAACACACCAATTATTGTACAAATCACCCCTTCAAATAAGTACAGTGTGTTAGTTGTCAGTGTTACAACACGAAAATTAGCCAGCCTGCCCTCCTAATGGCAAAGAAATAGGAGATATTTATCATATGTGCTTAGTTTGGGGGGAAGTTCAATATAGGTGCTAATTATTATACCTTGGACAAGGGATCTTATGTGTTTGTTATATCTTCATTATTGTAGTTGATACTATCCCTGATGACTGGTGAGTACATTGATTTATTCTATCATGTGTTGGGGATTATTTCCTGTGTTGATGTATGATTTGTTTGCATATATAGATATATATCTATGTATGATGTTGGAATTTATTCACATGTTTCAACATTTCAAGGAGCATGCAGGCAGGCAGGCAGGCAGGCAGGGCTGGTGTATAATGCTGGTTTCAGGATACCTGCAAGTGTGTGTATGTGTCTTTTACACATAAATGTACGCATACACATATATGCATAGAGTAAGTAATGCTAACTACAGCTATGCCTTGCTAAGCTATAGCACGCGTTGCTTGGCGGAGCGCGGCCTTATTGGATTTGCTAAGGGCATACACACTGTGTTTTATATATATCAGATTTGTTCATTGGCATACATCAACACTACGGTTTTGAAGGCATGCAAATTTTTCACCATTTGTGTTGGCGCAGAGACGCTGTTAATGTAAAAATGAACAATAAAGTTATTATCACAAATAACTGTGATCAACCAATGCCACCACCTGATTGGTTGATAGATGCCATTGTCAACATGGCGGAGACACGAAGGGCAGAACCCTTCACGCATGAGGAGCTCAAGGTTCTTGTCTCCGTCATGGAGACAAGGCTGGGCCGTGCGGGGCCCTTCATAACAAACCGCCATAAGCGGAGGGCGTACAGAGCGGCAGGGCGCCGAATTTACGCCCGCACTCGGGTGCGGAGGTCCCTCGGGCAGCTGGAGAGGCGGTGGTCGGACCTCCGCAGGCGCCAGCCCCAGCTGCTCACACAAATAAGGGGCGAAATTGCTGAATGTGAGTATTTTAGCTATGAAATTTCGCACTTACAACATAGCATATATAAGCAATAAAATGTGTCTCATGATAAGTGGGTGTCCATGGGTTTAAAAGTCCATAGACTCTTATGTGTGCTTCTTCCTGGTTAACATGCAGTCATGTGCCTTTTATATGTCATGCCATAGCATTGAGGATTCTGATGCATACAATGTGCCCAATCTAATATGTGTTACACATTGATAAATGCCTGGGTTGTAATGTGTGAACAAATGACTAACAATCACATAATAATTTAAATGTCACAATTTGGAGTCCATTAACAGTAAGGAGCTACTTTCCTGCATCGTTTGCCATCATTATCACCCTTCCATGTATGTCTTGTTATGGATGAATAAATGTGCCCCAATGAGCCGACATTGACCATGATGTTTTTTTCTACCACACAGCACGAGCCCGAGCCCGACAGGCCCGTGAACAGGCGGAGGCAGGCCTGGCCCAGGACGAGGCCCAAGACCCCCAGGAGGAGGTGGCGGCAAGGGTGGAAGAGGAGGAAGTGGAGGAGGAGCAAATGGTGGAGGAGGAGGTGGTGCGTGAGGAGGTGGAGGAGGAGGAGGTGGAAGAGGAGTTTGTGGCGGAGGAGGAGGTGTTGGTGGCGGAGGAGGAGGTGGAGGAGGAGGTGCTGGTGGTGGTGGAGGAGGAGGTGGAGGAGGAGTTGGAGGAGGAGGTGGAGGAGTTGGAGGAGGAGGTGGAGGAGTTGGAGGAGGAGGTGGAGGAGGAGTTGGAGGAGGAGGTTGTTGTGGTCGAGGAGATGGCGGAGGAGGGGGCTGAGGAGGCCACGGTTGCCCCGGACACATCAAGTTCCGAGGGGGAGGAGGCGTGCCAGGCACCGGACTCGCCGCAGATCGGTATGTTTACATAATGCATCATTCATGAAGTAGTTGTACTGGTATATGTTATGTAGCACTGTTGATTAAAAATTTTGGGCACATACTAATCATATAGACCCCAAAGTGGGTAGCTACAGATACAGGTACGGGTTAGATGGGGAGTCCAAGGCATCACTTTCATCCAGGACACCTCTCAATTACACAGGTTTGTGGGATGGGTTGGAGGTCCATTTGGACTGCCACATAACCGTTGTAGTTAAACAGGATCCAGGAGTAAAGGGATGAGTGGATCATTTGTGGATTAAAATCACCTGCTGCAAGCGTAGATTATGACCCATCAAATAGTGGCATCGATATTGTTGGTGAATGTTATTTATAAACTGTAGGATGTATGCTCGAAATGGAGTATGGGCCGGCCTACCTTGGAATGGCGTCACAAGTTGGCAGTGTCCCCGGAGCCTCCTCTACCTAAACCCCCCCTGTAGTTCTGATTTATTTTTGTCACTCACAGAATTGTAGGTTGGTTTAGACAGAATTATGATTTAGAGGATGTGTATTGTGCATTCCTGACATTTGCATAACTCCCATGCCACCAACCATCACTGAACTTAGATTGAGCAGATTGTGACAAGTTGTTATTGACGTAGGCCATGACCTGCTTGACATTGGTTAGTCATGGGTGGGTTGTGACTGAGAAGAAACAATATGACTGTTATGTCTTCTGCAGAGTTAAGGGTCGAGGGCAAAATAGACAGTATGTAGTAAATAAGTTTGCATGTATGTATATATGTATGTGTCATATATATTTATCTATGTGTGTCTCTATCTCTCTACATAGATAGATATATATCTCTATATATATATATATATACACACATGTCACCTAGCATTTGTGCAATTTATGTCGTAGTATGTGAAATGTATGCATGAATAACATGACTAATTTTTGCCCCTTTGACATGCCCACAGATGACACCACACCGGCAGATGAGGGGGTGCGTGGGGCCCTCCTGCGAGCAGAGCACCATCTCCGGCTCCTTCAAGCCGACTTGCAGGACCTAAAAGACCTGCTCATTTAATGTTTCCTTTTTTTTTTTTTCATTATGTTAAATAAATATTTTAATAAATTCTTTATGCAAGTTCACAGTTGTTGGTTTTATTAGCACTTTAAATAGTATATGTGTAGAATGTTTATAATGTTTGACACAGGGTGTAATAGAAACCATTGCACTTACATTGCTGTAAGGGTTAATGTGTGCTATGCATGTGTTAGGCATGCTTGTAAGGATATATTGGAATCTAATTGATTCCAATTACAAATAAGCTGTTTTTTATGAGGGTAGGTAATTGAATAAGTGGGTCATGTGATGTATTGCAGAAGATACTTCATAGTGGGTTGTTTGGCGGAAATCCTCCGCTTACGTGCGGTAGCACCGCTTGGCTCCCGTTCGGATGCGGTATTTCCGAGCATACCGTGACGAATCGGAGTGTTTCTCCCGCACACGCATGATTTGTATGTCGTCCGTAAACACGCCCTGTTCTTAAAGAGTGAGTCCGTCCGAATGCGGAGGACACGTGGGCGTTTCTACGGACGATGGCCGCATGCGGAAAAACACCGTGGCGTGCGGACCGCACCGTAAGAATGCGGGAATATCCGCACCGATCAGAATAAGGGCCATAGACGGGCATAATTGATTGGCACTGTACTACTATTGTGGAAGATATTTGTGGAACTGGTCCCTATAACCCTCAGGGACTGTTGTGGTTAAGCTGCCTTATACTTGCTCAAAATTTATTTGTAAAAAATTGTTTGTTAAATCATACAGTGTACTATAATTAACACTAGCATATATAGTAGCGCGTATAGGAGTATTGGGAATAATATATATATATTTTGAGGAGGTGGGTCGGCACTCTGCTTGACAGGGTCTAAGGACCGTGTGCCTTCCCTTAGAGGTGATTCTCAGACTAGGAAGAAAGAGGGCGGCACTCACGGGTTTTGAGGTGAAAAAACTTTAGTGCAAAAGTGTCACAAGGTCCGATGTTTCGAGGCTACTTGGCCTCTTTTCAAGGAGTGAACAGAGCAAAACAGTGATTCCAGGGTGCTTTAAATAGGAAACTAACAAACACTTACCCAGCCACAGCTGTCCCGGCGCCTCCCTCCCGCACGTAGCCTCCGGTGGAGGCTTCCGGGTTCACCACGGGGTCTGTGCTTTGGGATGATGTCCATCCGGCAGTGCAGGCAGTCATCATGGTTACCTTTCCGACGCTGACAGTGGCGTCTGGTTGCCATGGATTCTCACCGATGTCGGGCGGATGAACTGTGTTGGGCTGCAACAGAACAAAGACAGTATATAGGAACCCACTGGTTCCTGCTCCACTAAGTACCTTGGCCTGGGCGCCCGCCTGACCCAGAGGATGATTCCGGTAGATGATCATAGATAAAAGAGGTAGCGTCACTGCAGGTTCTTAGTGGAAAAGTAATTTACTGCATATTGTCAATGTCAGATGTGTATATATATATATATATATATATATATATATATATAATTGCAGATGGGTCTATGATAGACCAGGCCGGCACTCCAGAGACTGACACAATGAAATAATGTATACTACACCATGTCGGCTGCGGTCAACGTTTCTGAGGTCACTTTAATACCTCTTTAATACCTCTTTCGTCAGGACATACCCTTATATATATATATATATAGGCTAACTATTCCTCACCTCTATGAGTTGAAGTACCGCCACAGACCACTAGAGGCTACTCGACGGGCCAAATTACTCATTTGTGTGCCAAGAGATGTCATAACTGGAAGGGACGCTGATCTGTTTCCAATTTGTTGGATATGGAGAGAAGGAGCTGGAGCAGATAGGGATTGGCATAGTCACAGCTCAAAGTGAAAGTAAATTTCAGATATTGTCGTTTGAAACTAGTTGCCAAATGATGGGCATGTGTACCACCCTGGCAGCAAAAACAATTTGGTGCCTCCAAATTGTTTTTGCTGCCAGGGTGGTACACATGAGCATCACCCTGGTCCCATTACAAAATAAGTAACTTGTGCCTATGCACCCTGGTGTTCAAGAACCAAATTTAATCATTTATGGCCAAAATGACAGGGAAAACCAGTGCTAGTTGCTTCCAATAATAAAACATAGCACAACTCTGTACACCACCACATTAAACTTACCATCGACAATCTTTCTGCCCCACACTTTAATAACTTATCTAAACTTATCTAATCTTAACACTAAAATAACGAGACAGACACAAGTGCTAGCGTTTCAATATGAATGTCAAATTTATTGATTGACAACTATTTATATTGATCTATAAAAGAGGGTGGCGGCCCTAAAGAACGGTCATAGAGAAAGAGGGGTAAGATGACATCACACCATTCACACATCGTTGGTGTTCAACTCTCCCACGCCAATCCACCCATGCGGATGGTGCAGCCCATCCCCTGTCCAAGGGGCATGGGCTAGTGACGTATCATTGACGGGAGAGCGCACCCCGCTATCCTCATACCACTTCCATTTGAACAAGGACCGTTCTTTACCGCCACCAAGAAAGGATAGAAAAATAGGGAGGGAGGGTGGGGAAAACCGGGCCAGAGAGGCAGATCACCTGGCTCTCTGGCTATTCCTAACTACAGGAACTCCTCCCTAGCTTCCTAATTGGCTAATGCTTCAGCATCATAGCCCCTAGCACACACAACTGAAAGTGCAGGCATCTCAGAATCCTTCAGTAGTTTATGTCACCTCTAGCTTAATCAGCCTTCGTTTTTCTAACTGACCCCAAGGATGACAGTTAAGCACAATTTACTTAAAATATGTTTTCAACATTTCTCAATAACTAACTTTTAAGCTAGCGGTGCCGTGAAACAAATGCTGTTAGTCTAGGGCGCTGTGATTCAAGAAAGTTTAGGAACCACTGCACTAGGTATATAAAATATAAAAGAAAAACTAAGAAAAAAACTTAACATATAAAATAATGGACATGTTAGTTGTATAAGAAAAAATCCACTGAATAGCCATATATTCCATAAAGAAAAGTTTTCTTTTTTCAATTACATTGTTTTTTCATAGAAAAAAAATGTATTTTATAAGACACCTAATAATAAAACAACTGCTTCAATAAATATGTACACAGTAATATTTTCAATTATGGCAATGTTCTTTTCTGCAGTAGTTCTTAATTTCAGATATGCTATCATTTGGGTCATTATTCTGAAATGACGCACGAGGACAAATGCATTTTCAATGCTGTGCTTATTTAACACGATTTGTTTTCTGATCAGTTTGATGTGTTTTGTTTTCTAATTTACACATATTTGTGCCAAAGCAATGATTTAATTCTATTTTGTCCCCTCTATCTTGCAGAGTTATATTGATTTAATTCCATTCATCTTGTTAAAGTAAACATCATTATATAAATTGCTTTGCTTTCTGTATCTACAGTGTATGTCTGTTTATTTGGATTATCAAAAAATCTTGTTTGTATACATTAAGCACATTCGCCATGTTCATTATATAGTATAAACAATATAACAAGGATTGTGAGGCATTGTGTCATTGTGTCATGGACAAATTAAGTATTAAAAGTGGCAAAAGAAATGTATTAACTTAATAAAGTCTTAACATGTAAGTGGAAGGACTGGGAAAGAATGGAGTGGCTAAGTTCTAAAATATTCATACTAAACATACAGTACTCATCGGAGCCCCAGTCTGTCTTAGCCCATTAGTGCCTTCAAGTCTATCTTGGATGAACCAGAAAATTTGCTTAATTAATATTATATATAATATTAATATTATATTAATACATAGAATTTTTTTGTAACTTTTCTTTCAAACTTCCATAAGACCTTTTTCTGATCATGCAAATGGTTGTAAATATGTTGTCCATTCAATGAAATTATAAATAAGGAAAGCAAAAGAGGTTAAATACCTGTCCTGACCACCTATTATATTGTGCTGTTACAAACCATTACTTTACACGCAATTTTATAGCAGACAATTTGTGGCAGCTGAGATGCTAATTAAATCAGGCAATTTTGGATAGATGCCAGTGCCATTTCAAACCAAGATTATATAAAAAACACACACACACACACACACACAAGATCAGTTTTAGGGATAACAATTAAGGGATGTACACACAGTGCAATTGGCTTGCTATTCCATCTCGATTTGATTGCACATGACTGAAGGGGGGGGTCATGAGGAAAGACATGCTGGATTAGGGGGTGGGGGACATGCTGGAAGATATGCTGGCAAAGGGGGGGGATAATGGAAGACAAGCTAGATTAGGGTGGACACATGAGGGAAGACATGGTGCTGTGTCAAACGGGAGAGCTGTGTGAGGGATAAACTGTAAGGGCAGAGACCTGTGCATAAGCAACATTACTTCTGTGAGCCTTATGGGGTACTTCCTCTGTGAGCATTATGGGGTACTTCCTCTGTGGGTATTATGGGGTACTTCCTCTGTGGGCAGTATGTGTAAAGTGCAATGGAAATTTCTGCGACATATACAGTAAGAAACTGTAAATAAAAAAGTGGCACTGCTACTATGGGCGTTTTGTGTACTTCTGTGGGCATTATGTGTACAAGTGGCATTACTTATGTGGGCATTATGTGTATAATGGAACTGCTACTAGGGGCTTTGTGTGTATAAGAGGCACTGCTACAAAGGGCATTATGGGGGGGATTCTGGTTGACTCACTGAGCAGTGAAAAATCATTGCTTAGTGAGCCACCTAACGCTGCCTGCACGAATGCCTGCCCCACTGCAGTCCGCACATCCTCCCCGCTTTGAGAATGGATGTTTTGCATATACATCCATTTGCAGGGTAGCGTACGGGGCCGAAATCATTCGATCGTCACCGACCATAGAATTATTTTTACCCTGTTTGCAAATCTAAATCAGTCTTGACTGAACTTGACTTGCGATGTCCAGGTCCGAGAATGGGGCGTGCAGCTGATGTCACAGGCTGCCCCCAGAAAGCAGGTGCCCTTCTGCGTTTTCATGGGAATTCCCAGGATTTTTCTGGGCGCACCCACCATTTTTTTTGTGAGTATGCCTAGGAAAGGCAGAGTGTTGAACACTGCCTGACCGCCTCCATCCCACCCTCCTGTGTGAACGCCATGGCGACTATGCAAGTCCCCGAAGGCATTCGCACAGCAGTCCTGCATATGGGCATATGCAAATATGCGCATGCGAAGAGCATAAGGATCGGTCCCCGGTGTGAATTTGCTGGGGACCGAACAGACCAGAATCACTCACCGTGTGTTTAAGGGGCACTGTTACTATGGGCATTAGGTGTATTAGGGACACTGCTACTATGGATATTACTTGTATAAGCGGCACTGATACTGTGGGCATAATGTGTAAGGGACACTACTGTGTGGTGTATTGTGAAAATGGATGACATCTATGACATCTATGTGGTGTAATATGAATTGCGGTATCATGATAATACAATTGTGCTACTGTGTGACATAATTTGAATGGACTCGTACTATTGTGTAAAAAAAAAAGGATAATAAAGGCGCTATGCAGTGAGTTGCCCTACCAAGCAGCTGTTACTGTAAAGGGGGTGTCATTCCCCATTAAGTACAAAGCAAAAATAAGCAGGTAAGTAACTGCACTATAGAACAGGTGTAAGTACAATAAGTAAATATTTAATAAAACATATCAATTAAAACACAATGGGGAAATATACTAAGGGGAATACGCCTGGATTTTGCGTATTGGTAGATGTATGCAAATACGACCAATTCATATTCATATTCATGGCATATTTACGACTACGAATGCATACACCATCAAAAGAATACGATAAGGGATAACCATTCAGACGAATGGTGATCCCTAATTGACTAAATTGCTGTATGTAATAGACAGCTGTTAATTGCCGAGAAAATAGGCCTGGAAAATACTCCTCATTTCCCAGGCGTAGTTAGCTTTAGCCTTCACAGATCAGTCAGATCTGTGTAGGCTTCAGTGTAAAAAAAAAGTTAAAATCAATAAATAATTAAAAAAAACAGGGTGGGGGTAGGAGATGGCAGAGGAAACGAGTTCCTTCACCTCTCCGGGACCACTTTAAGCATTGCTGTTAGCCATCTGGATAGCACCTGTAATAGCATAGCAGTCCCACCAAGTTGCAGGTCCAGAAGGGAAGCTATATAATACATAAATGCCTCAGAAGGTTATGCATGTGGTACTTAAATATGATAGGCTTGCCTGAAGAGGTGAGTTTTCAGGGAACGCTTGAAAGTTTGGAGGCTAGTAGAGAGTCTTTTTGTGCATGGAAAGGCATTCCATAGGATGGGAGCAGCTCGATGAAAATCCTGTAATAGTAAATGGGAGCTAGTGATCCATGCAGAAGACAGGCGCAGATCTTGTGCAGAGCGGAGTGGTCAAGATCGGAGATATTTTGTGATAAGTAAAGAGATATATGCTGGTGCAGTATGGTTAATAGCTTTATATGTGAGTAGAGGTATTTTATATTGAATACGGTAAAATACAGGCAACCAATGGAGGGATTGGCAGAGCGGATCAGCAGATGATGAGCGTCTTGCTAGGAGGATCAGCCTAGCAGCAGCATTTAAAATGGATTGCAGTGGCGAGAGTCTGTTCTTGAGAATGCTAGTTAGAAGAAATGCGGGATATAATAAGTGTATATATAAGAGATTTAGTAGTGTTTTGTGTGAGATAGGGTCGTATTTTGATATGTAGTTAGATGCATGTAACATGATTTGGAGACATTTGAATGTGGGGAACAAAGGAAAGTTCAGAGTCGAGGATGACCACTAGGCAACGAGCTTGAGGGGTAGGGTAGATTGTGGAGTTGTCAACAGTTATGTAGATATCAGGATGGTAACTGTTCTTGGCCGGTGGGAATGTAAGTAATTCCGTTGTGGAAATATTGAGTTTGAGGTGGTGAGAACATCCAGGTTGAGATGGCAGAGAGGCATTCAGAGACTCAGCCCAAGACCACTGTTGAGAACTCTGGGTTTGATAGATAGATTTCAGTATCGTCCACATACAAGTGACACTGAAATCCAAAAGAGCTGATTAGTTTGCCAAAAGATGAGGTATAGATTGAAAAAAATAAAAAAATATATATATATATATACACAGAGGTCAGCGGCGTAGCTAAGTTTTTGGCGCCCCCCCCCGCCCCCATCCCCCCTCCGCTGCCCCGCCAGCCCCCCCCCCGCCGCCCATGCAAACCCCCCCCCAATCCCCCGCAGCCTTACCTATCGTGCTGGTCCCGGCGGCTCCGTTTTTCTGCTGAGGACCACCACAAAATGGCCGCCCCCATATAGCAGACAGTTTCAGAGAACAGTGTGCTATATGGGGGCGGCCATTTTGTGGTGGTCCTCAGCAGAAGAACGGAGCCGCCGGGACCAGCGAGATAGGTAAGTCTGCAGGGGATTGGGGGGGGGGGGTGTAACCGGGGGCCGCGGTGCTATAGTTACGCCGCTGACAGAGGTAATCACAAGGCAGCAGACTAGCTTTTGAATCTTTTGCATCGAGCAGGCTTAGCTACAGTAGTTAAACAATAACAATGTTGTTGTTTTAGAATAAAGAGACAAGTTTGTACAGTTTAATATACCATTTAGTGTTCTTCCAAAATGGAACATATTTAACCAAGTCTACTGGGATACTCTGTCACTTGAAAATGAAAACACACACTAATTAGACATACAGTAGGAACAATCCTGCAGAATATTATTCATGACTATGCATATAATTTCTATCAAGGTTTCATTTTACTGCTAGTGGATTGAATTAAATTAATACAGATTCACGTAAATGAGCAGAAGCCTCATTCATTTAATTAATTACTCTTTATATGAGATCTGAAGTCTCTTAATATATATTAATTAGATTGTTGTGCATTTTCATTCCAGTTCTTTTCACCATGGGGCACATATTTTCAAACTTAAAGTTACATTTTTTCTAATTACAATATTTTACCAATTTTAAAGGAACTCTATCATTAATGTACAGCAGCATGTCATTTAGTACTGCATTTTCAGATAAATCTATTATAACTAACCACAGTTGTACTTTATCTCAGGGCTTAAAGTGGTCCTGAAGAGGTGGGGGATCTCAGTTCCCTCTGCTATCTAATTACCCCCCCCCCCCCTCCCCCAATTAGGCAGAGCCAGGGCCGTGGTAGAGTTTTTGTCAATCCCACTGCAAACTATAATGCTTATCTGTTAGAATTACTGTGCAAGGCCAATGTGGACGTTGAGCTAGTTCCACCTCACCATTAGAGGTGGTGGAAGTCAGTTCCACCCCGTCCCCCCGTCCCCCGCCAGCACACACACACTTTAACCCCTGCTTAATACATTGTAATGCAGCAATATTTAAATATTTCCTACACCCAACGATAATAGAGAGTTCTGCATAAGTAAGCACTAACAGTAATAAAGAATCTTAAACAAAATATTGTCTAAATTCCATATTATAACTCAGATGTAAAAGGAGGGGTTACTATTATCAGAAACATATTTTTTATAGTCTGAAAAGGGCCTGATTCAGGTTGACTATCACAGTCACCGAGCTTTTCGCACACATTGGAGCAGGGGTGAGTGGGCTGTGTTGCATAAGGATGCCCAGCTCTTCCTGGGCGTGCCTACAAAAGCGGTGAGCGTCTCCATGCGGGTGCAGGCGTGTCGAAGCCTACACGGGGTGGGCGGCTGATATCACATAATATCCCGCAACCACCCCGTTTTTGGCCATATCCGTAGCAAATGGTACAGTAAACAGATGGTACATAGACGGATTTCAAGTATCACTGTGTCCAGCCAGCATCTCCCACGGTGGTCATGAGGTCATGGGTTCAATTCCCACCACGGCTCTTACTCTGCAGGTTTGTATAGTCTCCCTGTAACTGCATTGGTTTTTTGGGTTCCTAGCACAATTAAAAATTTACAGGTAGGTTAATTGGTTCCCAATAAATTAACCCTAGAATATCTGTGTGCATGTTCATATGGTAGGGAATATAGATTGTAAGCTCCACCTTGGCAGGGACTGATGGGAATGTTCAAATATTCTCTGAAAAGCGCTGCGGAATATGTGTGCGCTATATAAATTACTGATAATAATTAAAATAGTTTTCTTTCAATTCCCAAACATGGGTGCCGCTACTGTATCTTGCCTGCAGTCACATGATGTTTAGTAGCCAATCTGGGAAACTGTATTCTGACATAAGTTCTCTCCAGCCAATCAACAGCACATTATTGCTATAAGGATGCTGGGAGAAAACCACCAAATTGTCAGTGCAATGGTGTCTACAGCCTTGTAGTATCTTTTGGATCTGATCCTGTGCTTTACCATTCACAGCACACCCTGATTACCTGCAGTTAATCCAATATGGATTCTCCATTGGTCCCTGCCGATATCCTAAAGTTCCTGAAAGCTTCATAACTTCTCCTGCAGTCTATACCAAGTTTCCAGATACCTCTCAGATACCATCAGATCAACATCAGATTATTTATCGTCTCAGCATTCACTGCTCAATACCTGCCCAACTCACACCCCAGTACCACCTGCTTACCAGTCACCATTCAGAAAAGGTCATCGATATTAATCAACATCGGTGCTCCCAACATCAAGTTGCTGTCATCATCATTGAACTCCCATGTGCCTGTGTTAGTAATCCTATCCTAAGCTTTTATACTTAACTGCAGTGCTCTCCAGTATATCCGATAACCTGTCAATGTTCAGCATCGGAAGAATCCTGTTACCACATATCTGTACCTTTTGCTTATAGCAGTTCCTCTGTTCCAACCAAATCCAGTTATCCGTTGGTTGCAGCCAACTCTAGCCTATACTTGGTTCTAATCTGGTCTGTTGACTTTTTATTCTACTGCAATAGACTTATTGTTGCACCCATACATATACTCACCTTCCCAAAACTCCAGTTCACATAGCCACACCTTCGGGCTCTGGACTCCACCTCACTCTCTGAGATTCTCTCATTAATATGGGAAAAGTCTAGCTTTTTTTATATTCCAGCTCCTGCGGTTGATTCACAGACCAAGCAAACTCAACCCTTAGGCATGACACACTGTTTTTCCCTGTCACGCTCTGCCTTCCCCTACCTCTCCCTGTGACCCTCTGTCTCTCCCTGTCACCCACTGTCCTGTTCCATAGTGTGAACTTGTGTTGGGGTGGAGGAGGGAGACCCAAATTATATTTTTGCACCTGAGCTCACCACCCACAGTGTACACATTGGGAGGTTAGTCAGACCTGATCGCAGAGCTGAGAATTTGATTATCGATAGACTGCAAATGCGTTCAGATCATAAAAAGCATGCGTGAAGCCTTCATGCAATAAAATCCTGCAACTTTTTTCATTGATGGCTATGTACAAGTTGATTAACAGAAGGTCTGTGTTTGTGGGTGGTAACTAGATGTTTTCTGATATTAATGGTGAGATTTAATAGGATGAGAGATTCAGAAAGTGAGAGAATTGGTAAGAAATCTCCAGTTTTTTTAAAGCGGCAATCATTCACACTGCAAAACCAGTTTGATTTTGCAGTGTAAATGATTGCCTCTTTAAAAAAACTGGAGATTTCTTACCAAATCTCTCACTTTATGAATCTCTCATCCTATTAAATCTCACCCTGAATATCCCCAGGGAAACAGTTGAAGATTGGTGGCTAATTAACCACACAAATATAAATATAAATTGTGTAGACAAATAATGTATATATATTATTCTTTTTTAGCTGCAGTTCTCAATAAATGTACTAGTGTCAGTACAATGGAAACTGTTTATACCCACGGATGGACCGCGGGAATACACAGGAAAAGATACTTAATTCCTATAGGAACAGGAGACTGCGATTATTAAATAGGTTTCCCTTTTACCATGGATGAGTTCAAATGATCAAGAACAATGGAGACTGTTGCAATTTAAAAGCAATAATTTGCAATTTATTTTATATAAACATTAAATATGAATACTAAAAAAAATAAACATAGGCGGCCACCTATAACATTGAGGGCAGTATTCAATGTGAAAAATTCACCCTGTTTTATGGCGAATTTGTGCTTTTTTCGCCTTGGACGGAGCATTTTGCTCTCCAAAAGCGAGCAACCCTATTCGATGTGAAATATTCGCCGTCTTTTTAAGTGATTTTCGCCGTCTCTCTCCGTGTAGCAATTCTCCATCTTTTCATGGAGAGCTGGAATGTGAACTTTTAAACTAAAAGGTTTTTTTTTTTATTTTGGTGTAAAAAAATCAGGATTTTTTTTCTGTGAAGGAGCATGTTAATTTTATTCATGTGCTTATAGCACATGAATATATATTTAATTTAAAAAAAATGTAATTTTTTTTTTTTTTACACCGGAGCACTCGAGCCGCTCATTAGATATTCATATATTCACTGCATCCGATCATTACATATGCACGATCGGGTGCAATGAATACTGGGTCCCCCGCTGGCTATAGGGGGGGGCAGCTTGTGCTGCCTGGGTCCCGGGGAGCCCACCTCCCCTCCACATATGTTCTGGGGCAGCCAGGGAAACTTTAATCTCCCTGGCTGCCACCGTCCCACGGCTCCCTGCCAGCTCCCTGCCGCGGACGCTCGTCCGCTGCAGGGGTTAAGACTCGCCGCGAGTGGCGGTGAGTCTTAACCACATTGAATAGAGGGAGCAGGAGTGGCAGCGAGCCCTCCGGAACAGGGCGAGTGCATGGCGAGAGAAAAAATCTCTCGCCATGCACGGCAAATTTTTTTCATTGAATACTGCCCTTAGTGTACTAGTACATTATATTAATATGCATATAAAAAGAAAAACAAAAAACATCAAAAAAATATAAGAATATATAATGAATAGAATGTAATACTTTGAGAAGTGAGGAAAGCCTGAGACTTCCAGCAGATGATATTCCACACTGGGTATTTATATTGAAGGAGCTGGCTTTGGCCTGCTAATTGTAGGAAAATGTCAAATATCCACAAGCGATGAATTTATGTAGGAAATATTCCCTCACCAAATATTCCCTCACCAAAGGAAAGTCAGTATTTGGGGTTGTCTGTAATTGCGTGCATTTAGCACGTGAATGTCACCCTTTTATCGATCCGATGGTGGCAGTATATGGAGTGTCCCGCTGGGAGGGGGGTCAGCGTACCGGTCCGGGCGATAGAGGCAGCTTGCGGGTCTCTCACTCCCGCTGCTGCTGGCTATGGACAGACGCTGGCGGCAATGTGCCTCTCACGCTTGCCGTACCTCCTCCTCCCGGCGTTCTCCCGGTCTGTGCGGCTTTGGCTGCGGCTGGATCAGCACAATGTGTGCAGTGACGTGGATGACACACTGTGAGTAGATGGTGTCCACAAGGATGTCGGATGTCTCGGGCTGTGTCGACACTTCAAAGCGGATGGCTGGGTCCAACTTTCTCACTCAAAGTATTACATTCTATTCATTATATATTCTTATATTTTTTTGATGTTTTTTGTTTTTCTTTTTATATGCATATTAATATAATGTACTAGTACACTAAATGTTTTAGGTGGCCGCCTATGTTTATTCTTTTTAGTATTCATATTTAATGTTTTTATAAAATAAATTGCAAATTATTGCTTTTAAATTGCAACAGTCTCCATTGTTCTTGATCATTTGAACTCATCCATAGTAAAAGGGAAACCTATTTAATAAGCGCAGTCTCCTGTTCCTATAGGAATTAAGTTTTCTGATATTGTCAGGGAAAATGCAGGTGTGCCCAAATATTTGAGTTGTGTGACGTCAGCCTTGGTCCCGATCCAACTGCTTCTATTGCAGCCGCCGAGCAAGCCCTAGACACAGTGGAAAAATCATTAGATGGTAAACAGCTTGCGAATGGATTTGCAGCAAATCCCTAGCTAAGCAATTTGCAGGCTTGCAAGGGGTGGGTTTTCACTGAGACTGGGCAGTGGCTATTCAATCACAGGGTGATTGCAGGGCACTGCTACTGTAAATCGCTCCGCACTGATCAGGTCTGAATAACCTCCATCATCTATCGCAGACGCAGAAGGCACATATTCTTATTAGGGATGTGCACCGGACAATTTTTGTGTTTTTGGTTTTGAATCTACAACTCTATTCAAGTTTAGGATCTCTTCCAGGTTTTGGTTTTGGATCAGTACTTTTTACAGATTTTTTTTTTCCGTTTTTTTAACAGTATTATTAACTTCAAAAACATTCATTTCCAGTCTATTCTGAACACAACATTGTTTTGAGGCCAAAACGTAGCACCAACGTAGCAGGATGACTAAGCTAAGTGGCACAAGTGGGTGGCACAAACAAGTGGCACATCTAGGAGTGGCACTACAGTGGTATATAGGATGACAGTTTTAAAAACTAGGCCCCAAAGAGCACATAATGCAAAGTGCAAGATGGAATTGTCCTTAGGTCCTCCCTCCCAGCCTTATGTTGTTTAAACCGGACAAAAGAAGACCACACTGTTACCACTGTTACCCTTGTTCTGGACATACAGCCGTGCACTAGTGTGGATTTGCCATTTTGGAATGATTGGGAAATTTTTCCAGATTACTACCTCCAGCAGCATCCAGAGTACATCCATCTACAATCGTGGACTCCAACCCAATTGGGAGCTTTGCCTACTGGTCTCGTGCAAGTTTATATTTCCCCTTTGGGAACTTTCTAACCCACTGTCCTGATTATCATGTTTATTACATTTTAATGTTGCTATTAAATTTGTGTATTAATTTACTTGACACTTCATTTTTTTTAGCGATGTTTTTTTTCTTTACTCTCCAGATATTTTCAGATTATCTGGAGAATTAATTGGCGCAGTCATAACATGCACCATTTTTTAATGTTATTCTTTTCCCTATTCCCTAACTCACATTCTAAATGTTGCACGTTTTCATACATTTTTCAATATGTTGAAACAAGATCCACCATATGATTCATTCCTCACCCAACAGTGCACACAATGGCACAACTACTGTAAGATAAAGAATAACAAAGATTCAAACCTAGATGTGGAATATATTACAGACACTTACAACACTTGTCAAAACATGACATTAAATTTGAAAGCCATGTTACAATATGCTACCAACTGAGTAAACAGTAATAGAGAAAATGATGTACTGTACACAATAAAATGATTAGCTATTTAATGCAATATACCATTTATTGGCATTTACATTTTAAATAAACAGTAACATCATTATTGTCTGAGACTATTGATGTCAGTGTTGCTAGGCAGCAAAAAAGCAGTCAGTTTGATTAGCATTACTCCCTATGAAACCATTGAGTGAGCATCAAATTAAAAATAATAAGCACTTAATTTTCCAGAAAGCATATTTCTTAGGAATAAAACTATTATTCAAAATATAAAGCATATAACTATACTCCTATTTCTGCAGAGTATTGTAAAAGCACACATGCTATTGATATTTGAATTTGGAAACTTTTTGTTTAAACTTGGAACTATATTTATATACAGCTAAAACCATCATTCTTTATTTTGTTTATTAACAGTTATTTATATAGCGCACACATATTCCGCAGCGCTTTACAGAGAATAGTTGAACATTCCCAAATCAAATCCATGACCTCAGTGCTGTGAGGCAGCAATGCTAACCATTACAACAACCGTGCTTTGGGGTAGCCAACTCCAGTCCTCAAGTGCTACCAACAGTTCACATTTTCCAGTCCACCCAGCAGATCCACAGGTGGAGCTAAATACTTCACTTGTGATTCTGTAAGTAGACCTGGCAAATGTTAACTGTTGGTAGCTCTTGAGGACTGGAGTTGGCTACCACTGATGTAGGCAATTACTAAACCAGTAGTAAAGCCAAGATGCTTGAAAAGGGGCAAAGAGCTTATTACTGGGGATTGGAAGAGCTGACCCTGGGTGCTGTTAGCGAGAAGTAATTGGCTGGGGAAGTAAACCCAGTATCTCCAGAACCTCCCTGGAAGTTGTGTCTCGAGGTGAAAAAGCAATTGAGTTAATAGGAGCAGATCTTGGAGCCTTCCTGAATGTCTACTGGAGGCAAAGTGACCAACACCTAGAGAGTCCGCCAGAAGGTGTGCCAAATGTAGAGCAGTTATAGGCGTGGACTGTTTGCTCAGTTTCCTCATCCTATTGCCTACTACAATCGGGTGGTTATATAGAAAGAATCATCACATAACTACATCCTGAACCCCTAGTAAGTCCACTTGTCTCCTGCCACTGTTCCTTTTACCCACTCTTTACATTCTACCAGAATATCTGCCTAATAGCATAATTTGCAAGTAAAGCTTGTACAGCAGACACTGTACTGCCAATAACTCTTTAGTAGACACATTAATAAATCACTTTGCACACCATGCTTCGGGCACGATGCCTTACTACGCTTGGCACCCTATGAAAATCTCACTCTATGCCCACTCAGATAGTAAAGTATGAAAAACCATCTTTTTTGAAGGGTAAAATCTTATGTTCACCTTTTTTCACGCCATTTTAATCTATTGCTTGTGGCGACCATTTGATCATGTCAACCTGTCAATGTATGCTGACCTTTTTCATGTGTTAACTTTTTGCCTGTCAACCAATAGTGGTTGACCTATTGACTGTTCACCTAATTACGGTCATTCTATTAACCGTATCCCCTTTTAATATTAATCTACTTCATCACTGTTTTTAAACATATGTATAGTACTGGAATTTTTTTATTTTTTTTAAATATATTTAGTAAACTTTCTATACATAGACAAATTCCACATAGAACAAACCCACACAATAAAGCATCTTGAATTGGAAAAAATTAGGCACTAGGTGGATGGTTAGGCTGCAATAGGGGGGATTAGGAAATAGAGGGAGGGTTAGAAGAAAGGGTTAGTGATGCTCACCACGGTAACTGCCACAGGAATATCCGGAAATCTCCATCAGCTGCAGGGGCAAACGCAGGATTTTCAGAAGGGGGTTTCCAGAGGGAGGGGCGGAGCAAAGCACGGAGATGGACACTTAGGTGACCCAGTATATGCCGGGTCAGTTAAAGTATTATAGATAGACCAAATGTATATAAATAATATCTATCCTATGCTTTACTGAGACATGGCTAGATGAACTCATTGCCGACTCCTTGGTGATGCTGCCGGGCTACAGTCTCCTCAGGGCTGACCGCGACAAGGAGCTCACCGGAAAAACCAAGGGAGGAGGTATCTGCTTCTTCATAAATGAAGGGTGGTGCACCGACGTAAAAACTCTGAGTAAATCAAGCAGCCCTCAACTGGAGACACTCATCATTAAATGCAACCCATTCTACTCCCCCCGGGAATTTTCCTCAATAGTCCTGGTGGGGGTGTATATACCTCCCCAAGGAAATGCGAAAGAAGCCCAACTCCAACTAGCCACCAGGATTACAGACACAGAACTCAAACATCCGGAAGCACTGCTTATAGTGATGGGCGACTTCAACAGTGCCAACCTGTCCCACGAGCTACCGAAGTACAGATAGCAAGTCAGATGCCACACCAGGGAAGGATGTACCTTAGACCACTGCTACACCACTATCAAGTCTACTTACCGGGCTATCCCCCGGGCAGCTCTGGGCCTCTCTGACCATTGCATAGTCCACCTTCTACCAACTTACACCCAGAAGCTAAGGTCAGCTAAACCAGTGGTCAGATCAGTCAAAAGCTGGACAAACGAGGCAAAAATGAAGCTTCAGGCCTGTCTCGAATGCACAGACTGGGGAGTCTTTGAATCCTCCGCTACAAACCTAGACGATCTGACCGACACAGTGACAGCCTACATCAGCTTCTGCGAGGACCTGTGCGTGCCAATCAAAACAGCACGCACCTTCAACAACAACAAGCCATGGTTCAGCGGTCATCTCAGGAAGCTCTGTCGGGCAAAGGAAGAAGCCTATCGCAGTGGTGATATTGTCCTGTACAAACAGGCCAGGAACTCCCTAACACGGGAAATCAAGCTGGCAAAAAAAAGATTCTCAGACAAGCTGGCGAACAACCTGTCAACCAACGACCCCGCGTCAGCTTGGAGAGGCATGCAAGCTATAACTAACTACAAGATCTCTCGAACCCCCTCCACCATGCACCAGAAACTAGTGAACGAGCTGAATGATTTCTACTGCAGTTTCGAGAAGGAAGCTACCTGCATCAGTCCTACCCCTGACCGGGGCAAAACAGCTTGCCCACCCTCCTTCCAAAACTGCCACCCCCAGACTCTCCAGGTGGACCAAACAGAGGTAGAAGGAATGTTCAAGAGGGTCAACCCTAGGAAAGCTGGAGGCCCAGACGGAGTGTCTCCAGCTGCCCTCAAGACCTGTGCAACACAGCTCGCCCCTATCTTTACCAGGATTTTCAACACTTCACTAGAAATGTGCAAGGTCCCTACCTGCTTCAAAGGCTCAATTATCGTCCCGGTTTCCAAGAGCTCAACTGCGAAAGACCTCAATGACTACAGGCCGATTGCGCTAACATCGGTGGTCATGAAAGTGCTTGAACGTATGGTGCTGAACCACCTGAAAGTTGTTACAAATGCTCACCTCGACCCCCTGCAGTTTGCCTACCGAGCAAATAGAAGTGTCGAGGATGCAGTCAACCTAGGGCTGCACCACATTCTACAGCACCTGGACAGTCCAGGCACCTATGCAAGGATACTATTTGTTGATTTCAGCTCGGCATTCAACATTATCATCCCTCACATCCTGGAGCCAAAACTCCGTTCACTAGGAGTCCCAGAACCTACATGCTCCTGGATCACTGACTTCCTGACTGAAAGGAAACAGGCGGTGAAAGCAGGCGCATTCATTTCAAACACATGCACAATTAGCACCGGTGCCCCTCAAGGATGTGTCCTCTCCCCCCTGCTCTTCTCCCTCTACACAAACGACTGCACCTCAGCAGAACAGTCAGTAAAAATTATAAAATTTGCAGACGACACAACGGTTATCGGCCTAATCATGGATGGAAACGAGTCGGCATACAGACGGGAGGTGGATCGGCTAACTAAATGGTGTAGCGGAAACAACCTTGACCTCAACCCCCTCAAAACGGCGGAGATGGTGGTGGACTTCAGAAGGAAACCAAATGCCATGCACCCACTCATAATATCTGACAGAGTAGTGTCGAGGGTCGACTCCTTCAAATTCCTAGGAACAAAGATTTCCTGCGACCTCAAATGGGGTCCCAACATCATTACAACTGTCAAGAAGGCTCAGCAGCGGTTGTTCTTCCTGAGGCAACTCAAGAAATTCAACATCCCGCAGGAGCTGCTGCTCATCTTCTACACTGCCATAGTAGAGTCTGTCCTTTGCTCCTCGATCACAATCTGGTTCGGAGGAGCAAACGAGAATGACAGACGAAGGTTGCAAAGAGTGGTGAGGATGGCAGAAAAGATTATTGGGGCGGAGCTCCCCACTGTCCAAGAACTATACCTAGCCAGGGTCAATAAGCGTGCAGGAAAGATCTTGGCGGACAAGCTACACCCTGGCCACAACCTGTTTGAACCCCTTCTGTCAGGCAGACGTTTTAGGTCCATCCCAGCAAAGACGACAAGAACTACAAAAGGCTTCTTCCCAATAGCTGTCCACCAACTAAACCGTATTGAACATACCAAATACTAAATACTAACTCGAACTTTTCTAGATACATGTGAAATGTATGTGATGTATGTTTATGCCTCTCTTCCCACCCTCTTTGTGTTCCCTGATTGATGCTGCACTGTTACCACAAAAAATTCCAAGCATACGCAAGTATACCTGGCCAATAAAGATGATTCTGATTCTGATATACACATACATAACAGCAGTGTAGACCCCTGGGCATAGCAATGTATTGGGGCCCCTACCTATCCTCCAGCGGTAGGGGTGGGGGGGTGCTATGAGCGGAAGCTTTGATGTCCTGCAGGTGGTAGCGGGTATTATATCAACCGCTCAGCATGTAGGGCTCAGTAATTTCCACTAATTACCCCTTTACTTCACAGATGGATGAAATGAAGGGGTCCCAATACATAACTTCCAGGGTGGTAGAGGATGTTTAATACGCAGAGGAGTGGTGTATAGTTGAGTGGGCTTATAATTCATAATTTTCTGGTGGGAGGACAGCTTGCTTGACTACAGATATCTCCAGTTCCTGGAACTAGATTTCTTTGCTTTTAATGGAATTAAAAACTAGAGAATCCCACCTACCAAATGGTACTGGGGACTAGGAGATCAGAGTTCATGAGGCAGAGCTATCTGCCAACAAGTAAATAAAATTACATAACATGTGTGTGGAGCTGGAGCAGTAACCAGCTGATTGAAGGCTGATTTCTCTAGTTTTGGAAACAGTAGAGACCAGCTTCTAGTGTCCCTCAAAGTGGGAGAGTCCCAGCTTTTGGAATATACCCTCAGAAAAACTCTAAGTCAGACAGAACCTGAAATATCTGACTGGGAAGAGCAATTAACAGGCTTGGATGGGGACCACTGCTTTGAAGTCAGATATCTCCAGTTCCCCAGGGCCGATTTTTAAAATTCTTGTACCCATGGAATAAGGGGACCCTCAGCTTTCAGACTAGGGCCCTCAGATTCCTACAGTAGGGGGGTTTCTGGGTACTCAGAAACACCCCCTGCGTGCGCTACTGAGCTGACCGCTAAACCAATATACTGCAGGAGCTGCTGGTGTTGCCAAGCTAGGTAACGCCAATCTGGACCACCAGGAATGTTTTATCGACATTCTAACCATGTCAACATTATAGCTGTGTAAATATGATGAATGCACAATTTAGATTTTATTAACCCACATAAGGGGAAAACAAGATTTTACTGAGAAATTATTTTCTTTCACTGCATCAATAAAATGGCCCACTACTGAGCATATAGTAAATAACATATATAAAGAAGCCAATGACATAATGTTAATAAGACAAAAATAAATCATACCTCCCAACAGTCTCGATTATCGCGGGAATGTCCCGGTTTTTGGGGACATTCCCGCATCCCTCCTGCGGCCGACAGTGTCCCGCGGCGAGGGGGGGCTGTTGGGAGACCCCCTTGTTGGCTGCTGAGCAGCGGGGAATAAACGCTGTGCGCATGCGCTCAGCGTCTATTCCCGCAGCCAGGGGGCTGGGGGCATGGCTAGAGGCTCACAGAGCCTCTGGGTCATGCCCCTATAGCGTCAAAATGGGGGCGTGGCCTCACGGGAGAGCTGCACGTAAAGGCCACGCCCCTTTAGTTAGGCCACGCCCCAAAATTTTCGCGCCTCCGCCGTGCATTCAATCGTCCCTCCTCCGGCCATTTCAAAGTTGGGAGGTATGAATAAATAAAAAATATGTACATGTAGATCAACAATTTACCAGCACATGATGGTCCAACACCTCAAGAAAAGTCACTTGATATGATTCTGCCAAGCAGCAGTTATGGAGATGGGTAGTCAATCCCAACAGAGAAGGGCAAAACACAGGAAGAGTTATACAGTAACTGCTTAAAATATATGCATTTCAATAAAAATGTATGCATTTAATACAATAAGTAAATAAAAACACAATTAAAATAAATATGTAGGAAAATATAATAATTAATAATAGTGAATAGTATTGGGAATGATAGTCACCATCTGTGTCCAACAATACTGGGGAGAGTCGTGTAAATTTCCACACAATGGAGTTTTTCCTCTCTCCCTCCTCAAATGAAGGGACCTCTTCCACTTTGATATTTCTTTAACCGGGTTTTTAAGGAGGTGGTGTTCCTTCAAGGTTGCAAGTTGCCGCAGTGGGCGGGTAGAGTCCAAGTACTGGGAGTATATCCTCCCACCAGATCCAGTTTATATTTCTTGGAACTCCTGTAGATAATGGGGGCTCCTTCAGAGGGTAATGAGGGTGATCAGATACAAATTGTAGTTAAAAGGCTCACCAGCAGAGACACCTACGCATTTCGCTGCTTAAGCAGCTTTTTCAAGGGTGACTTACTCTGAGCAAGGGTAGGGTTTAAATACCCTGTAGATGAGAATTATGCCACACACCTGATTTCATCAATTATGTTAGAATTAGCATTAATTAAAAAATGGAGAAATAAATCTACATAGAAAGTTGAAGACAGACTCACTTAAGTGTAGTTTTTTAATCCTATTTATGAAAGTTAGAAAATGTGTTTATTACATGCGGAATAATACTTTGCGGAGTAATACTTTCCCAAAGTACATAAAGTCAGGCAGTCCCATCCGAACATGGCAGTTCCGGTGGATGGAACGCTCAAGCGGCCTCGCACTTCCTGGCTACGTTGACCGCAGGAGCGCTCATCCCACCAGGGCAGCGTCAGGACAGAGTGGTACTTCCACCATGTGATATGCACATGCACTTCTTGCTGTGTGGAGCGCATGGTTACCAATGGCTACATTTGGTTTAATAGTTCCTTATATATGGAACGCATAGATAGTTATATGCTACTGCTGAAACATATGTCCAAATTGCTAAGATACTCTATATAGATATTATGTTAAAGATATGCAAAACTTCTTATATATGTGCACTTTATAATGAGGAAAAAAGGAAATTATTACATCAGTGTTAACAATATATGGACCACAAGTGGGGTCAAGTGTGTAAACTACAAATGATTCACATATTTTAAGGTTTTAAATCAGGGACTGGCAACTGGCGGACTGCGGTCCATCCCTGGACCGTAAAAGACAGAACAGTGGACCACGGACTAATGAATAATGGCAGGAGAAGTGGCAGGGGAAGGAAAATGGCAGTCACACTGTAATGATGTGGAGAGGCCAGAGCGTCCATCTCCTTCCCCTGCTGAGTGGGCTGATGCGGCATTCCACAAGAGTAGAGGCTGATGCAACGTCTCACGTGAGCAGGGGCTGACTCAGCATCATGGGATTGATGGAGGCTGAGGCACTGAGTGGATCCTGTGCACTGCAGCATGAGGGATCCCCGACTGGACCTGGCCCCAATACCCAGGAGACCCCTCTTAAGCTGAAAGCAGGCGGCAGAGCCGGGAGACACTTTTTTTAGTGCATCTGTGGGTTGCAGACTGCCTGTTCCCACATATGTGGACTTCGACATTAGGGTGAGCAGTCGAATAATATATTTGCAAAACATGTGCCAGTATAAATGTGCCTGTTTTCAAAACATGTGCCTGTACACAAGAATAGATAGAAAGATACTGCACTCCACTGTGGGTCTGGGACTCAATTAATTCATACACCCTGGGAGTAAAGAATTTATTGCATCCCAGACTTCTACAGTGGACCACAGTATCTTTCTATCTATTAGTAGAATCATATTCTATTATTATATGTAAAAAGAAAAGTTCAGAACAGCGCTGTGCTGAATAATATATTAAAATTTATTAAAATATGAACAATATTGTGGCCAACAATAGACAGACAAGACTTACAAAATATAATAAAATTGTTATTCACTCCCCATCTCTTAGAACCGGTTAGTATTCATGCATGCATGCTGGAATTATCCCTTTTTATGTAACCAGTTAGTAGGGTTAATTTAAAGCGTCACAGTCCCCACTTAATGTGCACATTCAGGGCCTTATTCTGGTTGGAGAAGCCGGGCCGTACGCGTACGTCCCGGTGTTTTTCATGATCTGCGCATGCGCCAATTCGCTAATGCGCAGGCGCGAACACTCCACAACGCTTACGGCTGGGTCTCTACGTGCGAAAAAACCTGTACGCGAGTGTACGGGTAATGGGGGCGGCATAGGGGCGTGTTGAGGGGAGCGGCCGAAATAATGAGGGAAAATGGGCGTAAATATGGGCGTACACGGGGGTGTGCACCAAAAATGAGCGGTGCTACTACCGCACGATCGACTAAGGCACCGTTCTTTTCGGACACAAAACAGGCGGCCGCCAACCGCCATCTCAAACCACCCCTACAGATACCGCATGCCAGCGTGCGCCTGGGTTTGCTAATTTACGCTGATTACTACTCAAACACATACACCTGAATGTAATAAGCAATGCTGCAGTCTATTAAGTCCAAACCATGATTTCACTACCTGCAAGCCACACACAGCACTCAAACACATTGGAAGCTTATCTTTCTATACTTCTCGACATTTAAAGGTTTGTTTAATTTAAGGTAAGAATCTTTTTAAGACCTGCTTATATATGCTAAGGTAGCTATTTGCTAAACAGTTACACACATTCACTACGTGCTTTCATAGACTTTACACAGTAGCACACTCAATCTACACAAGTCGACATGTGTCAACGTGTTCACTCTAATACAAACATAGGTTTTGTATTTATGATACAATAACATAAACCACATCTAACACCTACAAAGGATGTTTCAGCAATGTTTGAAGCCCATGCCCACTATTTTGCACACAATCTTTGTATAGTACCCAAAATACAGAACTGTACCACTATCTGATCTGCTATGAATTGGATTTGACTACACTCTGGATGTAAGATGCCACCAATCACATTATTGCACTCACATCTCTCTAACAAAGGATTCCTACATCTGCTTATGACACTGTAAAATCATATATATTTAAAAACTTATACATGTTTCTTCACAAGCAATTTTATCATGTTTGGCCGATTCACACATCTTTTTTTAGGGAGGACACATATGCATTCCTACATAAATGTACCTTTTGACCCTTGTTTGTCTGCCTCACCCACTCCATGAGGAAAGCATTGTTCTGGACCTGCTTTTACCTACTACTGTAGGAGCTACCTCACCTGCACACAAACTGCTTTCTCACTTATTAAGTTGCTCTGCACATGTGCTGACACAAACTAATTAGCAGGGAAAAGTTGGATAGGAACATGGGAATGACCATGGAGAGGGTTACACATGGGAAACTTCGACCATACTTCAACAAATGTTCAAAAATACCCTGGTCAGTAAGTACACATAAATCTAGTATTTGTTTCACACAAGAAATTACACATACAACAATTTTGTTTTAATTGCTAAAATAAATTTATTTGCTGTTCAGCATCACAGCTTGACACTTTAATGTCATAAATCAAATAAACAAATAAAATAGACACAAAAATAAAAAAACAGCCAGAACAAGAGGTTGCATATCTCCAAACATGTGTTACCCTGCAAATGCAATGGTGAAAGAAATGGGGACACCAGAATACGTACTGCAACAACCAGGGTGAATACTAAGCAAGATACACACCACCAAAAATTTATCCTGCATTTGTAGAGGTCAAAATAAGAACTTTAATGCCCATGGCACGAAAATGGATAGATGGCCAACTCAGGAAGTGGATGTCCAGTGCAATTGAAACATTTGGGGTCCAACCACAGAGGAAGTGAACCAGGTCTCATTATTTGGGCCCTTTTCTCCCCCTTTTAGATGGGGCCTTGGGGACAGGGGCCTTTGGGTCAGATGGCTTGCGGCGTCTTCCCCTAGTGGACACAGGAGGGTCAGCAGAGGTGGAAGGTTGGGGAGCAGCTTGGGGTGGGGCAGCAGATGGGGGATTGTCCCTTAGGGACCTGGCGGTGGGCAGCAGCTCCGCAAGAATGACATTCAGGTGGCTGAGGTGTTGGCCAATGTTTTGCATGCCAGCCGCCAGAGTGTCATTAATGCGGTTGAAGGCCTCACACTGCTGCCTGTTTGTGGCCTTCCAATCCTCCAAAAATTCCCCAATCTGCTGCTGACGGAGCGCAGCATCCACCCCTTGCTGCTCGATCCTCTCCAGCGTCACCATCATGCTCTCTTCCCATGTCTCCTGTGGCTGGGGCTGGGGGTGTCTTCTTGGTGGAGGCTGGACCACGTGCTCCACCTGTGGCTCTGCAGAGGAAGATGCTGCCGGTACATCCTGGGTTTCTGCTTCTGCTAGGATAATAATTGAAAACAATGTCACCATCACATACGCACTAAAAAATCTCTTTCAAAATACAATGCATTACTGTGACTTACCATCAAAAGCAGCATCAAAGACCTCCGCCGGGAGCTCACTGTCCATATTGGAGATCCCCCTGACCTCGGCAACATCAATGACGTCCAAGGCGTCCTGCTCCAGGGGGGTATACTCCAAAGTATCGGGCATAGGACCTCTCCCGGTGGACATGCTGTGGTTGTACCGGTCAGTCATCTTCCTCTTCAGTGTACTTTTGAAGTCGGTCCACCTACAAGTTTAAAAATACAAATATCACCATGAGATATGTGCACCACTGTGCTAGTGAACATCATGACTACGTTACATTTCCTAGTGTGGGTGATCTTATGTTTTTTATCCATATGTGTCCCACACACACATTAATGTCTCCATTAGGAGGCATTTCAGTGTCTCATCTCATTCATTAGGCCACTAAATGCACATACATAGATCACTATGCAGAAATGACATCATCCCTGGCCAAATTAGGCACCTCCACCTGTTGTGAAACTACACATTCCACCATAGCTTGACAGTGTGGTTATTATGGAGTCATTTAACTATGGGATGGCATACTGGGATGTGTAGTTTCTCACCAGCTACATGTGCACAGTTTGCTCATTCTTGTTTCAGTTGCATCATATGGAACATGTAAAGGTGGCCATACACGTTACAATTATTGTGTACAATATTGCATCTCATAGCATATCGGTTTTGCGATGAGATCAGATTAGATGAGATCTAGTACAAAAAGTATGTGCTGCACATACTTTTTGTACTCATCGCTAAACCGATATGCTATGAGATGCGATATTGTATACAATATTGTATACAATAATTGTAACGTGTATGGGCACCTTTACAACAACTCTTTCCAAAACACACTTTCTCTTGTCCCATCACATACTTCACATACTTCACATGAGCAGAACTGTGCCCATAACCTCACATTACACCAATGGTGCATGTTTCATATATCAATGTGGGTTATTAGACATGGTTGTGTTCACATGTGACATTGAAGTGTAGCACTATCTACAAACACACCTTTCTATTATTCTCAAAACATACATGTAACATATGTACACACATATGACATTATCAGGGGGACAAACACACTTGCCTTTTCTTCACCGATAGCCAATCTCTGACCACTGGTGACACCTGGTTCACTTCCTCTGTTATCTTGTCCTAAAGGTTTCTCCTTGCACTGGCACCCGGCTTCCTGATTGGCAATTCTATCCATTCACGTGCTCTGGGCACTAAAATTCTTAATTCTGCCTCTACAAATGCAGAATTTCTCTTTTTGGAGGTGGTATCCTGCTCAGTCCTCACCCTAGATGTTGCAGCTCATTTTCTGGTGGCCCCAGTTCTCTCACCATGCACCTGCTGGGTCACACCTGTTTGGAGAGATGCAACCTCTTGTTCTGGCTGGTTGCTTGGCCCTTATGGAGCTGGTGGAGGTTGAACAGGGTCTGTTAGTGAGGGGCCCGCTTGGTCTGGCAGGCTACCTCTCTCTTGAGCCCTCCTTCTCCGCTCCTGTTCCCTCTTCTGTAACGCTTCAAGCAGGGATTCTGCTTGTGCTCTCTGCAGAGCGTCCTCAGCTGCGGAATCGTCTGAGTTAGACATGTTTGCAGCAATTCTGGCCTGCATCTGACTGAATATTTATATGTTAATCTCCCGCCATGAACAAGGGGGCGTATATTTTTTCCCGCAATGTACTTGCTAATTTACGCCGATATTTCCCGCTTAAATTACGCAGGTCTCCACACACCTGATCAATCACCTGTATATGCACATACACAGGTTGTGGAGCATTGTGTTCTGCATCGTGAAATGTGTGCACCTGTCATTCCAATGATGAGTGTTGTCAGCTGGTATCTGTTGGAGTTCGTGTATGCTTTGTGAGTCACATTTCAAAACATCACGTTATAATGCTTTCCTTACATATGTAATGAGTCTGAAATTGTCATACACCAACATGTTGCATTGTGCCCCTTTAAGCAGCGTATTTATAAGTAGACGCTTGCGTGTATTATTTTCCGCACACTGTATATACAGTACGTCTCTATACATTGAATGCATGCTGTTGGTTTTGGTCTGTGTATATCGGAACGGTCCGTGTAAGTTTCTATTCGCATCCAGTTTGTTAATGTAAGAAGGATTAATAAAGTTAATACCAAACAAACAATTTTTTAGACCAATCAGCAAGCACCAAAAGTGATATATGTACCTGCAATTATTAACTGCGCCATTGGCACTATGACTTCAACCAGGGCTAGGCCGTTTTCGACCCAGGAGCTGTTGGCCTTGGTTGAGGTCATGGACCGTCACCTGGGGCCCAGGGGCCCATATGTCAGCAATATGGACAAGCGGCGGGCGTATACTGCTGCCCGCCGCCTAATATACTCCACGACCGGCGTCCGCAGAAGCCTGGGGCAAGTTGAGCGGCGCTGGTCTGACCTGCGCCGGCGGCAGCCAGTTTTGCTCTGCACACTTCGCCGCCATATTGCCCGATGTAAGTTTTTATTACTAGTATGTCTGCGTTTTTTTGCAAATGTTTTCTGTACTTTTTATAAATATGTTCCTGAGTATGTGGGTGTATATGGGGTGTATAGGGGGTGTATAGGGGGTGTATATGGGTGTATATGGGGTGTATATGGGGTGTATAGGGGGTGTATATGGGTGTATAGGGGGTGTATAGGGGGTGTATATGGGTGTATAGGGGGTGTATAGGGGGTGTATATGGGTGTATAGGGGGTGTATAGGGGGTGTATATGGGTGTATAGGGGGTGTATAGGGGGTGTATATGGGTGTATATGGGGTGTATAGGGGGTGTATAGGGGGTGTATATGGGTGTATAGGGGGTGTATAGGGGGTGTATATGGGTGTATAGGGGGTGTATAGGGGGGGTTTTAAGTAGTTGCTCAGTTTTTGGGTGTAGCATATCAATTAGTTTGCATGCTAAATGTCTGAAATATAACAGCAATGATAATTTGGAAGGTTATGAGCATGACTAATGTGAATTTTTCTTTCCCCCTTTTTTATGAAACCCAATCTTCGATTTCTATGCCATCAACATGAACATTTCAGCACGGGCAAGGGCACGCATGGAAGCCCGGGAGCAGGCAGCCCGGGACCAGGCAGCGCAGGAGCAGGCAGCCCTGGAGCAGCCAGACGAGGAGGAGGAAGAGGAGGAGGAGGAAGAAGAGGAGGAGGAAGAGGAGGAGACAATGGGTCAAGCTGGGGCCCACCCAATTTCGCCATCCCCTTCCCCCACCCCCTCCCCAACCCCCACCCCAACCCCCACCCCCTCCCCAACCCCCACCCCCACCCCCTCCCCAACCCCCTCCCCTACCCCCACCCACACCCCAACCCCCACCCCCTCCCCAACCCCCACCCCCTCCCCAACCCCCTCCCCTACCCCCACCCACACCCCTACCCCCACCCCCACCCACACCCCTACCCCCACCCCCTCCCCACCCCATTTCCAACCCCCCTACACCTCTCCACCACCCACCCCCAAACCTCTCCAATCCCCACTCACACCCACTACCTCTATCCAAATTCCCATCCCATCCCCCTTGCTCCTGACCCCCCCAACCACCGCACAGCCAACCAGCGGCGACCAGGATGGCTCAAGTAGCCGTAAGTAAATAATGTGTCTAATGTTTACCTACACATTTCTACACATAAACAATCACAACAACCACATATGTGTATCCAACATCAACATTAGTTGCAACATATCACTGCAGGGCGACCATGAGGTGTGTCCTGTCCTTCTCCAGGAACAAGGGTCCCCTTGGTGGTTTTTTGAGTGTGGCCATGCCTCACCCCTTGAATAATTGACATAACAGTACATCCAATGAGATATCCGACATTAGTGGTGTTGTAGTTATGTGGCTCCAGGTGTTGGGTAACTCCAGTTCCCAGCATGATGTGCAACATAAATGTAGAGATTGTTTTGTTAATAGTGTGTGAGGCCATGCGGATGCATGCTTTACAAACATAGCTGTAGGCCTATAATTTGTACAGCAATGTCCTAAATTTAAAATAGTAAGGAGTGCTTAAGCCACAACAATGTCATAACCCTTAAATAGCACAGCCTAATTGTGAGGTTAGAGGACAGTCCCCCAAAACCAAACTAGCAATTGGGATACAGCATACATTCATCCAAGAAGGAGTAATTTAATTAATGTGATTTACTATGTACAGTATGTGTGTGTTAACATATTATTTTTTAGTACTGTGTTTACAGCAGACCCATCTTCAATGTAGTTTAAAAATGTATGTGGCCTTCACACATAACTCTGAACTTTTTATTATGTACAAATACAACAAACATTTGTGTATGTTATATATTAATTTTTTTTTTTATTCCTTCACTACAGACACTGAACAGCAGCAGGAGGAGGTGGCAGCCCTGATGCGGGAGATCGTCCTGACCCTCCTGTATTTACAAATTCTTTTTGGCCTTCTGGAGGCCCGCATTTAATTTATTTTTATCCCCCCCCCCCCCCCCCTTATTATTTTTGTTCAAAATAAACGTTTATATTGTCTTATTAATTGCCTGTGTTTTTAATAATAAATATGTTAGAGGGCTTGTAAGGGTAGGTACATACAGATGTGTAATGTAAGTTATATTTGTAATTTGAGGTGAGGGGTAATGATTGATGTGTGAATGTGTGTGTTTTTTGAGTAAAATAACACATAGTGAAAATGCATGAATGTTTAATGTTGTTCGATTAAAACATCACACATAACATCAGGGTAGGTATACATGTTACACATTTTGGACAAAGTAATTATGGACATAATTTAGTACATATACAGAAACACCAACATAACTTGATTTAAAAGTAACAGCAATATGGGGACACATAGATAGTGATTAAAATGCCACATTAGAACATAACAAATATACATGTAATGAGGGTTCAAATGTTGTTTTATTAGGTCTTTATTAAGGTAGACAATTGAGTTAATAGAAAACAATAATTGAATAACAAATAGATTAATTAATCAATTGTCAGAATTCTAGTTGAAAGGCAAGATTTGCAGGTCCATATATGTGAAGGGTATGCCAGCGTACACGGACGTACGCTCACTCTCACAAGCGGTGACATAAGCTGAGTTTTCCATTGAAAACAATAGGGACCCGTCCGTGCATGCTGGCGTACGCTCAGATCTCCGCAAGAAGTCGGTGGGAAGACAGACGAAAGACGTCCGCGTACGTTGCCGTACGCTCAGTTGTACGCCAGTTGTCGGAGTGTAAGGGCTGGCCCGTCCGCGTACGTTGCCGTACGCTCATTTGTACGCCACTCCCCTTCTACGTTGTTTCTGCCCGTACGTAAGCGGCTGATTTGTGGGTGGACTTACCCCCAACGGCCGCGTATGGCTAGCGTACGTTAATAGTGAACGTACGCACGTTTGGCCGCTCCGATCAGAATAACCTCCTCAAAGTGGTTATATACTTAAGCATATCTCAGTTTTATCGAAGTTGTGGGTCTTGGCTTGCAGGTACCTCAATTTTCTCCGACCGCTGGTGCAGTCCCATCAAGCAGTCATATCCGAGATGTGATCATAGGTAGTGTCTAGTGGTAGCCAGATGCATCCACTTTGTCCTCTCTATGCGTTTCTCCACCTGAAACACTTCTCAGAGGCTTCCTCCTGAGGAACCTGCAAGCCAAGCCCCACCACTGCGATTTACTGTCCGATTTACTGTCATGATTTGCTATCATGCTGGGACTTGTAGTTCTGCAAAGAAAAACACGTGGTGCAAATGCACACTCCATATTATTAATCAAATCAATCAATAATAGAGGTTCTTGGTATATTCATTGGCCAAGAAATATTTGCCCATCAACCAGCTTCACGGTGACCGGCATGAATACTAACCGGTTCTAAGAGATAGGGAGTGAATAATATATATTTATTATACTGTATGTTGTAAGTCTTGTCTGTCTATTGTTGGCCACAATATTGTTTATATTTTAATAAATTTAAATATATTATTCAGCACAGCCCTGTTCCGCACTTTTTTATTTTTGCTTGGTTCTTAATCAAAGGGTTTAGGTAATCCCTCTTTTTTGGTACAGCTGCAATGCAGAATAATCCAATCTGCGCTCATTATCATATTGCTTTTTTTTATTATTATATGTACTCATGTATGTTCGCACAGATCTTGGATAATATCTGTTTTATCTTGCTGCATATTATTTTCTATCTATCTATCTATCTATCTATCTATGTGTGTGTAAAATATATATTGCATCATGTGTCCGTGTTAGTCCTAAACAACATAGGATCATACCCCTTTGGTCACTCATTTGTGTATTTATTTAATCTCAGGTGAATCTTGTAACAGAGCCTGGAACGGCACAAAGGGCACCTTGTGACGCTACAGTTTACGTGGAGCATCCGTGAGTATGAATAACTAAGTTACTCAAACATCATGCTGTGTAAAACATGTTTTACAGAAAGCTTAAAGTTGACAGTGAAAATAGGAAGTTTCTGTCGGAGTGAACCGAACTATACTGTTTTATGCTGCCTGATAGAACTGGAGCTGTACCAGTTAGCCTCATATGCAACAAGCAGGTCATTATTATTAAAAGTGGAAATTTAAAGTGACACTACAAAACAAATCATTGTGATTTTCATAAAAAGTTTCCTCCTGGTAGTGCAGTACGTAAAGACATGCTGCAGTCTTGTCTATCGTATTACAAAAATAGTATGGCTATACTAGTTCGGTGCATAAGCAAACAACAAAAATCTGCAGAAGCAGCGTTGCACATGTGCCGGACGCTTAGTAAGCACCAGAAGCCATTTTTGGACTCGGAGATCGTAAAAGAATGTATGTTGGAAATGGTCACAGCACTTTTTGAAGAGAAGAAGAACATTCTTGCGGCTATTCAAGGCATTCCTTTGTCATCAAGAAGCAATACAAGAAGAACAGAAATTTTAGCTGCGGACATAACCTTGTTACTCCATTGCACTTGACAAATCTTGCAACATTGTTGACCATGAACAAATGTCCATTTTTGGGGATTTTATGATGTTAAAAGTAAACTATTTAGAGATGAGTTGCTAGCAATATTGCCATTTAGAGGCAAGACTCGCGGAGATTTGTTTGAGACTTTTGATGAATTCATTACAAAATCAAACATTAGCTATGATAAAATTGTGTCCATTTCAACTGATGGCACCCGGGCCATGATAGGCTAAGAAAAGGGTTTGGTAAAGAGAATCAGGGATAAGAATGCTGGGATATTATTTTATCAGTGCATAATTTATCAGACATCCTTTTGTGGCAAACTCAGTGCTACATTAAAGGACATAATGCACACATTGATTAAGTTGATCAATTTTATGAGGTCTCGCTCTGCTCTTAGTACAGAGAGTTCAACGAGTTCTTGTCTGAATATGATTCGGCCTATTCCAACTAATTACAACACAACAATATACAAAATGACAGATTTAAAAATGCGCCCAGAGCAGCTAAATGAAAACCATCAAAAAAGGACGCCAAACCTCTTCAAACTGGAAGCATAAAGGATAGAGAAATGATGGCTTTCTAATGGCGCTCTTATCACCTGATACAAATGACGTAACAAGTAAAGTTCTCCTTGTTGCAATTCTTCTATATGCCGTTTCTCTGGAGGGATTCAGTATTGAATCCCGGCGGTCGGGATCCCGGCGTTCAGAATCCCGACGCCGGAATCCCGACAGCCGAAATGCCGACAAGGGGGGGACGTGGATCGCCCCCCCCCTTGCGGGCTCGCTGCGCTCGCCACGCAGCGGGCCCGGTGCCTCGCTACGCTCGGCACGCTAATTTATTCTCCCTCCAGGGGTGTCGTGGACACCCCAGGAGGGAGAATGTGTCGGCATTTCGGCGGTCGGGATTCCGGCGTCGGGATTCTGAACGCCGGGATCCCGACCGCCGGGATTTTAACTGCATCCCCTCTGGAGGATACACAGCGAATTGGTGTAACCGATCCTGTGAGCACTTATTGATAACCCTTGTATGTGGTATATTTGAACACCTGAAAGATACCTTTATGTGTTTTTCATTTCCTGAATGAATGTAAGCTTCATGTAAGTGACCTTAAGCTGACACTGCGATGATCCCTTAAGAGAAATAATATTACACCACCCATAAGGGGAAGACTTGAACACCAATTTGGACTTTTCTGTGGATTTTTTAGACATATTACACTATATTTCTCTCCTTTCTTGTTATTTGCATATATTTCCTGAGAAACACAGAGAAACGGCATATAGAAAAATAGCAACAAGGAGAACTTTACTCGTTACGTTATTTGTATCAGGTGATAAGAGCGCCATTAGAAAGCCATAATTTCTCTATCCTTTATACAACACAACAATGTTCGCTGGCTGAGTAAAGGCCAAGTTATTGAATGTGTTTGGCACATAAAAGAACAAGTGACAGCATTCCTGGTAAATTTGAATACTAAAGAGGCAGGGAAGGACATGGAGTGACTAGCCAACAAGTGCAATATGCAAGCTTTGTCTTTTCTGAAAGATATTCTCAAATAGTAAAAAAAAAACTTGGAGCTAGAGGGCGAAAATTTAATAGGGTGCGGGGGGGGGGGGGGGGGTTTGCAATTTTTTCGCAAAAACAGCAGTTTTCGGCCATTTTCCGAAAATCACATATTTTATAGGGTGCGATTTTCAGGGAAAAAAATCGTATTTTTTTGCCGCGAATTCGCACATTTTAAAGGTGCGATTTTTAGTAAAACTAAAAATTGCATCCAGATGTTTTCCCATTAAAAAGTATACAAATCATCTATTTAATGGGATGCCATTTTTAGTAAAGGTTACTAAAAATCGAAAAACAAATAGACCAGGTTCTGACTGACGAATTTGTCAGAAACATGCACAGATCATTGAGATTTGTGCATGGTTCTGGTGTAAAAAAAAAAGAGTTAAAACAAAAAAGTGAAGAAAAAAAAACGGCATGGGCTCCCCCTCCTGAGGGGAAATGGTCATCTGTCAGACCAGACTTAGGTCGACAGTCATTAGGTCGACCCCGGAAGGTCGACTGTCCCCAAGGTCGACAGGGTTAAAGGTTGACATGGCTCAAGGTCGACAGTCATTAGGTCGACATGGGTTTTTCACTGTTTTTTGAGCCGACGTGCCGACAGGCGGTATTTCATGCCCTACCATCCACTAGGGCGTGGTGGGAGAATAAAATAATGTGCTGTGCTCACGGAGTCTGAGTTTCCGGCTGAATCTGTACATATCGATTGCTGTGTCAAAGGTGTTGTGTGTACCAGTGGGTATAAAAGTTAATCCCTGCGACAGAAGATGGGTGGTTGCTTCGTCAAGCGGGGTGCCAAAGGCAAAGAGACGTAGGCCACACCCGAGGAAGGGGAGGCACGTGGCGCCAGGGCAGAGGGCGAGGTCAGAATTAGTGTTTAATTTATCTGACACCCCGCTTGACGAAGCAACCACCCATCTTCTGTCGCGGGGATTAACTTTTGTACCCACTGGTACACACAACACCTTTGACACAGCAATCGATATGTACAGATTCAGCCGGAAACTCAGACTCCGTGAGCACTTCGGTGACACTGATGACACTAACCAGCCCACTGTATTCAGGAATCCGTCCACATTTGACCCGATTTCCAGTAACCCAAGTATCCGCACTTTCTCGAGATTAGTGGAACTCGAGGCAGGGATGACGACACGACAATTCAAATTCGACAACCTGTCTAAATCTGAACGGGCCGCACTCAGAGCCCTTAAAACCAACCCCAATTTGGTTGTGCGGGGAGCAGACAAGGGAGGGGCCATAGTGGTACAGAACTGGTGTGATTATGATGCTGAAATTCACCGCCAACTGGCCGACACCAACACATACCAGAAACAACCTAACAACCCCATTCCGACCTTCAAAAAGAAGGTAGACCAGATTCTGACAAACGCCCTCACTGCAGGACACATTGACAAAAACACCTTTGAATTCCTGACAGTTGAACATCCTGTATGCCCCATTATCTACACCATACCTAAGATCCACAAGTCTGTAACGCATCCTCCTGGCAGACCCATAATTTCCGCCAGGAATTCATTACTGCAGCCTCTTGCCATCTACACTGATAAATTTGTGCAACCCCTCATTGTCTCCAGCAACAGTTATATACGTGACACAAGTGATTTTTTGACAAAACTAAAGGAGGTTGACATCGGCTCTGAAACCTTGTTGCTAGTGACCATGGATGTTCACTCCCTTTACACCGTTATCCCCCACACAGATGGCCTCCGAGTACTGCATGAGCTACTAGACAACAGAAGCTCTTTGGCCCCCCCACAGAATTCCTAATTGACCTGGCCACCCAAGTTCTCACCTGCAACCATTTCATGTACGGGAACACGTACTATGTACAAACGTCAGGAACTGCCATGGGTTCTAACCTGGCACCTTCATATGCAGGGTCATTTATGATTGACTATGAGCATACACGCATCTTCCCACGTTTTGGTGAGTACATCAGATTTTATAAACGTTTTATTGACGACGTATTCTTGCTCTGGAGTGGCACAGAACTTGAGTTCCTCCAGATGATGGCTATCCTAAATGACGGGAAGCACGCCATCCAATTCACCCACCAAATTGATGCTGAGTCTATAAACTTTCTAGACATCAAGATCTCAATCAAAGATGGGGAGATACAGACCTGTCTATTTAGGAAGGAGACTGACAGGAACACCCTCCTTGCCGCCACGAGCCAACACCCAACGGCACTGAAAAACAATCTACCTGTATCGCAATTCATGCGTGTCATACGTAACAATACCAACAATGACATTCTCCAGACCCAATTAACCGAAATGTCAGCCAAATTCGTCGAGAGGGGATACTCCAAATCAGTTGTGCAAAAATGTTTAGCAAAAGCAAAACAAAACATGACCAAGACACATGCTAACCCAACACGAGAGCGCAAACGCATGATATTTACTAACACCTATGACCATGTGTCCCATGAGATCCAAAAAAGCCTACGACACCACTGGCCGATAGTGTCGACGGACCGAGCATTAAAATTACAGGAATATGGCATACCCATGATGGCCTACAGACGTGGCCCCAACCTGAAACAGATGTTGATGCGACCCACAGTTAACCCGCAGACTGACACCAACGCCACCTGGCTACTCAGCCAGAAACCCGGGTGCTACAAGTGCAGTGGGTGCACAACATGTAATGCCATGCTCACTGGCTCATCTTTTCCTCACCCACAGACGGGCAAACAAGTGGCCATTAAATATCATCTGCATTGCCGATTGGATCACGTGATCTACATGCTCAATTGCCCCTGTGGTTTGGCCTACATCGGGATGACCAGCAGATGTTTCCGTGAACGGATGGCCAACCACAGGAGAAGCATTAGAGTGGCACTTGATAGTGGCAAGACTGATCAACCCGTACCCCGACATTTCCTGCAGCATGGACACCAGGTCCCTTCCCTTCGTTGTCGCCTAATTGACTGGGTTCCACCACCCAAACGCGGTGGCGACAGGATTTTGCTCCTCAAAAGGGTTGAAGCTCGGTGGATTTACAATTTAGGAACTCTCGCACCCCGGGGTCTCAACGAGACTAACTCTTTTTCCATTTTCTTACGGTGACCATTCCCTAATGGCCTATGCTAAACTGAAATTTCGCTTTGTAGGCACACTGGTGCTTACCCTGTCCCCTCGGGGACCATCTATCATTGTGTGTATTATCCATGTGCGTGGCTTTGGTGTGGATACTGAGCCTCGGCACTGATTTGCACAGTTGATTGCCTCCTAAAACATTGACCAATAGAGACTGCAGCTATTGACAGTTGTCATTAAGAGTGGTCGTTAGGGCACTTGGTCTTTGTGCCTCATGTTTCTCCCCTTTTTTTTTCATTTTTTCATTTTTTCATTGTTTCACTTGTTCAGTGTTTTGTTTATCTCATTCAGTCATTGATTGTGTCTATATGTGGGTTTGTCGGTCTCACAGTGGACCCAAGGGCCATTGGGGTCCTCTGCATTCACTCAGCTGACTACTGCTGGCCATGACTTGACCATGACACCTAACATGGTGTCAACGTAGTGACATTGCTATGTATTCTTGTTGCACTGTTATGTACATGTTTATGCCCACCTGGACATCATTGATGTGTCCAGCAACACAGGGCACTCACCGCTGCAGTGCAGTAACTGTGGCCACTACTCTAACCTGTATCCAAGCAATTCTCTTAAAATAGTCTCAAAATAGTCTTAAATAGTCTTAAAATAGACTCAAATATTCAACATAAAAATAAAATAAAAATAAAAAATAAAAATAAAAAAATAAAAATTAAAAATAAAAATAAATATAAAATCAAATAAATACCCATAAAAAAGAAAAAAAGAAATAATAATAAAAATAAAATCAAGTACATTCTATTAGAGCCCTGACAGTACCCCACAGGCACTTGAATCACGTTGTTTATTAAAGTATATTGAGCACCCATGTTACAGGTGGACACAAGATGGTCGGCTGGCTGTCGACACCTAAATTCCCTCCATGGCTTAAATGGAGGTCAGAATATATTTTACACATGTATACCTTTCAAGAGTCTTGTCTGCAGTCACCCACCAAGTGCAGCCATGCCTGGGTGTGTGTGACGTTCTTCACCATCAGTGCGGTCGAGTAACACTCCGCATCAGCACAGTATCATCATTGTTGTTTTTTTTCCCCTTACATGTGTATGTATTTGTGCACTTTGGTTGTTAATATATGTTAGTATGGGCAGATCTCGCAGGGAGTGGTGCACCCCGGGCGACACTCACTCGAGTCTCCAGCCCCGCTAGATACCTCCACTACACGTCGCTTTGTTGTCATTCGGCATCGGGGGCGGTCCCTAACATGGGAGCTGTCTCCGTTGCACCAATCGTCTTGCTAGCTTCACTAGCCATTGCCGCCCCCTCAGTACGTCAGCGGCACCCGGAAGTAGCGGGTGCCGCGACTCATGCGTTCCACTGGCCGGAAGCCGCGTCAGCGTGCGTTCCAGGGCCAGGGACGCAAAGCGCAGTTTGGCGCTGAATATTGATTAGATGCAAGGTATAAATAGCGGGCGGTGGGGGGATGCTTGTTGTGGCCCTGATCCTGGTGGATATTCCCTGCTGACTTGGTTTATGATATTGGTGACCACCCCAATTTTGCTGCTGGATTTGACAGACACCTTGACAAAGGTCACGGTTAGTGACCGAAACGTTGGAGCATACAGCTAGGAAACTGTTTATTGTTATAGCTGGCCTTTTGATTTATCTGGAGTTTCTTTCTCCTGATCATTAATTTGTGGAGAGTGCTTTTGTCTTACCTAAGGGTGAGACTTTTTTCTTTGTACATATTGGTTACAGGCTAAGAACCTGTGTTCCATGAAGGCACCCCACCCAGTGACTTTTTGATGCAAGTGCGAGTGCAGGCTTTGTGGATCTTTATATATATATATATATATCGATAGAGGAAAAACAGCACTCACAAAAATCTTTCGGCAACTGCTGGGGTGTCCATGTAACTCAGACCACAATCCATAGGGGCCATATATATCCAAGAAGATAAAGAGCGCACTCACCAGACTTGAGTTAAAACTTCAAACTTTTATTTGATCCATTAAAAATTCCACAAGGCAAGTTGCCTTGTGGAATTTTTAATGAATCAAATAAAAGTTTGAAGTTTTAACTCAAGTCTGGTGAGTGCGCTCTTTATCTTCTTGGATATATATATATATATATATATATATATATATATATATATATATATACTGTAGCTGTGGCGGCACTCTGATGGGCAATGAGGTCCCAATAGGGATGATAGCTTAATAGCAGTGAAAGTGCTGCGGTGCCTTCCAAACTTGAGCTCACAGCCGTGAGCCAGGTAAACGTAAAGATGTAGGGACGGCGGCACTCGCAGAAATAAAAACTCAAGGCAAGCTTGGTTTAAACCGACGTTTCGTGGCTGGTGTCGCCACTTTATCAAGGTGCGAAAGAACTTTGGCACCTTGATAAAGTGGCGACACCAGCCACGAAACGTCAGTTTAAACCAAGCTTGCCTTGAGTTTTTATTTCTGCGAGTGCCGCCATCCCTACATCTTTATATATATATATATATATATATATATATATATATATATATATATATATATATATATATAATTTTACATGCAACAACTGTAGGAAAAAATACAAATTCTCTGAACGTTATTTTCCTTATATCCCTTATCCAAAATATCCCTTATCCATAGTTTCCAGAATGTAAAAGCACTACTGGGGACATCTGTAACAGGCACTACTGGGGACATCTTTAACAGCACTACTGAGGATATGATATGTAACTGAAACTACTGGGGACATCTGTAACAGGCACTACTGGGGACATGATATGTAACTGACATGCGGATTGAGATTTACCAGTGTGATTTTGCAGTGTAAATGATTGCCACTTTAAAAAAACTGGAGAATTCTTACCAAATCTCTCACTTTTTGAATTTCTCATCCTATTAAATCTCACCCTAAATATGTGCAAGAAAATGATTGATTGGCATTTAAATTCAGTGCATGAGATAGGAAATTCCTTCTCAAATGGACAAATCCATGTGCACTGCAGGTGGGGCAGATGTTACTTGTGCAGAGAGAATTAGATTTGGGTGGGGTTTTCCTTCAAAGTGAGATCTATATTGCAGTGTAAGAATAAAGCAGCCAGTATTTTCCCTGCACAGAGACAAAATAACTTACCCAAATCTAATTCTATCTGCACCTGTCACATCTGCCCCTGCAGTGCACATGGTTTTGTCCATCTGAGAAGAAATTTGCCTCTAAGAGTGAACTGGAATAAGGCCCTTTTTTTCATGTTTTAAAACCTTGTTTCATGCACAAATAAAATATATTTGTGTGTAATTCATGTGCTTGATGTGTTTATACATAAATGCAAGATACCTCAAGATACCTCATTGAAATATAAAAATATTCTGAAATACTGAATAATCCGTTATCCAAAATTCTTCTGGTCCCAAGCATTTTGGATAAGGGATACTCAACCTGTATTCTAATGTGCTTCAAAAGAAACACAACTAATACACTGCAGTCTTGAAGTGGTTAATATGCAAATGTTCTATTACACATAATATAACTTAAATTAATTTATCCTGTAAAATTTTCAAGATTCTGTACAGTATATTAATATTCATTAGCTAATTAATGTGTTTACTTCTAAGTGTTGGATGATAATCATGTCATTATAAATCTTTTAGTGTTTCTCCAGGGATATCCTAATGAATCACTTAATGGGGAGGAAATAAAAATCAACTAAAGTTGCATAGTTTATAGCTAACTAAATCACTGCTTGAATAATTATTCAAATATATGAGTTAGAAAATTAAAAATGACCTAATAATCCTTAAATATTTGAAATAGTGTATTTTTAGGTTTAAATCTGTAAAGATTATTTGCTTATAATATTATGATGTTACGAGGCAATGGGTTGTTTTTGAATGTAAGCATACAGTATATGACATGCCTTAACAGTAGGAATGAGTGAGTGCTTTGCAACTAACCACAAGTGATATAACCCTCAGCTGGGTGCACCGCTGTAACAAGCACTCCCAGAATCCTGTGCTGGCCCTGCCTCCTATACATGTGACATACACGCGGGGCAGGGTCTCCAACACTCGGAGACTACAGCAGCGCTCAGAGTCCGAGCCGCTGTAAGGACACTACTGCCGCGCTACTGGCTGGAGGGTGCCGTTACACGCCCCCTGCAAGCCAGAAGTGCGGGCTATGGGGCAGTATGCCCACAGAGTCTCTGTGCTTGGTGCTGGGCACTGCTCGCCCACACCTAGTTACAGCACTGGCTGGGTATACATTAGGTAATATATTGGATGATATATCACTCCAACATGAACCGGAAATGATATATCTTCCATATCCCAGTGTGTATCTGTGGTTGTGCACTCACAGCTCTTGTCAGAGCCTGCATGAGCCATCTCCTATCTTAATGCTCCCCTGTTAATAAATACTTTAAGATGAAAGGGTACATATGTAGCCTACTGTATAGGGCATACAGTAGTTCTCTATTAATGTCAGTGTTCCCATATGTGCCTATGGTCTGTGTATGGCTTTTATCCCACAGCATAACATTTATAGTGCACCTAACATAGCTGCATCACATGGTACCATTTAAATTGGTGGAATATATAACCCCAAGAAGTTATTGCCCAAAATGTGGTCACCAACCTTCATTATGCTTATTGTGCTTGATAGGTTTAGTACAGGGGTTATCAAACTATTTCGCTCTGAGACCCCATAAGACAATAAACATTATTACAGGACCCCAGCAAGTGACCGCAGAATGACCGCAGGCCGCACAAGCACAGTAACAACAGTAGCATTGCAGAGGCACAAAACAAGTATAGTGACCGCTAATATAACAGGAAGGCAGTGGGTAATGGGGGGTGGAAGAGGGTGGCAGTGGGAGTTTTTCTTACTTTTTCCCCTGCCCTCCCTCCCTCCTTCACAGACACATACCATAAAGTCTGCTCAATGCTCCTACAGCTCAGAAGCCCCAGGACCTGTGACTGCCTTTGCTGCCAGCAGGGCTGCCGAGAGGGGAGGAGACGAGTGGGTACTTTTTACCTGTGCCCGGGTTTGATGGAAGTGCCCGGTGCCTGAACCCCCCTCCCCCGCTGCAGGGAGTCGGGCAGTGGGAATAGAGATCAGGCTGCTGCTGCAACACAGCCTCTCCCCAGCTCAGCATGCCCTGCTCAGTGCAGCAGCTGCAGCACCAGCCTGTATTTTCTCTGCCAGAGCGGGTCTCCCACCTGCCAGACACCGTCGCTGGTCAGCAGCCCGCACCTCCACTAATTTCTTTTTACGGGGCATGGCCATTTCCCCTCTCGTTGGCCATGCTCCCTTTTAAACCGGGGTCCGGTGGTGCTGATGGGGGGCCTGGCTGCCAGCAGGGTGCCACCCTGTGGAGTGCAGCTTGCTTGTGGCAGTGCCGACAGCAGCTGATGGGTGGAAAAGGAGAGGCAGAGAACTATATTGGGGGTGGCGCTACCTGAGGAATCCTCACATCTCTAAGCCAGTGATCCAAGGGGTCTAAAACAACAGACAATTCACCTGATTTTTAGACTCCTTGGATCACTGACTGAGATATTAGAGGAGTCCTTAGCCTGATGGTCAGCCATATGGAGTTGAGACCCCATGTTAAGGTTGTCAGGACACACTTTGGGGTCAGGACCCACTGTTTGAGAACCGCTGGTTTAGCTGTATATCATTTTCACATGTTTTTCAATTTTATGTAATTCTAATGCCTTTGTACCTTGTACAATGTATATTTTGGTAACCACAATGTACCTTAAAAAACTAAATGAAGACAAACTCAGTTGCACCACAAAGTCTACATCACATGATCCCATACTTCTTTGTGGTACAAATATTGTACAGTACATTGGCTTGCATAGCAACAGAGTTTGGTGAAAGGACATTTGCACTGGACAATGAGGCTGGCTGGGGGCATGAATGTAAAGTAACATAAGGTATGTTCCCCAAGCTAATACTTTTTTGTATTGCCTGGCCTGATCTGATCCAAACCCTTGTAGATTAAATATCAGTGGCGTAACTATATAATTTGCGCCCCCCCGCCAAACTTTTTCGGCGCCCCCCCTCCCCTCCCCATACCCATACCTGACAGAGCGCTGCTCCAGTATCCGCTGCGCTGCTGCCCGGCCGCATCTGTGGTCACTGTCCCGTCACTCGCTCCCGGCGCCGGCTCCTGCTGATAATGAAAAGAGACTCTTAGAAAATGGCTGCCAAAACTGTCTGCAATACGGGGGCAGCCATTTTCTAAGTGTCACTTTTCATTATCAGCAGGAGCCGGCGCCGGGAGCGAGTGACGTGACAGTGACCGAAGATGCGGCCGGGCAGCAGCGCAGCGGGTAACTATAGCACCACAGCCCCCCCGGCGCCCATAGTTACTCTGCGCCTCCCCGCCATGGCGGGGGCTGCGGTGGCCTAGTTACGCCAGTGTTAAATAGTTATGACATGAATTCAATCCAATGAACTGTATATGAGTCCTCCAGTGTATAAGAATTGTGGTATTGTTGGTCTTTTTATACAGTGTTATAAAAAAATTAACACTATTAAAAAAAACACATAATATCCCATTTATTTTGTTACTGTTTGTCTTTTAAACGTGTGTTTCTTATTGTATTTATTTTCTGCAGTTTGTATATTATGTTCAAAGCCAGATTTAGACCTTATGAGCCCTAGTGCGATCTCATCGGCAATCGGTCAGTTGTGTGAATATCAGCATTGCATACAAATCTGAATCAGGCCTATGTCTTTTGGAAATAGGCTCAAAACCTGTTTCAGATTTGAGGTAAATGAAATGTCCACATACAGTGGGCGAGATGCAGCAAGTGGACAAACCTCTGAAAATGTAGTTTTCTGAGGTTTGGCTGCATACTGCATATGCACCAAGCCCAGAATAAGATAGATTACGGGTTGTGGATGCGATGGGCAATGCCATCTGCAGATTAGCATTGTCCGATAGAAGCCTTTGGACAGCATTTTCGCTGGCTACAGTGGGTGCAAGATCCGGGCTGTATGTGAGATTTTATACATGTGCACTGAAGCCTGTAGGGCAGAGAGACATGGCATATTAGTTTTAATTCTATTCTCTTCTACTCGCCCCTTTTTTTTTACATTTGTTTTAAATGACTTCAATTGGGGGGTCATTGCTTACCAATCTCAATAGGTACCAGGAGGTGTTCTTTAGGCTGTCGGCCACTTGCTTTCTTATTGCCGTGGATAGGGTGGAAATGTAACTTTCCCATGTCAGGAAAAATCTCTCTGTTTTGGTTTCTTTATCTAGGGTAACCTCCACCCAGTCCATCCTGAAGACATTAAAAAGTTTGCACCTGAATAGTGAGAAGAACGGAGGTGATGGAGATATCCATTCATGTAGTATTGTTTTACGGGCTGCTGCACTGATTGCTAAAAGAAGGCGTCTACCTCCCTTACTTATTCTCATTCCCGGTGGAATTATGCCAAATATGGTCCCAATCTCCAAATATTAAAAGGGTATGTTGCCTGTCCGTTTTGAAAGCTTGGGTTGGCTATGAAGGGTAGCAGTAATGAGTTGTGAGAGTTTAGTCCTGCTTTATTGCGGGCCCAATGCCATGTCCTTTTAGTGTTCCAAAGCAGGGGGTTTTCCTGTATTATAGGTGGAACTTCCAAGTCATATGAATGTAGGAATACCATTAGATCTCCATCTTCTAAAAATTCCCTCTCTATGGAAGTGTTGGCGTAGTTATCCTGACCTGAAGCCCAATCTGATATATACCGGAATATTGCTGCCCTGTTGTATAATTGGACATCTGGTAAACCCAGTCCCCCATTTTCTTTTATTTGTTGCAGTTTAATTAGGCCAATTTTATGTCTTTTTCCGTTCCAAATAAAGCGAGTGAACATTGAGTTAAGGCGTTGGATGTCCTTAGTTGTGATAATTAAGGGGAGTGATTGAATCAAATACATTAATCTAGGGAATGAGATCATCTTAATTAAATTTAAGCGACCCGAAAACGATAAAGGTAAACTTTTCCATCCCTCTAATTCCTCAGATGTTCTTTGTATTAGAGGTGAATAATTAATTGAATATAAAGTTGCTAAGCGCCTTGGTATCTTAACCCCTAAATAGGAGATATTATTCGTAGTCCAGTGTAATTGGGTGCTTTCCAACGTGTTGTATTTTACGTGCAAGTTACCTAACGAAAGTACTATGGATTTTTGTAGGTTAATTGCAAATCCTGATATATCCTCATACGACTTTAATAAGTCTAAGATATTTGGCAGGGACGTTGATGGATTTGATATTTATAGCAATATATCATCCTCGAAGACAGTCATTTTGATCTCTTTGGATCCCACTTGTATCCCCTTGAACATAGGATCCGCGTCTAAGAGACGCAGTAAGGGATCAATTGCTATATTGAACAGGAGGGGGGACAATGGGCATCCCTGACGTGTGCCTCTGTGTAGTTCCACAGGGGCGCTGCTATTTCCATTCACCAATATATTAGTGACTGGGGCTGTATATAGGTATTTAATTATGTTTAGAAAAGATGCACCGAATCCCCTCCTGTTCAATACTGTGCTCCTTCTTCTTATTCAGAGAGTTTTGCTTCCTCACAGAGTCAGCCTTCATCTTTGCGTACAACTGTTAGGAAAGATGGTGGCGGCATTTCCGGCCTTGACGTGGGGACGATTCCATTCAAGGCAGTTTCAGTGGGATCTCCTCAGGAAGGGTGTGGGTTCGCATCTAAATCTTCACAGACGGATTCGCCTGTCGGCCGAGGCGAGACGCTCCTTACGCTGGTGGCGCCACAAGGACAATCTGCTCGAGGGCTATCGGTTTGCAATTCAAGACTGGATTGTATTAACAACAGATGCCAGTCTCCGCGGTTGGGGAGCCGTGGTGCTTCATCTTCGCCTTCAGGGCAAATGGAGGCCTCACGAGCAACACTTATCCATCAACGTGTTGGAGATCAGGGCGATTTACAATGCCCTGCTGGAGGCTCAGGAACACCTTCGGGGACAGGAGGTGAAGATAAGGTTGGACAATGCCACGGCAGTCACCTACGTAAACAGGCAGGGCAGCACGAGAAGCGGGATGGCCATGAAGGAGGTAACAAAAATTCTTCAGTGGTCAAAACAGATGAAGGTGGTTCTGGTGGCTGTGTTCCTTCCCGGGTTAGAAAATCTGGAGGCCGATTTTCTCAGCCGGGAGGATCTCCACCCGGGTGAATGGTCCCTCAACCCCGAGGTATTCCAGGATCTCACCGTCAGGTGGGGAGTTCCCGAGGTAGACCTGATGGCTTCTCGGAGGAATCATCAGCTGCCGGCATACATGGCTCGTACAAGGGATCCTCACGCCATAGCGGTAGACGCTCTGTCAACGCCATGGGACTTCGAATTTGTGTACCTGTTCCCTCCTCTGCTTCTATTGGGTCAGGTTCTCAAAAAACTCAAGACGGGGTCAGCACAGGCAATTCTGATCGCACCATGGTGGCCTCGCAGGAGTTGGTTTTCGGACATTCAGATGTTGCTGGCGGACGAGCCGGTCCGTCTGCCCCTCCGATTCGATCTTCTTCAACAAGGACCTTTCTTTCATCAGGGTCTTCCTCAGCTTCATTTGACGGCATGGCTGTTGAGACCACAGTCCTTTGAACCAAGGGGATTCCACGGATAGTGATCCCAACTATGTTAAGAGCTAAAAAGACTTCTTCGGCGGCTCATTATCACAGAATATGGCGCTCTTACGCAGCCTGGTGTGAATCTAAGGGCTGGCCGTTTAGAGTCTTCAAATTGTCCCGCCTCTTACTATTTCTACAAAGAGAGTTGGACGGGGTGCTGAGACTTGGATCTCTTAAGGTACAGGTCTCGGCCTTGTCCATTCTTTTCCAGAGAAGGTTGGCACTTCTTCCAGAGGTGCAGACCTTTTTCCAAGGGGTTCTTCGGTTCCAACCACCCTTTATCCCTCCTACAGCACCCTGGGACTTAGATCTAGTGCTAGCTTTTCTCCGATCTGAGACCTTTGAACCACTGGACAAGGTGGATCTCAAGTTCTTGTGTTGGAAGACAGTTCTTCTATTAGCACTGGCCTCGGCTCGCCGAGTGTCGGAGCTCAGTGCTCTTTCATGTAAACCTCCGTATCTCATTTTCCACGAAGACAGAGCGGAGTTACGCACACATTCCGGGTTCCTCCCGAAGGTGGTTTCCTCATACCACATTAACCAGCCCATTGTGGTTCCTGCGTTTCACGGGGACACGAATGAACAGTCCTCATTGGACGTTGTCCGGGCACTGCGGATTTACGTGGATAGAACAAGGGCTCTACGCAAATCCGATTGTCTGTTCGTGCTGTATGACGCGTTCCGTAGAGGTTGGCCTGCGTCAAAGCAGACTATTGCACGATGGATCAAGCTGACGATCCGTAGTGCATACTTACACGCGGGACAGGTTCCACCGTCTTCGTTGACAGCGCATTCTACAAGGTCGGTGAGTACGTCCTGGGCCGCCGGGAGGGGGGCTTCGGTCTCTCAACTTTGCAGGGCGGCCACTTGGTCATCGTGGAACACGTTCGTGCGATTTTACCAGTTTGACACGTTTGCTTCATCTGCCTCGACCTTCGGTCGGTTGGTATTGCAGGATCCCCAGCACTCTCCCTCCCAGGGCATGGTCTTTGGAACCTCCCCGATGTGAAGCCAGTGATCCCTGCTGCATGTCAGAGAAAAGAGGATTTTGGTACTTACCAGTAAATCCATTTTTCTGAGATCAGCAGGGACCACTGTACGCCTGCCCGGCTTGTGGATCCTGCCTGTTGTGGTTACTGTTTGAGTCCGGTCTTGTTCCTGACTGGGCGTATGTTTGTTTTTATGCTTGTTTTTCCTGTAACCCTTTCCTCTAGTTGGCCAATTTCCTCACTGGGGGATGATGGGTCTTAGAGGGGAGGAGCCAGTATCCCCTAATTAAAATTAAGAAGTGCCTAGCTCCCAGCATTCCCAGCTCTAATACCCGATGTAAAGCCAGTGGTCCCTGCTGATTTCAGAGAAATTTACCGGTAAGTACCAAAATCCTCTTTTAATGCATGCCAGTGTCTGGTTTGCTTTTGCTGCTGCACTGGAGCAGTGTGCACTAGAATTCCCTATAATAACTCCATTTAGCATATAAATAGCTTGTTTATTTTTGTTCCCATAATGAATTACATTTTTCAACTGCATGTTTCACCTTTAGGACCATCTTTCCAGTGTATTTAAGTCACTTTGTAGTGTTTCCACATCCTCTCCTGAGTTAATTTCCTTTTAAGACAAGTTTTAAATCAGCCACAGGTAAGAACGGGCAAATATATTATTTTTCTAGATGTTAACGTAATTCATACATAAACTCAAATTATGGAAACATACTTTAGTTTTTTTTACAAATTATTTAAAACATATTCATCCTGTGCTGATATATATAGTACAGGTCGGGTATCCCGTATCCGGGCATCCCGTATCCGAATTATTCCAAAAACCGTGGTTTTTGGGAAAAATTCTAATTATTCCCCCCCAACCCTCTTTTATTACTTACCAAGTCCTCCGGAGTCCACGGCAGGCCTTTAGCATCCTCTCCGGCGTCTCCAGCGGTCCCAGGAGTGCTTTGCGCGAGTGCGCGTGCGCACCGGTGACGTCACCGGCGCGCCTGGGAACTTGCGCAAAGCACTCCTGGGACCGCTGGAGACGCCGGAGACGGTGCTGGTGGCCTGCCGTGGACGCCGGAAGACTCCATGGACGCCGAGGGACCATCGGGGACCCACCAGGGGCAGGTAAGTATGGCAAAAAAAATTATTCCAAAAACCGGAATTTTCCCTTATCCGGAATGCTCGTGGTCCCGAGCATTTCGGATAAGGGATACTCAACCTGTAGTGTGCATCACTACTGTTTGCTCATGAACTATTCGCATGTATGTTTGTATAAATGTTTGTATGATATAATTGATATGCAGATATTAAATTCCAGTAGTAGCACATGTTTCTAAAACTGTTTTATAAATGGCCTTTTCCTCCTTAGCTCCAGTGTACTTAACACTGTATCTAAATGATTTAAATATTTATGCAGATTTAATCTCCCAATTGGATTCATGATGGTGAGTTAAATCAAAGTAATAATCATTATGGTCTGCTTGATGTTTCATTTGCCTGCTGTTCTTCATTATGTACGTCTGTCTCCCAAATATGTGAAGAAGAAAAAGAAGTGTCTGATTTGAACATTCATCTATAGTATCTTTCTAGCATTCAACACACTTACACTGAGAGAACAGATAACAACATATGGGGCCAAATGTGATAAGGTGGTAGAATCAGAAAGGATTTGGGGAGAGTTTTCCCATTGTTTTAAAGCGGCAATGATTTACACACACAAAAAAAAAAAAAACAGGTTGATCTTGCCATGTAATTGATTGTTGCTTTAAAATAATGGGAAACTCTCCGCAAATCTATCACTTTCTGATTCTCACACCCTATTACATTTGGCCCATGGGAGCTAATGCATAGCTTCAGTGGCGTACAGTAAGTTCATCCAAGTTGCCTGGAGGCAAGATAAATATTGGTGCCCACACACACACACACACACACACACACACACACACACCACCTTTATATAAATATCTGCATGTATATGCTTGCAAAAATTATGTTTATAATAAAGAGAGTGTGACATCTATGCTGCTAGGAAAGGGAGTCAGCCACAGAATAGATATTGAGGGCTTTCAATTAACTGAATCAAACTTGCAGGGGAGGAGAGGTGCCCCCTTGGGAGCAGGAGCCCGGCGGCAGAGGACTCCATTGCCTCCCAAAGTTACGCCTCTGCATAGTTTGCAATATTGGCTCTAAACAATTTATTTTATTTATTTACAGTTTCTTATATAGCGCTATAGCGCACCATATTTTGTTGCGCTTTACAATAGGAAAAAATGCTAAAACAAACTGGATAGTAACAAACCGACATAGAGGTAAGAGGGGCGAGGTCGGGATCAGGGGAACACCCAACTTTTTATGAAAATGCTAGACATTCCCCTGGGAACATGGACGATGCCTGCTGTGGAAGGGCGGTTGACATCTTATAACACTGACGGAAATAAAAATCAGTTTAGACTGACTTTTATTTCCGAAGCGGAGAGATAAATCGTTCGATGGTTGGCGACCATTAAATGATTTCTCTCCCCTTTGGCTTCTACTTCTTTCTTATTAACATATTTACAACTTAGTTTTTCACATGTGTGCTGAGTATTAGGGACCTACCAGAGATATGAGGTCACCTTGATGCAGGTTGGTGGGCAAATAATTCTTGGCCAATGAATATGCTGAGAACCTCAATTGTTGATTAATAATGTGGAGGGTGCACCTGCACTGTGTGTTTTTCTTTGCAGAACTACAAGTCTCAGTATGATAGCACCTCATGTAAATACGGTGTGCTATCTAAGACCACCCCTCCCCACGTGATACAAAGTTCCCCAAATTGTGTGGAACCTCAAGTAAATAGATTAAGAATGCTTATAGGGTAATGAAAGTTATTGAGACCATTTTGTGTAAGCTCACTGGTCCTGATGGTATACTATAGGTCTGTTAGTCACAGTCATTCTCTCCTGCACAACCTGTCTTAATGATAAATGTTCCATGGAGATAGCAATAGTGTCTCAGCAGACGGTAAAGGGCAGGCCGGACTGGCCATCTGGCACTTCTGGCAAATGCCAGAAGGGCCGATGGCCTTGTGGGCTGATTTTGTGCAGCCAGTTCTGATAACTTACAGCAGCAGCACTGAGGTGAACCCACTGCCTCCTGGGTGTCACTGTGCTCAGCGTCGCTGCTCAGCGCGGTGCATCATTTGCATATGAAGTCATGATCCGGCTGAACCTGAGCCGCTTCCACTGGCGCCGCAATCCAGTCAGCCAGCACGGGTGGGGGGTGCTGAGGGGGCCGGGGCCGTCCACGTGACTCATACTATGTCATTAATTTCCCGCGGGCCAGAGAAGCTGCTCGGCGCCATGGCGAGGTGCTATATAAGCAGAGGCAGAGCCAGTCACATTTAGTCAGATCCGTCCTGGCCTGCATGCTGTGGCACAGTGTGAGTAAGTGTCCTACTCTTTATTGGCTAGTCCTGATTCCTGCCCCTATCAGGCTCAGTGAGATTTCACTGCATAGACAACTTGTCTGAGACAAGGTAAATTTGCACCCACCCTCCAGCTAGGCATCACGGTGAGTGCCATACTGTGTAACGGGAATTACAGAGTATGTCATAATATGTAATGGGCAATACAGTGTGCGGCAATGTGTAATGTACATAACTGTGTGTTCCATATTGTGTAATGGCCATTACGGTGTGTTCCATAATGTGTAATGCCTCCTTTTTGTGATGCCACGCCTCCTTTCCATGAGGCCATGACTTTTCGTGCGCGGTTTTGCCGTGCTAGGGTCCCGGTTGCTACGGGTAGGCCTGTGTGCTCAAAATGCCAGGGCGGATTTCTGGTCCCAGTCCGGCCCTGGCGTAGGGTAATAAAAGTGTTAAAAATAAAATAAAAGTTATTTTATTTTGAAGCAATCTACAGGTCCAAATCTTGCCCCACACTACCTTAACCTTGCATGACATAGAAAAAAAAACCACTTGAAACTCTTTTGGCTTTTTGGCTTTTTGATGATTAATACCTTTCATTTATTTAACTTGGTCTGGAATATCTTTTAGCAATCAGATCTGCTTGTATAAACTCCCAAACTGATGATCCTTTCTGTGTTATCTGATTTCTGCAGTGGAATTCTCTTAATCTCCTGGTGGATCATTACACATGTGTGAAATCCTGATGATTCAATTATAACTGAAAAGCTTAGGGCCTCATTTAAGAGCAGATCTTATTACCAGCTTCATATTTCATGCAGCGACATCTTCCTCTTCAGTAGCATCCTCCGTTCTGCTGCTGACAGCCTACTGCTGCCAGCGATGGGCTTCTGTGTCATGTGAATGTGTGACGACTAGTAAACGCATGTACATGACTCTTATACGCCTGGGACCCGGCATTACCTGAAAGGCTTCACTGAAGCCAGAAAGCCTACTACTGGTTCCCCATTGTCAACAATGGGGATGTTTTCGCTATCGCTATCTACTGATGGCAAAAGTGATACAATTACAAACAATGGTAATCTTAGATGTTGCTGTCAGTCTCTATGCAGTCAAAATGATGCTGTCATGGGCAGCAAAGATGGAGTAATGATTAGCATTACTGCCTATACTGGCACTATAATGGAAACTACTGAGGAAGAGAGGGATCTCGGGACTTAAAAGCAGGTAGGCAATGTAACAAAGCAATGAAGAAGGCAAGTCAGATGCTAGGTTGCATAGGGAGAGGTATCAGCAGTAGAAAGAAAGAAGTAATAATGCCACTGTATAGGTCATTGGTACAACCTCATCTAGAGTACTGTGTCCAGTTTTGGAGAAGGAGAGTTCCAGAAGCATATTAATACATTAGAGACTTTACAAAGAAGGGCAACTAAAATGGTGCATGGCCTACATCACAAAACGTACCAGGAAAGACTAAAAGATCTTAATATGTATACTTTAGAGCAGAGAAGGGAAAGGGGGGACATGATTATTATTATTATTATTATTATTATTATAATTTTTAAGGCACCACAAGTGTTTTGCAGTGCCGTACAAAGTAACAGTACAGGGAGACAAAACTTGGCATAACATTGAATAAATAACAAAAATAGAGTACAAATAAAGAGCCCCACAGTTCAATACACATTACAGCTTAATTATAAGTAGTGAGGACTCAATCAACATACTATAAGAGGCTTGAGGCCAATGATGGAGAGGAGTATGCGGACAAAGATGGTCACTGAGTGTTTGAGTATAGGAGAGCTGTGAGTGAAATGTGAAGATAAAAGGGATTTGACAACAGGAGAGAAGAGGGCCCTGCTCGGAGGATCTTACAATGTAGTAGGAATGGGAGACAGACAGATTACAAGAAGTGCAAGCAAGTGGGTGGTGGCTAGATAGCAGGATGTAAACAGGCAAGGGGTCGGAGAACCAGCTACAGTAGTTTATGCAGGACTAGTGATAGAAACTTTCCATACTTTTATGTTAGTTGGGCACCAACTATAGTAAGTACGATCATACCCCCACTATCCATGTCGGCATGGAGTTGACTTTATATAGTGTGGCAAGCGCAGCGAGCTACCGAGCCCGAAGCGTGGTGAGCGTAGCGAGCCCTGCGAGGGTCCGCGTGAAACTAAGCAAATTGCTTAGTGGGCGCCCAACTAACATATAAGTACCAAACTTTCAAATACATCAAGGGCTTTAACAAGGTACAGGTGGGAGACATTCTTCACAGGAAGAGGAGCATCAGAACAAGAGGACATGCACTGAAACTAGAGGGAGGAAGATTCAGGGGAAATTTGAGGAATAACTACTTCACAGAAAAAGTAGTGGTTAAGTGGAATAGTCTCCCATCAGATGTGGTAGAATCAAATACAGTAGTACAATTTAAACATGCTTGGGATAGGCATATTGATATCCTTACAAAAAAATAAGGATCAAATATGGTTTCAGGTAACATGTTTGAAAAAGGGGCAGACTAGATGGGCCAAGTGGTTCTTATCTACCGTCAAATTCTATGTTTCTATGTTTCTATGCCTCACAGTGCTGGGAGCAGGGGGAGGAGAAGCTGCACCGGGGAGATAGAGAGAGATGGAGACCCAGCAACTAGGAGCAGGAGACCTGGCACTATGGTGAGTGTGAAGCAGACCTGGTGCTCGGGAGCAGGAGGAGACCCGGCACCCTGAGAGAGTGCAGCACTGATGAGGGTAGGTACACAGGGAGGAGGAAGGCGCAAAGCATATATGGAGGGACAAAGTGATGCCTACTGTCACAACGTTTTCAAACCCATGCTCTCCCTTTTCCCTTCTTCTTCTCTGCTCCCCTCCTCCTCCTCCTCTCCCCCTCTCTTCCTCTTATTCTCTCCTCTACCCCCCCCTCTCCCTCCACCACCACCCCCCCTCCGCTCACCTCCACTCCCCCTCCTCTTCTCCTCACTCCCCTACCTCCCCTTCCCCCTCCTCCTCCACTCCCCCACATCCTATCCTTCAATTACACTCATCCTCTCCTTTACTCATCCTCTCCTCAGCTCCCCCTCCCCTCCTCCTCTTCCCCTCTCCTGCACTACACCTCCTCCTCTCATTCACTCCCTCTCCTCTGCTCCCCTCCTTCTCTCCCTCTCCTCTTGTCTGTTTCCCTCCCTCTCTCTCTCCCTCTCTCTGTCTCTCCATCTCTCCCCTATCTCTATCTCTCTCCCTCTCCATATCTCTCTCTCCCTCTCTATATATCTCCCTCCCCCCTCTCTAACTCTCACTCCTCCCTCTCTATCTCTCTATCACTCCCACCCTCTCAGCTTTTCCACTCCCTGCTCTCGCTCTTCTGGTGTCTCTCTTCCCTCTGCTCTCTCTCTCTCTTCTCTTCTTTTCTCCCCACCACTATCCCCACACTTCTCATCTCTCTCTGACAGCCCCGTTCTCTCTGTGACACCTCTCTCTGTCTCTCCTTCTTTCCCTCCATGACACCCACTTTAATTCTCTCTCTTCCCTATTCTGTCCCTGACATCCCCCTCTCCCCTAATTCTCTCCATGATGGAGTTTGCCTATATAACTCATTAATAACAATCTATTCACACAAATCTTCTCCAACAGTGTATGGGCTGTGGCACCCAGATGAACAGACGCACAAGCTACTAAGACAGCATAGAGATTCCAGCTTAAGTCATACTTGCCTACCTGACACTCTCCACGTGGGGAGAAAATGCTCTGCTCCTGGACTTCCCTGGTAATGTATGATTGCCATCACCTGTGGGGAGCTAGGTAATTGATAAGAAAGGTGTTTCATCACAGGTGATGGCAATCATACATTACCAGGGAAGTCCAGGAACAGATCATTGTGTCCCTCGTGGAGAGGGCCAGGTAGGCAAGTGTGCCTTAATTGGTAAAGTATTACTATTTGCAGACTGCCATAGAGCATAGTTGCCTACCCTCATGCATTCTGCAGGAGACTCCCTGAAATAGCAGCAATCCCCCTCTCTCCCTCATTAGTCTAACAATCTCCCTCATTTCACCTAGCCCACATTACACTGTTACATTTTTGGGTAAAAAAGGAATGAGAGATACATTTACATTGATTTATCAGCACCATTTCCTAGCACTTTACCAAGTATAGTAATTCTTACTAACTGCTCTGGGGCTCATCTGCATTTGGATATAAGTCATTTTAAAAGATTCCTCTCAGATGTAACAGGACACACCCACACTTCTAGGCACTACGTATACAATCTCTTTTCACTAGACACACCCTTTAAGTGGTGCATGACACGCCCCCTCAATGGGGCGCTGTGCAGAATTCTATTACTAACTACAATCTCCCTGAAACTAGTTTTCAAAAGTAGGCAAGTATGCCATAGAGCACAGAGTGAAGCTAGCACTTAGGGCCTTATTCTAGTTCACTCTTTCTGACAAATTCCTTCTTATATGGACAAAACCATGTGCACTGAAGGGGGGGGGGGGGGCAGATGTAAAATGTACAGAGAGAATTAGATTTGGGTGAGTTATTTAGTTTCTGTGCAGGGTTAATACTAATTGCTTTATTTTTACACTGCAATTTAGATCTCACTTTGAAGTAAAACCCAACCAAATCTAATTCTCTCTTCACAAGTTACATCTGCCACCCTGCAGTGCACATGGTTTTGTCCATCTAAGAAGGATTTTGTCAGAAAGAGTGAACTAGAATAAGGCCCTTAGCGTTTCCAGAGCAGTGTGTCAGAACAAGCTAGTTAGTACATAACAGCTGAATACAGTAGAACACACTGTGGTAATGCCATGAAGCATACCACAGCAACAAATTAAGAGGACACGTCTGTATATTGCTTTTTTGCACAATAAAGCATTTCAAGCTGCAATGAGGAGTAGTTCGCCACATTACCCAAATGTGATCCTATCACAATAAAAAGTATTGCAATCAAGTATTTACAGCGATGAATGTTGTAACATTTAAAGCCTGCATGGGAGATGGAACAAGAACAAAAGCCACAGAGATACAAAACGTGCTCTATGTCCCAGTGATTGGAAAACATTGCCCCAGTGTTCTAGTACACAGAGGCCACAGAGATCACTTCGCTAAATGAAAGTGCATTGTGCGGAACATAAAAGGGACAGGGATAGTTGCAGGCAGAAAGGTGTCAGCTATTGTACATCCTTAAAACCCAGAACTATTGACAACTAAGATAAAGTTACTTAAAAACACAAAAGTTTTGGTCACCTTGGACATGACAGTTTCCAAAAGCTACAGAATGGGATGGTTACGCAAATGTCTGTGACTAACACAGGGAAACATGTATGTGAAAGCTGCATATAAGTAAAACAAAGTTGGGTGGCAGTCCGCAAGACAGCAAGTGAAGCTACAAAACCATTTGATAGTATATACAGATGTCCAATGTAACTAAAGTTAGTAAATGGATAAATATTGTGTGACGGTCATAGAATGACATATCTGTAGAGAAAAATTTGAAGTAGCGAAATAAATTTGCAAAATACAGGAGGCTTGTAGAAAATCAAACAGGTCACAGACTCAGGACCTTATTCTGGTTGACTCGCAAGGCTGCAAATTCCACAGCCTTGCAAGTCCACCAGACGCCGCCCACAGTGCCGGCCGCCCCCTCTCGCATGCTGTGATCCCCCACGAATCGCCGCACTGTTGCAAATGGATGATTTGCATAATCATCCATTCACAGCCTTGGGTGAGGCGAAGAAATGTGACCATCGAATGGACGTGACCATCGACTGATTTCTCCAGCGCTCGCAGATCAGAGACACCTCTATGGTGTCTCTGATCTCCGAGCACCCTGTGCGGAAATCAGGCGGGCATGTGATGTCAGCTGCCCGCCCCCCGCACCCGTGTCACCAGGTGATTATCATGGGAACCCCAGAGTTTTCAGAAATGCTAGGCTGCGCCCCCCACCGAAGTCCCAAGCCCCCCTGCTGCACTGCTAGGTGCAGGATGGCAAACATGTAGTTCAATGTGGCTGCTTGCACCCTGCATCTGCACATGCACAGAAATGCGCATGCACAGACGCAAAACATCGGCCCCCCGTGCGAACGCACGGGGGACCGAACCAACTGGAATAAGGGCCTCAAGACCCTGAGATAATAGTGGAGAATATCTCAACAGTAATTTGGAAAATATGAAATAGAGCAGTGGTTTTCAACATCGGTCCTCAAGGACCCCAACAGCTCACATTTTCCAGGTCTCCACACAGAATTGCAAGTGAATTAATTATCTCCACCTGTGGATCTTTTAAAATGTGTCAGTGAATAATGAGTGCACTCACCTGCTGAGTGACTTGGATAACATGTACTGTTGGGGGTCCTTGAGGACCTAGGTTGAGAACCACTGAAATAGAGCATCAAATGACCATTGGTTATGTTCCTGAGCAAACCTGATTCAGTGAATGGGCAAACCATGCACTAGTGGAGAGAGAAAGATGCATGCATAAGGATGCAGGCCTAGACAATCACATCTATATAAAAGCTGTGTCCACAGCAGTTTATCTCAAGAACAGTTCTCTTACAGTTGCCCTTCAGGACATACACTGTCACACCTATTGAAGTATAGTCAAAGAGAAAACCCATTGTAAGCATCTCAAAGTTTTTGGAAGTATTGCCTACAGTATGTACATAGATATACCCCCCCCCCCCCCCAAAAAAAAACAAAACAAAACATGCAACCTGAATCATAGTTACCTGCCCTCCTGCAGACTCCCTGAAATAAAAATACATGGTGCAGATGCACAGTCCATATTATTAATCAATAATAGAGGCTCTTGGTATATTAATTGGCCAAGAAATATTTGCCCACCAACCAGCTTCACGGGGACCTCATTTCTGGTGGGTCCCTAATACTAAGTTTGCATATGGGGCACGGAACCCCAAAAAGGTTGGCATAGGCCAGTCACCCAAGGGCAGCACACAAGTGAAAAACTAAGCTACAGTAAAGAAAGAAGCAGAAGCTAGAGCAGTGCTGGGCAACACCGGCCCTCCAGATGTTAATGAACTACACATCCCTGGATGCTTTGCATTAGTTTTGCTATGTGGCCATGCTGAAACTGATGCAAGGCATACTGGGATGTGTAGTTCATCAACATCTGGAGGGCCGGTGTTGACCAGCCCTAAGCTAGAGGTTAAAAAGTGAAGTGCAGAACTACAAGTCCCAGCATGATGGCACCTCTTGTATATAGGGTGTGCATTCTAAGATCCCCCCCCCCCCCTACCCCATAAGCTAATATTGTGTACACCTGAAGGTTGGGACTCCTTCAACTTAGAGTAGCACCCCACCCACCTGATTTGAATATTATTTTACCAGCTTGGTCCCTGGTAGCCACAGACTGCAAACTGGAGGCACAATGTAGGTAAGACCTAAAGTTTACATTAATTGCTAGTCTTGGGGATGGATTTGGGGCACGGCTCCCCTTGAGTTGGTGCGGCTGAGTTGCTTTCCAGGTGGCACACCCTAACATTTATTTAGTACTATTTATTTTCCACTAATATATTATACTTTCTAGCACTTCACTTTTAACCTCTAGCTTCTGCTTCTTTCTTATTAATACACCTTTAGCTTAGTTTTTCCCTTGTGTGCTGCCCTGGGGTGACTGGCCTATGCCAACCTTTTTGGGGTTCCGTGCCCCAGATTCAAACTTGGTATTAGGGACCCAGCAGAAATGAGGTCACCATGAAGCTGGTTGATGGGGAAATATTTCTTGGCCAATTAAAATACCAATATGTTGGCTGCTGCTGTTTCTCTGCTCCGAACACTTGATATTGCTATGAGCGCATGGAGGAAGTGGCCACCATGTCCAGTCCGGGCTCCCCCAGGGCTCTGTTGCCTAATAGGATGATACGTGGTGCAATATATGTGAAGAAGACTATATGAAGGAGACTTGATGGGCCAAATGGTTCTTATTTGCTGTCAAATTACTTTTCCACCTTTCTGGGGGCGGGAGTGCCACACCATTTTCAGAAGCCACCTGGCTGTTGTGGGATTGTAGGCAAGTACGCTCTACTACTATTATTATTATTATCATTATTATTATTATTATTATTATTATTATGTTATATCATAGTGAGTTAAGAAGAACAGTATTCTTATTTGAAATTACAATACAAAACTCTGTGAACTGATTAAAAGATAACTTAAATATTTCTGCAGTTTTAACATATTGAATGCATTCATGCTTTGCATGATCTTCACAGAACAAAGAACAAATTCCCTTCAACTAGAGCATAATTACCCTGATAATGATCTGCTTTAATCACAGGCCAAATCCCATGAAGAGAGTAATAGGTATAATCTTAGAAAGAATTGTGTCAGCAGTTTCAAATATTCTAATACATACTTTTCGGTATTTATGTATTAGCCGGGCGCCCAATTAACATACGTACGGCTCTCTGGCCTTGGGCGGTGCGATTAGATCGTATCGCATGCGATCGCACCGCACATAAAATGGCATGCGATTTTATAGGGTGCGATGCCATTTAATGTACTATACACTTGTATGACATACAATGGGATTTAGGCACCCCCCCCCCCCCTACTATCCACGCCACCCCGAAGTGTGGTGAGCACAGCGAGCCCCGCGAGGGGGGACGGAACTCATCCTCCCGACCTTTTTATACCCCCACTATCCACGTCGGCGTGGAGTTGATTTTATATAGTGTGGTGAGCACAGTGAGGGGATGCGGAATACATGTAACGTAATTCGGTGCTGCTACTGTCTGCCATATAACTGGGTGCTGCCACTGTCTGCCCTATAATTGGTTTCTGCCACTGTCTGCTCTATAATTGGGTGCTGTCACTGTCTGCCCTATAATTGGTTTCTGCCACTGTCTGCTCTATAATTGGGTGCTGTCAATGTCTGCCCTATTGTTGGGTGCTGCCACTGTCTGCTCTATAATTGGGTGCTGTCAATGTCTGCCCTATTGTTGGGTGCTGCCACTGTCTGCATTATAATTGGGTGCTGCCACTGTCTGCCCTATAATTGGGTGCTGCCACTGTCTGCTCTATAATTCGGTGCTGTCACTGTCTGCCCTATAATTGGTTTCTGCCACTGTCTGCTCTATAATTGGGTGCTGTCAATGTCTGCCCTATTGTTGGGTGCTGTCACTGTCTGCATTATAATTGGGTGCTGCCACTGTCTGCCCTATAATTGGGTGCTGCCACTGTCTGCCCTATAATTGGGTGCTGTCACTGTCTACTTTATAATTGGTTTCTGCCACTGTCTGCTCTATAATTGGGTGCTGTCACTGTCTGCCCTATTAGTTGGTGCTGTCACTGTCTGCTCTATAATTGGTTTCTGCCACTGTCTGCATTATAATTGGGTGCTGCCACTGTCTGCCCTATTATTGGGTGCTGCCACTGTCTGCCCTATTATTGGGTGCTGCCACTGTCTGCCCTATTATTGGGTGCTGCCACTGTCTGCCCTATTATTGGGTGCTGCCACTGTCTGCCCTATTATTGGCTGCCACTGTTTGCATTGTAACTGGGTGCTTCCACTGCTTGTGTTATATCTGGGTGCTGCCACTGTCTGCTCTATAATTGGGTGCTGCCACTCTCTACCCTATAATTGGGGCATAAACCCGATAATAAGAAAATATTCCTTACTACAGGTTTGTCCCGGGGGAAAGGGGTTGGCAAGATTTAATTTTGGTTCTAAATTGCTAAATGCCCTCAAGGGCAGCTGGATGTACCCATCAAACCACCTACATGATGACAGAGATATCTATCTCTGTATACACAAACATGCACACAAATTTAAATTAAAAATGCATAGAGGAATGCAGATAATAATTACTGTTTATTCAGGTTTAAACTTAATAACTGGAATTTGTTATTGCTGCTAACGCCATCGACATTACAATGGGAAACAGGGAAAGCGCAAAATCCCCATAATACCTTCAAGAGATACTTACATTTTAAAGGCAGTACAATTTTACATACTTACTTTCAAATTGTTTGAAAAATTACAAGCCTGTAATTAAGTTCAAGTAATTGGAGTTAGGGGCCAGTTCAGATGTCCCATCTCCCCTCTGATAGGTTGTAAGTGAAGGTTTTCTATACACCACAAATAATCGTGTGTAGATCCTATCTTTCTGGACCATGCCAATGAGGAAACAGAATGGCCATAGATGTGTAAAATTCTTTTAAAGTAAGGCAACAAAAAATTCCTAAGAATGGCACTTGGCCAGTCCTACCTGACCAAGTCCTAACACTGCCAGTATATACAGGGTGATTCATAAGTCGCAGTACGCCCTTTTGTTTCAAAAACTGTGCAGGCGTCCACATGAAAACGAAGAGCGTTCCCTTATTTATTTATTTATTAACCATTTCTTATATACAGTAGCGCAGCATATTCCGTTGAGATTTACAAAGGAGGCAATGATACAACAAACAGGGTATTTACAGACAATCAAAACGTAGGAGAGCCCTGCTCGCAAGCTTACAATCTATATGGGGGCATTCCCCTGCTGGGGGTGGGTGGCTGATCATGTAACATGACATCAGTGCCCACCCCCTTTTCGGCAGACACAGATGGAAATGAAAGTCAGTTTATTTACGAAGGAGAGAGAAATCATTTGATTGTCGGCGACAATCGAACGATTTCTCCCCCCTTTGGCTGCATGCGAGGGGATGTGATCTTGTTACCGAGGGGATTCGGCAGTTGGGTGGGGGTTTTCATCTCTCGCTAAGCTGCGAATGACCGCTGCTTAGCAAGTGGCACTGAATCAGGCCCAACATACCAAATAGTTAATTTGACCACTTCTATGTCTTTGATGGATTTTGTTCTGTTTTTGCAGCCAATGCTGGGCCTATTTCACTAGCAGGGACAGCTTCCAAAAGCAAACGCCACCCTTGGAATCAACTCCAGGCATTGGAGGTTATTTTGGTTCACTCTTTCTGACAAATTCCTTCTTAGATGGACAAAACCATGTGCACTGCAGGGGGGCAGATGTAAAATGTGCAGAGAAAATTAGATGTGGGTGAGTTATTTTGTTTCTGTGCAGGGAAAATACGGACTGCTTTATTTTTACACTGCAGTATAGATCTCACTTTGAAGTAAAACTCCCATCACTGGCAATATGGTCGCCAGCAGGTGCAGGTGGTAAAAATTTAAAAATATGAACCACTACAATAACCACCACTTCACATTGCTTCAGTTTGGCCATAACAGAGGCTTTTACATTGGAAATACTCTTCTTATATGAATACAAACTTGATGCACTCAAAAAAAAAAAAAAAAAGAATTGATGTAAGATTTTCAGTTAGGAGCAGAAAAATGTATTTTTATTCTGCAGGTAGTAAAAATTGAAAGACATTTGTGAGACATTCGTGGGAACAAAAATCTTTAATACTGTACAGTACCTGGGGATGTTTTTGGATATAAGAGACATCTACTATAAAACAGTAAACAAGTCCCTCAATGGAACGACACACTCTTATATTATGTTTACTACTTAAACTACGGAGATATTTTGAAAAACAATATTTTCTTTTACTTGAACCTCCGAACACGTTGACACGTTTATAAACTCATTTATTTTATGCACCAAGCAGAACACATTATTCTAATGGATAATGATAAAAATCATAAAACACTGCTAGGCTTATTGAACATTTTTTTCACGGAAGAAAACATTTTTGGAAGCCTTATTTCTGTGTAAAATCATCTAATAACTTTTTTGCAAATGCGTATTTTCCCTAGATCTTTGTCACTGTTGCTAAAGCATTTCCGTTGTTAGGTCTAGGGCTTCACAGTCAATCATGTGAACAGGTTTTGAGTTTATTCATTTTCTTGCAAAATTAAATAGATGAGGAACCAGCCGGCTCCGGGCTAATAATAATAAAAGAACAGCATAATACCACATTAATCAAGTGCTATGTTTGACAGAAATATAATCATGATTTTCAGGGAAAACACTGATGAAAAATATTACTGGTCATAAACATATTAGGTTTAAACACATTTTCATTTCCAATTAGGCTTCTTAAATATGGAATAATGAGAAAGTATTGAGTATTATAGACATAATACAAACAAAAACACACATTTACATGTACATTGGTATCCTTCAATCCTCTTGCACCTCACCAAGGGCCTTATTCATATTCCTTCGGTCCTCCGTGCACTCGCAGGCGCATTTCTGCGCATGTGCAGACGTAGGGTGCGTACTCCCATGGCAAACTTTCGGTTCGCCAAGTGCGCGCACCCTACACGGCATGCGGGGGGTGGAAAGGGGGGGGGGGCACCGGGCAGTCACATAACTATATGGGAACACCAAGCGATTCATGGGCGTTCTCATGGTAATGAGGCCGTGACGCGGGTGTTAAGGACAGGCAGCTGACATCACCGGATGTCAGCTGCCTGCCCATGTCCGTCCCAGCGTGCACGCATATGGAGGTGACTTGAAAGTCACTTTTATATGCGTGTTACTAGAGAAAATAAGCGCTAGAACAATTAGGCGTTATAAAAGAAAAAAGGAAAGAAAGAAATAAATAAAGTAGCACCTATAAAAAATGAAAAAAGGTTATAATGTAGGGAGATGCCCTGCAATATAGGTAGGGAAAGTTAGACGGACCCACGGACCCGCAATCACTATATTAAGAGTGTAAACATTATTATAACCTCCTCACTTTTTACAGATGTTACTTTAGTTCTATCTTTCCTTTTTTCTTTCATTAATACCTAATTGTTCTATAATCTGATATCTCAAAGATGTTAATGGATGCTGGGCTTCATAGAAGTGGCGAGCAACTGGTTGTTCGCTCACTCCTGTAGCAATGGCATTTTTAATGGCAGATCTGTGTGCTGCTGCTCTTTCTTTAAACATACGAACAGTTTTGCCAACATAATGTCGGCCACACTGACAACTGATGAGATATACCACATAATCAGATAATTTCTATGACGACAATTAGCTTGTGTCGACTGTTTGACCATGTTGACTTAATGTATGTTGATCTTTCATATGTGAACTTTCTGCCTTCAACCAATAGTGGTCAACTTTTGCTTTTCACCCTAATGATCCACACCTGGAGAGAGATAAGTGAACAGAGATATAGTACTTGCCAGTCAGCTCCCAACTGTAATTTTTTTCAAAATCAGCCAACAACATGCCATTTGGGGGCATATTGGCTAATACTTTTTCTCCCTACGCTTTATCTTTCTCCAAGGCTTAGAACAATACATAAACCTCTTGGTCTTCAGTACAATGGCTCCAGGCAATTCTGTAAAGCTCTGTATTCTTACACTGAAAAACTTAAGAATTCGAAATAGTTTATTGGCAGCATAATTATTATTTGAAAAACTATTACAGTGAAGATACGCAGGCAACCAGAGGAGAAAGAAATTGCTTCCTTTGTTCCTTTTTTTCTAACAATTTGTTTTGAATGAACAGTTGTACATTATATTTCATTGTATTGCATTCTCATGCACAAGATTTAACTGCAAACAAAAAGATACATCTGTGAATTTGAGTGGTAAGCCTTTTGTGCTGTCTGAGAGTATCTGTTAACTCCATGGGTTCAGAATCACATACATATATACGATAGATAGATAGATACAGATGTATCGGTTCTCATCTTTGCAGGGGATGGCGATGGCGTCGCCATCGCCATCCCCTGCCCCGCCGCCATCTGTATGCCGGAAGGGGACGCGCGCGCACGAGGTGCGCGCGCGTCCCCTTCCGATGGTGCTGCCCTCGGTCGCCCGGTGCCCACACCGGGCGACCGCACCCCCCCACAGCCTCCTCGGGTCCCCCCCTGCCCCCTCGAGCGGGAGGTGGACAGTAATGCGTCCGCCTCGCCGCCCCGCCGCCCGGATACTGAGACGCGCGTGCGTGGGGGACGCACGCGCGTCTCAGTCAGATAGCGGCGCCGTGTTGCTGGCGATCCGCCAGCAGCATGCTGCTGGCGGTTCGCCAGCAAGGACGAGGCCCGATACATCTGTAGATAGATAGATAGTGTCCCGCTGCGGGGGGGGCAGTTGGGAGTCCCCCCAATCTGACAGAATAGACGCTGTGTGCATGCGCACAGCGTCTATTCGTGGCCAAAAATGAGGGCACAGCCTAATTTGCATAAGCTGCGCCCTCATTTACATACACCATGCCCCATTTTCGGGAGTGCTCGTGCGGCTTCGCCGTGCAAGTGTCTCTATTTTAGTATTGCCAAAGTTAGGAGGTATGCCTTAACATACAAATAATTATCAATTAAATAAATAATGGGGTTTTAGTTTATGAATTGATCAATGCATATAAGCTTGCAGCTCATTGCCAAGGGACCCCATTTCACTGCAAGTCCCACACTAACAACTGGTTTTCATGGGAACCTGGCAACTGCTTGCACATCATAGCTAAAGTGAACATGTGTTTTTTCTTGGTTTAAAGCAGGCATGTCCAACCTGCGGCCCTCCAGATGTTGTAAAACTACACATCCCAGCATCCCTTGCCATAATATTGCTATTAGGGAATGCTAAAACTATTGCAAGGCATGCTGGGATGTGTAGTTTCACAACAGCTGGAGGGCCGCAGGTTGGACATGCCTGGTTTAAAGTTCACCTGCCAACTACCTTATGGCTTTTAAAGATGAGGCAGTCACCTAACACACCTGATTAGTATTAAAGGGGCAGCTGTCACAGGTTTCAGATGAATGAGCTTATCTAAACCTGTGACAGCTGCCCCTTTAATACTAATCAGGAACATAATAATATCACAGTGTTCAAAATATATGTTATCAGTGAATGTAATATAATCAAAAAGTCGTGAGACACTTAGAAAACGTGCAACTAACTCATAAAACCAAGGTGGACAAAAGCGTGTTAGATTCAAAGAACAAACATATAAATACATAAGATAAAAGATAAAAACTTCACAACACCACCAAACATTAATCAAACCTAACAACGCAGCTGCGTGCATGTGTAAAAAATCAGCTCAAACCAATGTAGGATTAGCATTGATTGCATAATTAGGTACTTGTTTAGTTTCACGGCGGCAGATATATCGGATGCGATATCGGCCGATATATCGGCCGATCTGATGCAATCCGATGCGATTTTTTACCTGTTCATAACCCCACTATCCATTACGCATGGAGTTGATTTTATATAGTGTGGTGAGCGCAGTTGTAAGTTGCCAGGTTCATTTTGAACACTGTGATATTATTATGTTCACTTTCTGCATTGGTTACTGATGCTCTTTCATATATATATATACACAAAATAATAACAGTTGCACTTTATGTCACGCCCACCTAATGTAGCTAGCGACACGCCCGCCCCTCTGTAATGGAGCAGGTGACATCATGTCCCAGCGCCGGGAGGGGACGCAGGCGTGGACGCGAAGCACAGCGGGAAAGGGATAAAGGTATGTGATATTTTACTATGTACTTGTCTTTTTCACCTTGATAAAGAGGTTTAGCGCCTTGAAACATCGGAAAACCACATCCAATCTCCTAGTCATCCATTTATTGTGTTGAGTGTCACCGTCACCCATTTTCTCTCTCTCTCTCTCTCTCTCTCTCTCTCTCTCTCTCTCTCTCTCTCTCTCTCTCTCTCTCTATATATATATATATATACACACACACACAGAGTATATATATATATATATATATATACATATATATATATATACAGACACACATAGGGTGTCTGCTGGACAAACTTAAAGGTTTTTTTAAAGGCATTGTCATTTACATGCCATTGTTTCGCCACACTTGCACCGCATTACATCTGGCCCATAGAGAATGGGAATATGGATGGATGCTAAGTCCAGGGAGACAGATTGGACTTTAGAAAATAAATGTGTGGCTAAGTGAATGGTGCAGGCCTGAGGGGGGGAGATACAGATAACAACTTTGGACTAAATGGACAGATTAATTCGGAATTGGTTAGTACGAGAATGAAGGGTGGAGATGGGGGGCTGGGGACAAAAACGAGAACTAGTAGGAAATTGTTAACAAAAAAAGGAAACAAAGAAGCCTTTTTAAGTGAAAGGCGAGAAAACAAATTGAAATGCTTGCTGGCCAATGCAAGAAGCCTGGCAGGCAAGGTGGGTGAGCTAAAAACTCTGACCTCAAGGGACAACAATGATATAACTGGTTTAGCAGAGACATGGTGCAATGAGAAACATGAGCTGGGCTAAAACCATGCTTAAAGAAAATGGCCCTGGGGACAATTGGGGATAATACTGAGGTGGTATGGGCACAGATAGCTGAGAATAGAAAAAGAACAAACAAATTACTAATACAGATATGCTACAAACTACCCAATAAAGAAAAAGATGAGGCCCTTCTTTTAGAAATTAAAAAATAAACAGAGCATTTGGGACTAGGGTTTAACATTTGTGGCTGGGTAAGAAACTGGCTGCACAATATAGATCAGAGGGTAGTTATAAATGGTGCATTTTCAAGATAAATACCAGTAGTAAGTACCACAGGGTTCCATGTTAGTGCCTTTTCTATTTAACATATTCATTTATGATATAGAGGGCGGAATATTAAGAAGATTATCTATCTTTGTGCAAACCTGTGCAGGGTTATTAGAATGGGTGAGGATGTCTCTATGCTACAGTGAGACTAGCAAAAACTAGATGAGTTGGCAGATAAATGGAAAATGAGGTTCAATGTTGAAAATTGTAAGGTTATGCATTTTGGGGGACATAACCACTTGTGTTTATAATCTAAATGGGGTAGAATTGGGCAAATTGAGTGAAATTGGACAGATGTCTGATCATGCCCCTGTCTACATCACAGTGAAAGTCCCTTCCTCCTCTCCACACCCCTGGTGTTGGAGATTCAATGAACTCCTTCTTTCCGACCTTAGATTAAAAAAGGAACTATCTACAGCAGTTTCTGACTATATCGTTAACAACGATAATGACCTAACCTCACCAATAACGGGAAGTGCATACAGTTGGGGTCCTTAATGAAGAAAGAAAAGGAAGCTAGAAAGGTGAAACTAATTGAACAGATACAATCTTTAGAAACATCCCATAAATCTACACTCTCACCTGACACGTTAAAAGAATTAACGGAGACTAGGTCGATGCTCAACCAATTACTGCGAGATAAGACTTGAGATGCGCAAGTGCAGGCACAAATATTACCTTTGGGGTAATAAACCCAGTTCCATGCTAGCAAGGGCCTTAAGAACCCAAAGAGCGCAAACATATGTCCAAAATGTAATGGATGGTGAGGGGAAACGGGTACATACTTCACCCTGATAGCAAAAGCTTTTAAGGAGTACTACGGGAGATTAACAAGTATTTAACCTCAGTGCAATTTCCAAAGCTCTCTGATGCAGATCTATCCTTGCTAGAGCGCCCGTTCACTATAGAGGAGCTAGAGCAGGCTTTATCTAACACCCCCTCTGGAAAAAAGTCCAGGCCCAGATGGATTACAGATAATTTATTATAAGTCCTTCCGCTCGACACTGATGCTCCTCTTTCTAAAAGCATGTAACACCATCTCAAAAGAGACAATCTTCTCCTCACAAAGCCTAGAGGCCCATATATATCTCATCCCGAAAGAGGAAAAAGACCCGGCTCGGTGTTCAAGTTATAGGCCTATCTCGCTTTTAAACACTGACCTGAAGTTATTTGCTAAGCTTCTCGCCCTACGGCTTGGACCCCTTCTCCCTGGGATGGTTCATGAGGATCAGGTGGGCTTTGTCACTGGTAGAGAGGCTAAAGACAATACAACCAAGGTGATTGATTTGATTCACTTCGCGAAGCTGGGGGAGGCCCACGTGGTCCTCCTGTCCACCGACGCAGAGAAGGCCTTTGACAGGATAGACTGGACCTTCTTGGAGACTCTTCTCGAACACATAGGGTTAGGCCCGAAGTGTCTCCACCGTATACTGGCCTTATATAGTACTACTTCAGCATGAATCCGGGTCAATGGAGCCCTATTAGACTGAGTCAGGATTCGAAATGGCACCCGCCAGGGTTGTCCCTTATCGCCCCTAATCTTTGTACTGTGCATGGAGGCCCTGGCGCGCGCAATACGAATGAATACTAACGTCAAAAGTGTCTAGGTCGGCAGAAATGAACATAAATTGGCTCTGTATGCAGATGACCTATTGGCATCCATCTCGAGCCCTACCACTTCCCTGCCATCTTTGTTGTTGGAATTCAAGAAATTTGCTCTACTATCTAACTTCAAAATCAACTTTACCAAATCTGTTGCCCTAAATATATCTGCCCCAGATAATATAGTTGAAGGTCTTGAAAGGGCCTTTCCTTTCCAATGGCACCCAACACACATCAAATATTTAGGGGTCCTGTTGTCCAGGGATAATTCAAATCTTTTCCAGCTTAATTTTGTGCCTCTACTCGCTAGCTTAAAAGCCTCTGTCTCAAAATGGTCTGTTCTTAAATTATCTTGGTTGGGCAGAATTAACACGATAAAAATGAACACCCTCCCCAAAATATTATTTTTACTCCAAGCCCTCCCAATTACAATACCCTCTTCTTTCTTCAAAGAATTACAAAGTATAGTGAATAAATTTGTATGGATGAATCGCAGACCTAGAATCTCTCAACCAGTCCTCGTCCAAAGTCGAGATAGGGGCGGGTTACAACTCCCCCACTTCCTCAGTTACTACCACTCAGTCCATATAGCCAGGATTGTGGAGATGTCTAGACCTGTACAATTCAAATGGTGGCCGGCTATCGAAGGTCACTCGGTGGGTGTATCCCCCCGGGTCATCCCATGGCTCCGGAGGATCCCACCGGTACGACATCCAACTCTGACCCCAACGCTCTTGTGTTGAAGCAGGTACAGACGTCTCCACTATTTTAACCCGGGTACGTCACTCCTTACTCCTCTAATTAATAACCCTGAATTCCCCCCGGGATTTAATTTACGGAATCACCCTAGTCACTTCTCGGTGGACATATCATACCTGGGCCAGCTGGTGTCCCGGCGGGTCTCTTCTGGTTCTATCTCCAAATTAGACATTATATCTCCTCCCTTCCTAAATGAAATCACAGCTGGGAACCAACTCCCTTTGAGTTACTATTGCTCTCTCAGGAGTCTCCAAAACACTTGATTTCCAAATTTTATCAAATATGCCTGAGCAACCTCCCAGATCCAATGCCTGCATATACAGTGGCTTGGCACAAGGAGCTTGGTCGAGACCTGTCAGAGGACCAGTGGAATCAAATATTTAAATATGTTTTTGCATCCTCCTCATCAATCCAAACACTAGAAACATTGTATAAGATACTATCGCGCTGGTATAGATGCCCATCCACACTACACAAAATGAATAATGCCTACCAGATATCTGCTGGAGATGCGACCAGCATCCGGGCAATCCTTTACACATATGGTGGTCTTGCCCAATTATTCAAGAATACTGGAGTCAGATCCATAAGATCTCAGAAAAAAAATATTAACTCCGCTCTCCCCTTTAGCCCGGAATTTTGGTTGTTTAATCTTATGGATACGCCTATTTCCCGATTTAAGAAATCTTTAATTAGACACCTAATGAACGCAGCTAGGGCGGTCATACCCTGTCACTGGAAATCAAAATCGGCCCCTCCCATCACGCACTGGTTTCACAGAATAGATCTGTACATCCTTCTTGAAAGAATCTCCCCAGACTTTCACCGCTACGTGGTTAAGCTGGCTCACATATAAAGAATCCTCAGATTATTCCCATTATATTAAGCCAGACCCGGTCACTGAGATATAGTGGTCCCTGGGCACAATTCTCCCCCCTCCCACCCTACCCTCCCACTCTTCTTCCCCCTTACACCTCTTTCTTCCTTACCATACTTTCACTGTACTACTCCACCTTTACTCAAAAATGTACCCCCTTTTTTTTTTCTTCTCTTAAATGACAATTAGTTGCATTATGTCAATGCTTTGCTTTATAAAAGTACCTACATCATATTCTGATATACATATATTGCACACAATTCCTGTAATTGTCTTTATTATTTCCTTCTTTGAATATGCTTTACATTTGTTTCATATCATTGATGTATTGTGACTTTCTTCAATAAAAATTGATTGCATAAAAAAAAAGAATTGGGCAAATTGAAAAAGGACCTAGGTGTCCACATTGACAACAAACTAGGGTGCATTGCTCAGTGTCATGGTGCAGCCACTAAGGTCAATAGTATATAGCCTGTATAAAAACAGTTATGGGGACTAGGGATGACAATGTAATTATGCCACTCTACAAGGTCCTCATGTAGAATTTGGAGAGCAATTCTGAGCCCGACATTACAAAAAGGACATTATAGAACTGGAAAAAGTCCAGAGAAGGGCAATCAAACTAATAAATGCGATGAGTCGTTAAGCATCGAGGACAGATTAACCAAGATAGTATTGCTTACACTAGAAAAGAGACGTTTAAGAGTATACATGATTAACATGTACAAATATATCAGGGGGCAATATAAAGAACTTTCAGGCAACCTCTTTGCTTTGAGGGCAGAGACTAGGACATGTGGGCATTTGCTCAGACGAGAGGAGAGAAGATTCTGTACTCTTAAAAAGAGTAAGGGCAGTAAAGGTATAAAAACATTATTCCAAAAGAGGTGGTGGTGGCAGACACATTGAATACATTTATAATAAGGTTGTACAAACATTTACTTGAGAGAAACATTAATCACTATTTTAGCCCAAAGTTGAAACAAAGAGCAAATTGCAAATAGGGATAGCACATCAAGAACATACCCTCTAACAGGTCCTGTAGGGAAAAAAAAAAAAGGTTGAACTTGATGGATGTACTTCTTTCTTCTTTTCTTTTTTCAACTTCAACTACTATGTTACTATGGATGTAAGTCAAAAAGAGTTGACACTAGCACATTATATCTGCAGCTCCATAAGAGCTAGCCAAGGCCAGCCCACCTATGTATTTAAAAAATATGTCAATCCATTTATATAAACAAAGAACAGAGCAATAAGGACATTACAGTACTATAAAGACGGGATCCGGGATAAGTTCCTGGATGTGCTATTATGGCCCTGGCACCAATAAGTGCCAGCATTGGGGGTTCATCAGCCCTGCATTGGTGCTAATAGAAAAGCCCCAGCAAATATATTAGCTTCTGCTAATAGGATATTGCCCATACTTAGCATAGAACCATAATGAACAGTTTACAAATCCAATAAGGTACGTTAATGAGATAAGATATAATAATGAGCCCCAACCCACTGGTAAAACTGCGCTGCACTGCAAATATCCTACCAGGAGTATTTAAGGATTAAAAAAAAAATCTACAAAAGCAGGGTTTAATAAACATGAACATTTTGTAAAAGGAATAAAACTATGACAAAATAATCTATCAAACAAAATGTATCATTAAAGCAAACAAAAGACAATTTCCTTCAATGCCTTTGGTAAAAATGATAAAGTGAGAAATTATCAAAACAATTGGTATAAGATATTAAGCAAAAAAAATCTCTAGTAATTGCTTCTCAACAGCTATCTTCATACATCTAAAATAAGATTTGGACAGTCTCACAAATAAATCTTAGTTTTAGAAGCATTAATGTGCATTCAACATAATTTATGGGACAATTTGCATGGCGTAGGGTAAAGTATTTGCTGCAGTGACTGTGTGAATAACTTAGATCATGTTGAAGTCAGCTTTAGCAGATATTTTCAAACATCTGTCTTGCAAAAGTAGATATATGTTGGAATAAAATATCCCTAAGGTTTTGCACTCATAATAACAATGATCATGGATCTAAAATCAGTTCCTTGGTTATGTGATCCTGAAGAAAGAAGTGTAATTACCATCACATGATTGTTTTGCCACATGTAATGGGACACTTGTGAATTACGACCCAAACATAAAAGAAGACAATAGGAACACACATGAAAAACTGTTTCTGGAATCAAGTGTTTTCATTATTATTTCCAATAGTAAAAGAAAGTTAACATTGACAGGATGTATAGGTTTGGCATGTTCCATGCATATAACATTGAGGCCCAGATGTATCAAGCTTCAAAAAGTAATAAAAATGGACAGTGATAAACAACCAGCCAATCAGCTCCTAATTGTCATGTTACGGGCTGGGTTTATAAAATTTGAATCTGATTGGCTGGTTGTTTATCACTCTCCATTTTATAATTTTTTGATGCTTGATACATCTGGCCCTCTGTGTCTACTGGACTTGAAAAAGTTGTATTATATAGATGAGATTGGTGCTATTTACAGATACACTAAATGGAAAAGAGACACCAGACCATTGCATTAACAGGGACTGTAATGGCATTGTATTAAAATACATATACTTTAATATGATCCCCCTTTTGCAGCTACTGTATAACGGCTTCCAATCTTCTTGGAAAGCTTTCCACAAGATTTTCAAGTGTTTCTGTGGGCAATTTGCACCCATTCATTTTGAAAAGCATTTTTGAGGTCAGACACTGATGTTAGACGACAAGGCCTTGCTCACAATCTCTGTTCCAGATCATCCCAAAGGTGCTTGATGGGGTCAAGAGTAGGGCTCTGAGCTGAACAGTCAGGGGCGGGCTGGGCCGGGTGCCAGGGTGCCCTGTGCCTCCCGGGCCGCAGAGCCAGTCACTGGCTGCAGGCCGCGCTGGATCACCATCCACCTCCTCCAGGCAGCCCTCCTGCACTGGCCACGGCTTCCAGAACACGGCCGCGGCTACAGGAAAATGGCCGCCGGCCTCCTGCACTATGTCCTCAGTGCAGGAGGCCGGTGGCCATTTTCCTGTAGCCGCGGCCGTGTTCTGGAAGCCGCGGCCAGCTCAGGAGGGCTGCCTGGAGGAGGTGGATGGTGATCCAGCACGGCTCGCAGCCAGTGACTGGCTAAGCGGCCCGGGGTAGCAGGAGGGCTGTCGGACCTCACCGGACCCCCCCACCCAGCAGCAGCAGAGGGAGAGACAGCAACAATTGTCAGTTGCTGGTGGGAAATTCTGGCACTGTGGGGTATATGTGTTTCTGACACTGTGGGGGCATTTCTGGCACTGTGGGGGCATATGTGTATTTGGCAGTGTGGGGGAATATCTGGCACTGTGGGGGCATATGTGTATTTGGCACTGTGGGGGCATATATGGCACTGTGGGGGCATATGTGTATCTGGCACTGTGGGGGCATATCTGGCACTGTGGGGGCATATGTGTCTCTGGCACTGTGGGAGCATATCTGGCACTGTGGGGGCATATGTGTATCTGGCATTGTGGGGGGAATATCTGGCACTGTGGGGGCATATGTGTCTCTGGCACTGTGGGGGCATATGTGTCTCTGGCACTGTAGGGGCATATCTTGCACTGTGGGGGCATATGTGTATTTGGCACTGTGGCGGGATATCTGGCACTGTGGGGGCAAATCTGGCACTGTGGACATCACATTGTGCGCTGTAATGGGCATCATGGTATGGGGCATAATGGGCATTACGGTGTGGGGAGCATTGGGTAATTGCCATCACAGTATGGGGTGCAATGGGCATCAAGGTGTGCAGCATAATGTGTAATTAGCATCACAATGTGCAATCTGCAGGTACACAATACAATCAAGGTACAGGCCACGCCCCCTTACGATAGGCCACACGCCTAATTTTTCAGCGGGCCTCCGGCGCGCACAAGCATTCAGTCTTCCGGAATGATGGGTGTTGTGGGTCAGTGCTCTGGACTTGCCCCCTAGGCTAAAAGTTGCCAGCCAGCCCCTGTGAACAGTCATATTCCACACCAAACTCATCAAACCATGTCTTTATAATCCTTGCTTTGTGCACTAGGGTACTGTCATGTCTGAATAGAAAAGAACCTTCCCCAAAGTTGAAATTATAGCAATGTTAAAAATGTCTTGGTACAGTATGCTGAAGCATTAAGATTTCTTGGTACTTATGTAGTATCTGGGCTGCCGATTTCTAAATCGGGTCGAATCGGGCACATCGCATCGCATCGCATGCGACCATCGATGCGATGCGATGCGATGCGATGACCCGATTTTTCCATAGGAATCAATGTTAAAATGGACTGAGTCCATTTTAACATGGAATTCAATGGGAAAAAGGGGTCCTTTTCATACCCCTACTATCCAAGTGGGCATGGAGTTGGATATAAACCTGTGGCGAGCGTAGCGAGCCACCGAGCCCGAAGCGTGGCGAGCGTAGCGAGCCCCGCGAGGGGACACAGAATACCGGCCCCTCGCGGGGCTCGCTTCGCTCGCCACGCTTCGGGCTCGGTGGCTCGCTACGCTCGCCACAGGTTTATATCCAACTCCATGCCCACTTGGATAGTAGGGGTATGAAAAGGACCCCTTTTTCCCATTGAATTCCATGTTAAAATGGACTCAGTCCATTTTAACATTGATTCCTATGGAAAAATCGGGTCATCGCATCCGATGGTCGCATGCGATGCGATGCGATGCGATGCGATATCGCATCGCATCGCATCTGATTGTATGCCTTAACTTAAGGCATACAATCAAAAAATCGGCAGCCCAGATACTACATAAGTACCGATTTCTTTTCACTGGAGATAAAGGGCCTAGCTCAAACCCTGCAAAAAACAGTCCCATAACATTATCCCTCCTCCACCAAAATTCACAGTTTGCATAATGCAATAAGGCTGGTAACGCTCTAGCAGCATCCATCAAATCCAGATTCACCCATCTGGCTGCCAAACAGAGAAGTGTGATTCGTCGCTCTATAGGGGTTTCAGATGTCGGGCCGACTGTCAGGATCCCGACAGTCAGTATACCAATGTTGGAATACCGGCTGTTCCACTACCGACCAAAAGGGGTTATTCACCCTTGTGAGGGTCCACGACTGAGCTCACCCCCTGTCGGAGTACCGGTAGCCAGGATTGCCGGATGTTGGTATACTGACCACCGGGATCCTGACTGTTGGCCAGTCATACCACACCCCTCCACTGAACACAAATCCTCTGGATGGAGTGGCTTTACATACTCCATCCACTACCGGGCATTGGAATTGGTGATGTGAAGCTTGCATACACCTGCTTGGCCATTGAACCCCATTCCACTAAGCTCCTGTTGCACAGTTTTTGTGCTTATATTAATGCCAGTGGAATTGTGGAATGTTCTTTTCTATAAAATCAGCAGAGATTTCTATGCACCATGAGCCTTAGCATTCATTGAGCCCGCTCTGTGATTTTATGCAATATAATCGCATAATCCACTATGATAGTTGATTTCAGTTGAAATGTTATCTTTGACCCAAATAAAATGAAGCAACATAATTTTTTACCAACATTTTTTATATAATTTTTTCAATTATTACTTTGTTTCATTAGATTTGCCACTACTCATCTCTTATATATTTGGCTACATCTGTCACTCAAAGTGTGTCTGGAGATATAACCCTGGGTGGAGCCTCTGACTCACATGACAGAGAACCAGCCCAGTGAGCCCACAGACAGTGCCAGACACCCTCTGCCTCTCCATGTTACACGGCAAAGACACAGCTACTCTACTCACCAGACACACCAGGTGAGCGCCCCACACCTCCATACCTCCCAACATGACCCTCTCCAGGAGGGACAGAATGCTCTGTTTGTGGACTTCCATCTTAATTTATGATTGTCATCACCTGTCATTTTAAACAGGGTAATTGATAAGAAAGGTGTTTAAGCACAGGTGATGGTAATACATAAATTAAGAAGAAAGTCCAGAAACAGAGCAATGTGTCCCTCCTGGAGAGGGTCATATTGGGTATGCACCTCCCTCCCCCCCCCCCCCCCCCCCATTCACGGCATCCCCACGATTAAATGGCACATGCAAAACACTGACATGGCTATGGTTGACAATGAAAAAGGTTGACATGATTTATTTTTCACTTTTTCAATGTTTTCATATTCATTCTCATGTGTCGACATGGACACCAATGAAGTGCCACACTTATGTCAACATTTACATGTGTTGACCTTTCTGTGTTAATTTTTTTCTTGTGGCGATTCGTGGCACCCCCCGCGACCCCCCTCCCGCGATTTGCAGCACACCCCCCGCAATTCGCGGCACCCTCGGGGACTCCCGCGATTCGCAGCCCCACCCCGTGACACCCCCCCCTGCAATTCGCGCCAACCCCCAGGCCCCCGCCCGCGGTTCACGGTGCCCCCCGCAACCCCCCCTACCGCGGTTCACGGTGCCCCCCACGACCCCCCCTTACCGCGATTCCCCACCCCTGACCCCCCCCTCCTGTCATTGCGGCAACCCCCCGCCCCCGCGAACCACCCTCCCGCGATTCACTGCAACCCCCCGCCCCCCCCCCCATCCCACGATTCGCGGACCCTCACCCACTGGCAGAAGCAGCACAGTATCTCCCACCCTCCTCTTTAGTCCCCCTTATTCCCACACACCCCTATCACTACCCAGCCTCCTGTTTTCCTGTGTCGTGACCTCCGCCAGTGGGGAGCCGCTGACTCAGAAACACCCTACTATACTATTGCACACACACACCTAAACAACATGCACACACAGCCCCCCCCCCCACACCCACAAATGTCACTGTACCATCCACACTATCAATGTACATCTTACTCTGTAACCGCTTTTTAATTAAACAAAACAATACACACCCCCTTCCACATCATATGCTCTCTATTAAACACATTTCACCTATAACTGAAGTTGCAATACAGGCATCTTTCATACAATTCTAACCATCTTTCTCATATACAAATGTTCACAAATTAAGGGGGCGCAGCCCCTTACGACGGAGTGAAGAGCGCCCGTAGGGCGCGATGAATCATCTAGTTATTTATATTTAGTTTGTTTTTCACTTGCTGTTAGGAACCATTAGGATTATGGACCGGAAGAAAGGTCCTGGGTTAAAGACCAAGACCTGCACGCCCCGAAGCTGAAGAAATAGTTTTTTTCAACAATTTCCTGATAAGCCTGGATCTAGTGGTTTTGCAACCCCTTCTCAAGAAGGGGGGGGGGGGGTAATGTTAGGAACCATTAGGATGGTTCATGTCTGTTTTGTGTTCTGTTCTGTTTGTGTTTGGGCATTTGACTCTTTGGTGGCCTCTGGTGGTCAGGCTGTGCCATTGCAGCTCAAATCTTCTGGAGAGTCCTTCTTAAGGCATTCTCCCCAGCAATGCAGAGCTGGTGATAGCTTCCTGTTTCCTGGTTTGCAATTTCCTAGTCTGGATTGTCTTGTCCTGCTGCAGTTTGAGTCCAGTCATCCCGTGCCTTATGCAAGATTCTTCCTGGGACATGCTGCTGCTACCTTTCCTGTGTGAGCCTGCTGACTATCAAGCATCTGGGAACCACTACCTTCCATCTTATGCCCGGTGTCGTGAGTAGTTTTAGGCTATGGTTAGGTTGCACTGTGGTGCATGTCAGTTGCCCAAAATGAGGTTGGGCATTATTCCTCCAGTTTATTTATGTGGGGTTGTTCCCCTTTAAGTTGTGCTAGGAACAACTTGTCTGTGTGCGATGAGGTTGTCTGGTGTTTGGTTGCGACAGGGTCGCTTGACTGTTGTTTTGGTTGCGACAGAGGCAGTATTTTCATTATTATTTTCCATACTTGTGTCACTTCAGGGACTTGTACTTCTGCATTATCCTCTTTAGTCTGGGTTATTACTTTAGTCAGATTGTCCTCTTGGACCTATCCCTGTTGGTCGTCGTGGGCTTGTCACCACCTAACACCTGGCTGCACCGGAGCTTGGGCGGGCCTAACTCACCCTTTCAGCCGTGGCGGCTACAGGCAAAGCCTACCATCCTGCAGTCCACGACCACCTGTCACGGAGGGCCAATAAAGCAAGGTTAGAGGTGTCACCACCATACAGTCTGGGAGACGTTCAGTTACTCCCGGGATCGTAACACTTGCATTGCAGTTAACTAGAGAGTTTAACAAGCCTATAGAGCCAATAAGTGGTGCCCTTGGCTGTTCCTGTTAAAATACCAGATCCCGTTTCTACTGTATCTACCATTTATGAAAACCACTGACATTTTATCTCCTTAAAAAATATCAATGCACACATTCATATCATCAAGGTCAGCTAATATCTGGCAAACACTTACATTTATTTTGTCATTATTCCATTAACATTCGGGAACACAATATGATTCACAAGCTTTTGCATTTATAAACAACATATATATTGTATGGTCCATTTGCCAGCTAATTGACTTGATTTTTAGGAAATCCAAACACATACATTACACAGAGCAATTGCTATTTCCACTCACATTCCCTTCTAATGTATAATGCATCCATTTCACAAATTGCATATACTGTATAGTTCATTTAACACCAGTTTTACTCATTCACCTGTCTTTAGAAAATCACATATTGTATTATAGAAATTCTATTTTTATATACATTTGTGCATTTTCCTTTCAAGATTACTTATATTTAATCGTTATCTACTTTAATTTTCATCTAGCAATCAGATTTTTGGATTTATATAAAGAAATTCAGAAATATATTAGAAAATGATTTCTAACACAAATTTTCTGGATGGAAGATGTGCATGATGCTGAATATCAAACTTATAATGACTTTAGAAAGGTTATAATTTAAAACCTTTATTATATGGATAAAAACAAGCAGATTGGTTGTTTGGATAATACAAAGTGCCACAGCAAAAGTCCCCCTTTGACTACGGGGTAGATGCTCAAAATAGATGCCAGGTAACCCCATCAACATATTTTCACCCGAAGTGGGTGTTTTCATGGTGGAGATACTTGGTATCTATTCCGAAGACATACCCAGTAGTCAAGGAAGGACTTTTTTTTGCAGATGACACTTTGTGGGACCCCGAGTATATATTGTGCACTGCTGAAGACCTCCGACCACAGGTAGGAATCCCATCTGCTTGTTTGTTATCAACATAATAAAGTTTTATACTATAATCTTTTTTTATTTATGTGGGGGGGGGGGGGGGGCAAACCAGATAACATATACTAATTATTCTGGTGGTGGTAACAAGAAACACACTTAAAGGCAAAATACTGTGTTAGGATCACTTTTGTTTGTTGCATAACAAGATTCCAAGGTTTGTTGTTGATTTCCTTCCTCAGGAAGTCTTCTAAGACAAAACATGTCGGGCAGCTTCTGAACTCCTATTCTCTGCACTAAGTTAAGCCTATCTTATCAGTAATTTCGTTTTTACCTTATCATTCACTTGCATTTGCTATTAGTTGCACCTTGCTGTATGTACACATTTTTTAGCAGTATACGGTGATTTTTTAGATATTTATACTATCATTGAATTGTTTTCTCTATATATCCCCTTGTTTTAGTAGTGCATCCATTTTATTCTACGTGCATGTATTTATTCATATCCCTATTTTTTCTTCCGTATCCTTGTAAAATAAATTGTTCACATTTTATAACAGTATATACAATTTCTTTTTTATATATATTCTTAATATAGTACCGTAGTCGCCGGGTCCTAACCTTCTTTTACAAATATATATATATATATATATATATATATATATATATATATTGAAGAAATTATCTGAGTTACTCCTGGGGTCTTGTTAAAGAAGAATAGTGGGTTTAATGATAATATCAATCCGGCATATTCAAATACATCAACGTTTCAATACACATACAGTATATTTTTCATATGTATCCCCGCTCGGCGGCGGGGATACATATGAGCGCTCAGCGGCGTCTGAGCATATATTTATTACTTACCGGCTCCTGATCACATCCACGGCCGGGTGCTGCACGCGTCCACTCCGGGATGGGGTGGCGCTTACTGCTGACGTGCGTCTCAGCTGTGTTGCCAGGCAACTGTGAGAGACGCCGTCCCCGGCAGTGGTGACGAGCAGAGCGAGCCTGGTGCACACAATGGGAAACCACAAATTCAAAGTACATGTTTGGATAAATAACAAGCAACAAGTAACACCGCAAATGAGAGGAACTAACACAAGCTCCTGATGTCATCTGGTGTTGGGTGCTATGGGCGCACACTCCAGAATGGGGTGGCGCTTGCTGCTGACGTGTGTCACTGCTGTGTTGCTGGGCAACTATGCAGGACGCCGTCTCCGACACTGCTGACCATCAGAGTGAGCCATGGTCAACACTGCTGCTGTAGACACTAATAGAAATAAGTGTCAAGTGAAATAAAGGGACCACAACATGATTCACAGGAAAGTCTGCCAACTGAATCGTTCATTCAGTCCCCCGGGGCGTATAGTTTGGAGACGGTATATCCATCTGGACTCCAATTTCAATAATGTGCCATCTCGATCACCCCCACGTATAGACATGGGGACATGGTCAATGATTATGAACTTCAGTTCAGCAATGGTATGATTCTTTTCCAGCCAATGTCGGGCCACTGGTTGGTCAGACTTGCGTGTAGATAGAGCACTGTTAATTGCTGAGCGATGAAGAGCCATTCGTTCGCGGACCGTGCAAATGGTTTTCCCCACGTAGTGGAGTTGACACGGACAGTACAGTAAGTATATAACGTGAGACGATAGACACGTTAACACATGTTTGATGGCAAAGGTCTGGTTCTTGTGAGGGTGCTTAAAGGTTCGACTGGTTACGATGTTTTTACAAGTTGTGCATTTCAAGCACCTGTAACAGCCAGAAGGCCGTTGTAAAAAAGATGTGTTTGGTGTTGTATTGGAGAAGCCCGTGATATCCGTGCGCATCACGAAGTCCTTGATATTTCTGCCCCTGGTATAGCAAGACATGGGGCGAGTGGTTGTGAAGCAAGGGAGGGCTGGATTGCTCTTGACAATTGGCCACAATGCTGTGGTGGCTCTTTGCACTACCTGGCTGGTAGTCGTGAATTGTTGTTTCCACGGAAGAATCTGTTTGTTGGATTTTGTTTTATTAGAAAGTAATTCAGTGCGGGGTATTGATAACACCTCTTGCTGGGTACGTTTCAAGTGTTGTAAATTGTATTCCCTCAGATGGAATTTGGCCACTATGTTGTTGGTGCTCTCTAAAGCTGCCTAAGGTGTGCTTGAAATTCTGACAGCTCGCATGAACTGGGACTTAGGTAACCCTCGTTTCAGTGGTTTGGGATGGTGACTGGAGGCAAGCAGTAAGGTGTTGCGGTCCGTTGTTTTGGTATACACTCCAGTTTCTATTTTGCCAGCTTGGATTTTGACTACTACATCCAGAAAGTTAATGTTATCCTTTTGAATATTTATAGTGTATTTGATGGGGGAATTGCTTGCATTGATGTCGACTATGAGTTGTTCCAGTATGGTGGTTGGGCCAGTCCACAGCATGAAAATGTCGTCGATAAAGCGGACGAATAGCAAAATGGATTTATTCAAACTAGTGTTGGTAAGAAATTTTTCTTTTTCTTCATTGAACATAAATATGTTCGCCAGGCTCGGTGCTACTGGACTACCCATTGCACACCCAGATTGTTGTTGAAAGAATTCACCATCGTAAAGGAAGTAGTTGCGTTCCAGTGTGAGTGTTAGGAGCTGCAAAAATAGTGTTTGATCCAAATCATGGATGTCATTCTCCCGAAGGAATTGAGCCACCGCAGCCACCCCTGCCCTTTGGGGAATGGACGTGTACAGACTGCACACGTCCATTGTGACCAAGGTGGGGTCTAGGGGAATATTCTCCAGCTGTTGTAACCGCGTCAGGAACGCTGTGGTGTCCTTTATATATGTTTCTTGTAATTGAATGTGAGGTTGAAGGATGGTGTCCAGTAGCTTAGAAATTGGATGGTATAGTGATGAGTTGGCCGAGATGATAGGTCTGCCAGGGGGTTTTGTGATACTTTTATGTATTTTAGGGACCGTATAGATCAGTGGCACCTTGGGGTGCTGTTGAGTGAGAGCTGTCGCTAAAGCTCGATCCAGTGACCCATTTGAAATAGATAGTTGTAATATTCTATCCAATTCTTGCTTGTATGTTTTGGTGGGATCACCCGGAAGTTTAATGTATGTATTAAGATCAGATAATTGGTTTTGTAATTCTGCTTTATAATCAGAGAGGTCCTGAATCACGATAGCGCCCCCTTTGTCCGCCAGGCGGATGACAATATGTTGATAGCTAGACAATTGGGTTAGCGCATCTCTTTCTTCTCGTGTCATGTTGTAGTTAATCCTGGGCAATGCTGCGTTGAATTTAACTACTGCCACATCAACCAATCTTGTGAATGTGGGAATGGATTTGTTGGTGGATACAGGGTCAAAATTGAAGGTGGTTCGTGACCGGATAAACTGTTGTGTGCTGGAGATTTGTTCAGACTGTTGTTGGTGCTGGAAATGTTCCTTCAGTCTTAAGTTTCGTTCAAACCTGTATTTGTCCACTTGCCACTGAAATTCATTATGTGTATTTGTCGGGATGAACGACAAGCCGCGATTCAAGACCTTGAGTTCAGTGGCGGTGAGGTGGTGCTGGGACAGGTTATAGATTAATTCAGGGCTAGGGCCCGCAGCTCTCTGGATCGCGAGTTTTGGTCCCCCCTGCGGGTGGACGACCTCTGCTTCGGCTTTGTTTGGGGGCATCCTGTGTCCCCTCTAAAGGGACAGCAAACCTTTGGGTAGGGTCATCAGAGTCTCTCAGTCTAAAATCGCTGTCGGAGTTGGATGTAGGGGTGTCTCTGGTACCGTTTTCTCTTCTGCGTCGATATCCATAATTGCCGCTCCGTTGTTGTTGGGGCTCGCCACCCATGAGCCAGCGGTAGACGCGGTTATCTTCATAATCGCGATTTACCATATTAAATTTGTTCGCTTTGAACTTTAGTAAGTCCTGCTTGTATTTATTAATTTTTTGATCAATAGCTTGAATCCATTCAGGATTGGCTAGACGGGTTGAGGGAATATCAAATTTTGTTTCCAGAGCTGAGATTTTGTCCTTGATGATTTGTAATTCTCGAGATGATTCTTCAATGACCAGTAGAATTAAGTCATTGCTGCATTTATTAAGAATTCCGACCCATTTGAGACAGAAATCCGGGTTGTAGCGGCCTATGGTTGGTGAATTACGAATGCGAAACCCTCTCGGGATCATTTGTTGGCGAAAATATTTGGATAATGACGATCCATGCAGTTGGTAGTCAGTTTCTCTTTTTCTGAGTTGAAATAATTGGTGGGCAATATCCTCAAGTGTGGTCGCAGGGGTTAGTTCATCCTCTGTGGTGTCAAATAGGATATTTTCAGCTTGTGCTGCATTGAAGCTATGAAGGATGCCTTTTGTGTTAGGCATCGGACGGCATCCAGTGGCTGTAGGTGGTTCCATATCGTGTCCCAGGCGGCTCCTTTAGAGCTTGCTATATATATATATATATATATATATATATATATATATATATATATATATATCTCCTATATATTTGGCTACATCTGTCACTCAAAGTGGGTGTCTGTGTCTATAACGCTCTGTTCCTGGACTTTCCTCTTAATGGCCCTTATTCTGATTGATGCGGACTTTACCGCGTTCTTACGGATCGCGTCTTTACGGCGTCTGCGCATGCGTGGAGAACGCTACGCGCATGTGCCACGCCTTGACTCGGTACCAGTTCGGACAAAGCCCGTCCAAAACTGGTCACCGCAATCAGTCGGGAAATAGGGGCGTATTATGGGCGTCATGCGGAATGACACATGGGCGTAGTTTCAAAGTGGGCAAAACGGGGCGGAAATATGGGCGGACACGGGGGAGTACACTTATGTTGGGGGGCGTACATTCGGAAACCACTCCGAATGCACGCGAGCAAAAAGGGCTGAAATGTGCGGTGTCCACAAGTGTACTATTGCTTTGCGGACACCACTCGTTCATGCGGTAGGCGAACGTACGCCTAATGACTACAACCATTAACACCTGAACCCAATACAATCTACTCCTTTACTCATTACTCACTAATAGGACGCTTGTCAGTGCTTTAATTGAAACCATTGCACTTCAATTGCTGTAAGGGTTAATGTGTGCTATGCATGTGTTAGGCATGCTTGTAAGGATATATTGGAATCTAATTGATTCCAATTCCAAATAAGCAGTTTTTTATGAGGATAGGTAATTGAATAAGTGGGTCATGTGATGTCTTGCAGAAGATACTTCATAGTGGGTTGTTTGGCGTAAATCCTCCGCTTACGTGCGGTAGCACCGCTTGGCTCCCGTTCGGATGCGGTATTCCCGAGCATACTCTGTAATACTCTGTAATACCGTGCCGAATCGGAGTGTTTCTCCCGCACACGCATGGTTTGTATGTCGTCCGTAAACACGCCCTGTTCTTAAAGAGTGAGTCCGTCCGAATGCGGAGGACACGTGGGCGTTTCTACGGACGATGGCCGCACGCGGCAAAACACCGTGGCGTGCGGACCGCTCCGTAAGAATGCGGGAATATCCGCACAGATCAGAATAAGGGCCAATGTGTGATTGCCTTCATCTGTGCTGAACACCTTTCTGAGAAATTAACCTGTTTAAAACAGGTGATGGCAATCATACATTAAGGGGAAGTCTAGAAACAGAGCATTGTGTCCCTCCTGGAGAGGGTCATGTTGGGAGGTATGTGACAGAGAACCAGCCCAGTGAGCCCACAGACAGTGCCAGACACCCACTGCCTTCCCATGTTGCCCAGCACTGCTACTCCACAGCCACCAGGTGAGCGCCCCCCTCCCGCGATTTGCGGCAAAACCTCCCCCCCCCGCGCCCCCCCCTCCCGCGATTCGCGGCAAAAACACCCGCTCCCCCGCGACCCCCCCTACCGCGATTCGCAGCAAAAACACCCCCGCGACCCCCCCTCCCGCGATTCGCTGCAAAAAGAACCCCCCCCACGACCCCTCCCGCAATTCGCGGCATAACCACCACCCCGCGACCCCCCCCTCCCGCGAATCGCGGCAAACCCTCCCCCGTGACCCCCCCCCCCGATTCGCGGAAAAAACACCCCCCCGCGACCTCCCTCCCGCGATTCGCGGCAAAAAGAACCCCCCGCGACCCCCCCTTGCACGATTGGCGGCACCCCCCCTGCGACCCCCCTCCCGCGATTCGCGGCACCCCCCCCCCCCCCCCCCCCGCAATTCGCAGCAGCCCCAGGATTAAATGGCACATGCAAAACACTGACATGGCTATGGTCGACAATGAAAAAGGTTGACATGAGTTTTTGAAGATTTATTTTTAATTTTTTTAATTTTTTCATATTCATTGTCATGTGTCGACATGGACACCAATGAAGTGGCACACTTATGTCAACATTTACATGTGTTGACCTTTCTGTGTTGATTTTTTCTTGTGGCGATTCGCGTCACACCCCCCCGCAACCCCCCCTCCCGCGATTCGCGGCACCCCCCGTGACCCCCCACCTCCCGCAATTCGCGGCAACCCCCCACCGGAACCCCTGTGAACCCCGCCCTCCCGCGATTCGCGGCACCCACCCCCGCGACCCCCCCCTCCCGCAATTCGCGGCACCCCCCCGTGATTTGCGGCAGCTCCAGAATTAAATTGCACATGGAAAACACTGACATGGCTATGGTCGACAATGAAAAAGGTTGACATGAGTTTTTGAAGTTTTTTTGTCATTTTTTGAATATTTTCATATTCATTCTCATGTGTCGACATGGACACCAATGAAGTGCCACACTTATGTCAACATTTACATGTGTTGACCTTTCTGTGTTGATTTTTTTCTTGTGGCGATTCGCGTCACACCCCCCGCAACCCCCCCTCCGGCGATTCGCGGCACCCCGGCACCCCCCTGCGACCCCCCCCCCTCCCGCAATTCGCGGCAACCCCCCACCGGAACCCCCATGAACCCCGCTCTCCCGCGATTCGCGGCACCCACCCACCGCAACCCCCCCCTCCCGCAAATCGCGGCACCCCCCGCGATTCGCGGCAGCCCCAGGATTAAATGGCACATGCAAAACACTGGCACGGCTATGGTCGACAATGAAAAAGGTTGACATGAGTTTTTGAAGATTTATTTCATTTTTTGAATGTTTTCATATTCATTGTCATGTGTCAACATGGACACCAATGAAGTGGCACACTTATGTCAACATTTACATGTGTTGACCTTTCTGTGTTGATTTTTTCTTGTGGCGATTCGCGTCACACACCCCCGCAACCCCCCCTCCTGCAATTCGCGGCACCCTCCGCGACCCCCCCTCCCGCGATTCGCGGACACCTAAGTTGCAATACAGGGCATCTTTCATACAATTCTAACCATATTTCTCATATACAAACGTTCACAAATTAAGGGGGCGCAGCCCCTTACGACGGTGTGAAGAGCGCCCGTAGGGCGCGATGAATCACCTAGTATATATATATATATATATATATATATATATATATATATACTGTATATATATATATATATATATATATATATATATATATATGTATGTATATATATATATATATATATATATATATATATATAGTAAGCAGATGACCTACAGGAACATATCCTTACATCCTGTTTTTTATATATATATCTACAGTGCATAAACTTTCTATTATCCAGTGCATATCACATCTTTCATTAGATTGATTTTTCAGCTACAGTATTACAAGAACCACTGTTTCGATGAGATTTAAATGACACAATAAGTGTAGAGATTATACAAGTGGCATGCGGTGGGGTGAGGCAGGTGAGGCACAGCCTTTCCTGTCATACTAGCGCATATGCCGGTGTTTTGAATTGATAAAGTATGTCAAAAATACAAATAATTTATTTAAAAAAATCTTATTTTTATTATTCTAATTATTTTTAACTCCAGAGTCAAAACGCTGGAGTAAAAAAGTCTATGGCAGGTGAGGCAGTGTCTCACCTGGCTACCTTTTCAGCACATCTCTTATCAAAACTCACTGAATCTCCTACAGTACACACTGCTGCACATGTGTATAATACTGGTATGTACCCCATGGCTCATATATTGTGTGCATATCTGGCTCTGGTACTTGCCAGGGACTCTTGAGCCATTTACCTCCATGGATTATACTATGATGCATGTTTCTTATTTTTTTATTCATTCATACAGTATATCTGGATTTTAATTTTGGATTGTCACAAAAGAACCATACATGAGATCTTCTTGAGGATTGGTATGATATTAACTGGTGAATTATATATATATATATATATATATATATATATATATATATATATATATATATATATATATATATATATATATATATATATATCTTGTTTGTGGCTTCATTGAGAGCCATTTACTTTTTATATTTGCATTTATTGGTGAAGATATTTAGGAATTAGGGGTATTCAATTAGCCTAGAATACAAGGATGGTTGTAAAGACAACCCAAATGGGCGCTGTGGTGGGTTGTGATGTGGAGCTGCTACTAATAAAGGGATTGAGGGTCCCTTTAAGAGAAGACAAAAAAATGCACAAAAATAGTAGCGCTAGACAATATTAAAATTTAACACATTTAATACATATAGTGCACATACAAATTAAAAATTGAATATTTGCACCAGCACCTCGAATATATAACTGCCTACAGTAGGGTCCATTCCTAGTATGCCGCCTAAGTTCCGGAAAAGAAAGTCTCCTTATGATAAGGGAGTGGAGGTATATTTACCGCAAAGGTAGTCCAAAAGTGGATTATTCCTTTTAGGATTGCATATCAGCAGAGTCCAACAATTGGTGTTGAGGAGATTGATCCCAAAGTTCCGTATAAGCGGTTTTTGAAGATGGAAACACTCCGGTGGCGGCTGGTCTGGATTAGGCGGCATACTAGGAATGGACCCTACTGTAGGCAGTTATATATTCGAGTTGCTGGTGCAAATATTCTATTTTTAATTTGCATGTGCACTATATGTATTAAATGTGTTAAATTTTAATATTGTCTAGCGCTACTATTTTTTTTTATTTTATGTATTCAATTAGCTGCAGGCAAGAATTGCCCCCCACGGTGTGGGGAAATGTTTTTCAATTAAAAAGACTTTCTCCTCTACCAAAAAATTGGGACATGTGCGGAGCCCACTGATTTGCATATAATGCATAACAATGAGGTTTTCTTGCTGGCTTTATCTTGAAGGCTTTATCTATCTGTGGGGACATAAGCGGGGTGCTAAATGCCAATTACATACCTCTGGCACCAGCACCAGATTTATCCCACGGCCAAATGAATACATTACACAGAGAAATTACTATTTCTACTCACATTTGTTTTTATGGAATAAAGCTACCACAGATGTGGGGAGTAAAAAAAATATCTCTCCTCCAAGTGCCCACTCTGATCTTAAGTCCTTGCTTAAAAAGAAAATATTATTTTGCATAAGTTCACTTACAAGTGGTTTCAGACAACACAAACATATAACGAAGTAATCCATAGGTCATTTCGGGGTGTAGCCAAAAGGTTGACATCCATAAAAACAAAATGTCAAAATGTCAACAGTTACGATGCAGACCAGTGGTTCCCAAATTGTGTGCAGTGGTTGCCTTGTCAGGGCACTTTAGGTAGGTAGTCCAGGGCCAATTCAAATTATTTATGGTTTCAACAACAGTTGGATTGCCAAGGTCCTCCAACAATGGTGTAGGTAATAGGCAAAACCAGTGCTTGTGGCTTCCAATCATAAAATATGTGGTAAACAGAAATTAATCCCATCCATTACCATATAACCTAAGGATTACATATAAACACAATTAATTTAATTTAATATTTTTCCTGAATTTCTCCAACAATCTCCAACAATTTCTCCAACAAACTTTTGACCTAGGGGTGCTGTGAAACCGCAAGTCTCACCCAGAAGTGTCAGTCACATGACCATTGGGATGTGGAAGATGCCACTTTAGCCGCCAGGAGCAGGTAAATCACCTGTGGCCCACCTGCGACAAATGACGACATTCTAATATGCTGCTATTTAATCACTGTATTCATGATGAATGTCGACTTGATCAATGTTGACATTATGACAATGTCAATATTCTCATTTTGTACACCTCCCGTAATCAGATGTGCATGTATATCATGTATGAAGTTGTAAAATAGCTAAAAGCCTTTACACATTGGTCGTTTAAATTTAAAGTGTTTATTTTTTATTTAAGGCTAGGAATTCACAAAATCAACTGCTCAAATAAATAAAAAGTGATATATTTTACTATGACACAAGTATGAAAGCAATATGACATTGCTGATTTGGCAAAAAATATGTTACCTGTTTCAAGTGATAAAACCTTTTCACTTAAAGAGAAATGTGGTGCCGTGGATATTAGTATTCATGGAAATTCTGTGCTATAAATTACTGGGTGCCCCTCAGGCATATAACGGGAACAGATGGAGTTGTATCTGTATAATTTAGAAGTACAGTTTCAGGAAAGGCCATATGGAAAGTATGAAAATGTTATGGATTGTAAAATAAAAAATTAGCTTTGCATAATAAATCTTCAATTACTTTCTTAAAGTGTAACGATTGCAAATAGCACTCTACAGTAGTAATACAAATTTCAAGAGGACTTAATATATATGAATAATTTGATAGTAACAACTACTGTATTAAATATTGACGTTACAGTATGACATACTGAGGCTAATACTTATTGCTCATACCCCTGGTTGTTGTCTATTAAATGAGAAGTAGACAGAGATGGCTCAGGAAGCGGGATCTAGCCCAAACAATCTGCAGGATCTACCATCCGATATACCTCTTCCTCACGATCATTCAGGGTAACAGGGAAAAAGAATCTCTAATAGTTTAGAACCTTTTAATTCATAAGATATAATACATCAAAACATCCAATGGTACAGGGAAAGGTATGGATTCTCACCCTTTTGTTTTGGTCCCTCAACAGAATAGACCAAAATACACTGGGGTGGGATGTATTCAAATACAATGCTGCCCCCTAGCGCATATCTACTAACATATGTGACTAGCATCGCAATGCGGGGTCGGAGGCCCCCCGCGATACCTGTGATGTGGTGTGTGGGGGGTCTCCGCTACATCCCTGGGCAGGGAAGCAGGCCACGGTGTCCTGGTCGCCTCCTGCAGCCGGAAGAGGGAGGGGGAGTTTGAACGGAGGTGCTGTAAACCGGGGACTCGTTGGAGTGGGGTCGGCATCTGTGGTGGGTTGCGACGGGAGGTGATAAGAAGTCCATAGGCTTATATATGGTATCGCCACCCAAAGGTGGCGATATCCTGGCCGGCAAAAACGTGGCGGCCGGGTGTTAGCACACTTGAGAATGCTTGTAAAACCCCGGAAACAGGGGCTTTACTGCATTTTTAGCTTAGTACATCCCACCCAGAGAGAGATAGATATCACCAGGTGCCCCCAGCAACAATGTCCTATGATGGCATCAGTCCAAATCATCCCCCGTATTGTCCTTCCTTCTAAGCAACGCGTTTCGCTACTCCAGGTATCTTCTCCAGCAGGTGCTGCACTTCTCCTGTCTCTGCTTTTTACAAAATATTTTCAGGCAATTGACTGACTTATTTTAATTTTTCAGTTTTGTTTGAGAGCTAAATTAAGAAGCAAAGATAGACATTTAATTCCTAGTTACATGATATGTTGCACCAGTTATTTAGTAGCTTGAAAAACAGCTACAAAAATGAAAATTTACTAAAGAAAAACATTGGGTACTTATGTAATATCTGAACTCCCATTTTTCTTATGAGACTGCGTCCCCTCGCGGGGCTCGCTGCGCTTGCCACACTATATAAAATCAGCTCCATGCGTTGGATAGTAGGGGTATGAAAAAATGGGGTGCATTTAACATGGGAGTCCAGATAATACATAAGTACCAAACATTGTTATACTGCAGCACATATTTTTATGAATATTTTTTTTTCAGGTAATGAAATATGCTACGTAAGTCATTTATTATGTTGCCAGATAAAACGAAGAACATTGTTGTATGGATGAAAAATCGAAATAAATACATTATGTTATTTCCAATTGTTAAGTGCAACGGAATATGCTGCGCTATATAAGAAACTGTAAATAAATAAAAGAATATATATATTTATACACATACAATACAGTTTACTTTACACAGTACAGTATATAGAATTTGAACAAAGAGACTTCATAAAAATGTAAAAACAGTAATTACTAGTCGCCTGTGGCAGTAGTGAAGACATAGGACACTCAACCTCAAGCTTGTCTCTTTGCAGAATGTAAATGACTTACATAATTATGTTCCATCAAGTGCCAGTGAAACTACTGTAGCAATTCAAAGGCTATAATAAAGACAAGCATAAGGGAGCACCTAGATGGTATCATTTAGTTCCAAATATAAGAGGTAGCCAAGCAGTAATGTACTTTTCTCATATGTGATTTACTAAATCATAGTTGCATGAAGTATTTTTTTTTCCCTAGCACTCTGTAGTTGAGAGCTAGGAAAGTGTCAGAGAGTGCTGCTTGTGTTGAAGAAGCCACTTCCGTCTGCTGTACTAGCCAGCTGTCTGTTCCTCTACTACAGATCCTGTCCTCAAATACTGGTGCTCAAGTGTGGGCAAACATCCCCTCTCGGCGTGGAAGGGCCCTGGTGAATTGTCCCTGTGAACAAATTTACCAAAGCTGCCCATACACGGTGCGATGCGCACCGTGCGTTTTACACCAGATTGCATCGCATCTGGTTCAAAACGCATGCAATGTGCACTGCTAAACCACCATGTGGTTAGAACTAGATGCAATGCAATTTAGTTATAAAAGTACCTGCAGCGCATACTTTTTAGACTGTATGATGGGATATGTGTGGGAGCGCATCACATTGGTAGCCCAAAATGCACTGTGTATGAGCGGCATAAGATGGGAGTTCTATTTTACATGGGTTGTTGCTAAGGGCAACCAATCATAATGTACTTCTTATTTATTTAGGACCTTCTAAAAGATAATAGATAGTAACTGATTGGTTGCCTATAGTAACATCCCATGTAAAATAGAACTCCCATCTTAGTAAATTTCCCCCTAAGGGGTATAGTTGCTAAAAATCGATTTTAAGCAATTTCAAATCAATTAAAATTGCTCTTAATTGATGCTGGGATTCCAGGGCTAAAACACACAATTTCTAACATTAAGGGCCAGATGTACAGGTACCAAGCTTCAAAAAGTGATAAAATGGAGAGTGATAAACAGCCAGCCAATTAGCTCCTACCTGCCGTGTTACAGGCTGGGGTTGAAAAGTGACAGAAAGGAGCTGACTGGTTGTTTATGTTTATCACTCTCCATTTTATCACTTTTTGAAGCTTGATACATTGGGATGCAGTTACAATCCCGGCGGTCGGGATCCCGGCGTTCAGAATCCCGACGCCGGAATCCCGACCGCCGAAATGCCAACACATTCTCCCTCCGTGGGTGTCCACGACACCCCTGGAGGGAGAATAAATTAATGTGCAGAGCGTAGCGAGCGGGCCCGGTGCCTCGCTACGCTCTGCACATTAATTTATTCTCCCTCCAGGGGTGTCGTGGACACCCACGGAGGGAGAATGTGTTGGCATTTCGGCGGTCGGGATTCCGGCGTCGGGATTCTGAAAGCCGGGATCCACGTCCCCCCCTTGTCGGCATTTCGGCTGTCAGGATTCCGGCGTCGGGATTCTGAACACCGGGATCCCAACCGCCGGGATTCAATACTGAATCCGATACATCTGGCCCTACAATATAAATACATACCCTCCAACATGACCCATTCCATTAGGTACAAAATGCTCTGTTCTTGGACTTCCCTGCCAGTGGCATTTACAGAGGAGGCGCTCCAGCACAGTCCAATATTCAAAGAGGGGGGTCACATCAACTGCCAATGAGCATAGGACAGTGATGTTTGGGGTGGCAGTAGGTGTAGGTGTGGCTCCCTTTTTTGAATATTGGACTGAGCTGCAGGCTCACATCTGTAACTTCCACTGGCACGGAAGTCCAGGAACAGAGCATTTTGTACCTAATGGAATGGGTCATTGGTTGCCCCACTATCTTTTATCATTATCTTATCTAATTCATTAACCTTTTGCAGTCCAAATTGCTTTTTGTAATTCACAGTCTGGTTTAAATGTTTAAATATTCATTCAAAAATTTAATGTTGAACGATGTTAATGTTCTTATATTAAAGTGGCTCACCATTGGATCTGCTACTAGCGCTATGGCTGCTGAGCCTGACTAGACATTGGACTTGAAAGGGTTAAGCCACCAATGCTATGGTGGGAGATTTTTTTTATAAACCAGCAATGGGGTGGTGGAGGATTATTTCAATGACAATATACACATTAGCATGTCACAGTCCCTTTGTATAAACTCGCTTTGGTTTACTTAAGTGACCCACCCTTTATTTTGTATTTGGCAAGAGTCTTCAGCAGAACCGGGAGACATATGAGCAATCGGCATAAGAAACCACTTACCAAAAAAAAAGGAAAAACTGATGTTTATTAAAATTCATTAATACTTTGAGGGAAAACTTGTGCCCCCAATTACAACAAACAAAAACTTATTTTGGACTTGCTAACATTAACCCTTCCTTCAAGCTGCCAAACCCTAACCCTCCCTCCCTGCAGCCTGACCCTAACCCTCCCCGCTGGTGCTTAACCCTATCCCCTGCACCCTGTCACCTAACTGTAACCACCACACTCCACAGCCTTACCCTAACCTCCTTTCTAAGTGCCTTACGCTAACCACCCTTCCCGCAGCCTAACCCTAACCTTCCCCTTCTCACAGCCTATGCCTTAGTTCTCCCCACTAGTGCCTAAACCTAACTAATCCTTACTTGGCCTGACTATAACCTACCCCACGTTCTCACAGATCGGGATGCTGGTTGTCAGTATACCAGCATCGGCATTCTGACCATTTCGATGTTTCAGTGATGGTCTTCTGATGGCAGTCGGGATGTCGGTGTCATTATACTGAATGTAGGCATCCTGACATGTAAAAAAGTTCAATTCTGCCATTCCTGCTTGTATCGTGGGATTGGGATTTTAACACTTTTTACTTAATGAAACTAATGAGAGTAAAAAGTCACTTTGGAGCTGATTTGTTACTTTATCACACAAATTAATCTGTGGCAAAGCTTTGACAATTAGGCCACATAGTGTTTATTGCATTAATGTGTGTTAGACAAGTTTGCCTAACTTTTCTTAGATTTGGCAATCTGGCAAAATTTGTGCAACACAATTGCTGTTGTATTAATGTAGTCCTGGAAATGTGTGCTGTGTAATGTTAATGGTGTTTAAAAAAATGGGTGCCACCAGAACACATCCAACCACCTGCCCCCAGTGACTTCCACAATACACAAGCCCTCCAGACACCCCAAACTCCCACACAAACTTTGCACCTTGGGGGCACTTGTAATTAGGGAGACGCATACCCAATTAGAGGTATTGCAACAGTACCTGGGTATACCCCTAAATAAAGAGACTTTTCCTCTGAGTGAACTACAGTATCATTCTCACTGTCAAGGCATTAATCGCTTACAGTGCACAATCCCATATCATCTTTTTTGTTTTGTTATTAGTTTTTGTGTTCATTCCTATTTATTTTATTTACCAGTTTACCAGCTCTCGAGGACTGGAGTTGGCTACCCCAGGTCTAGTGGTAGGGGCGGCGGTACGCGTCCTCCGACCTTTTCATACCCCCACTATCCACGACGGCGTGGAGTTGATTTTAGATAGTGTGGCGAGCGTAGCCGCATATCACTTTACATCTATTCCGCGTCCCCTCGCTTAGCTCGCAGCGCTCTAAAGGCTTCGGGCTCGGTGGCTCGCTGTGCTCGCCACACTATCTAAAATCGACTCCACGCCGATGTGGTTGTTGGGGGTATGAAAAGGTGGGAGGACGCGTACCGCTGCCCCTCGCGGGTTCGCTGCACTCGCCACGCTTCGGGTTGGAGTTGATAGTGGGGGGGGGTGTGGGGGTGCTTTTAACATTGTAAGCACCCATTACGCTGCTTATACAATTAATAATCTTATAGGGAGCCCATTTAACATTGAAAACACCCATTAGGGTGCTTATACAATTTTTTTTAAATGATTTTATTAAGTATAAATATACAGTACAAAATTTCAGTTAAAATTTACGTTGTATAGCATTTCGCACCTCTTCCTTCACAATATATCAACACCTTTTATTTTTTTCCCGTATCAGCCCTCCTTCCCTGTTCTATTCTGCCTTTTGCTCCCACTACCTTGTTAATTACCTCTTATTACCATATCTTAATCAGAAGGGGTGTTCTCCATTCACTGGTGTCTCCATGTCATACCATGTTGTCGATGAGACTACTTTCCTTAGTGTGGTCTTAACCTGGGAGGACAGAGTTTTGACATGTGGCAGCCATATGCTGAAGAATTTTTTGACATTTTTATCTTTATTTTTGTTCAGTTCGATCCAATCCATCTGAAACAGGTGTGTTATTCTTGGAATTAATATTGTTATCGTTAAAGTATTTGATTCAATCCATTGTGACAATATTGTCTTACGAGTTGCTGCCGCTATTTTAGCTATGAATGTGCGTTGACCCTGTGAGTAATTATTCTGTGAAGAGTCTGTATATATGTCCCATAAGGCCCATTCTGGTGTAAAGCTCATGTTTATGTTATACTCTTTTTGTATGTGTTGGCTCACTGCGTTCCAGTAGCCCAGAATTTCGGGGCAACTCCACATGCAGTGAAACAAATCTGCTCCAGGCACTGTACATTTAAAGCATTTTGAATCTGTGCATGTACCCATCAGAAGCCTTTTTTTTGGTGTATAATATGCCCTATGGAGCAGCTTGTATTGCATTTCCATGTACGTTGCCCCTACCAAATATCTGTTTATGCGGGTAAATGCTGTTAGAATGGATTGGAGAGTTACCTCTGGCAAGTCTTCCTTCCATCTCACCATCCCCATTTGCATATTCTCTAACTGGATTAACCTTTTGATCCTTGTATACAACAAAGCTGTGGAACATTTCTTCTTTTTAGCTTGTCCTGTCATTAATTCTAGTTCTTCTGTTGCGTCCTTTTCTGTTAAATCTGACAGTATTTCTTTAACATAGCTTCTTGTTTGGCGATAACTGAATCTGGAGATTTTTATTTCTTTATATTTTTCTGTTATTCTCTCGTAAGAGAGTATACACAGACTCTTTCCTCTAAAACATCTGTTATGGCTCTGATACCTCCCTCTATCCATTTCAGCGACGTGTTCCTGTTCTGACTCAATGGAGTTTGGTTCAGTATATTATAATGTGGTGATAGGAATATTGATCTGTAGGGTGATAAACCCTGTCTGGAGCGTGCCGCTCTCCATGCTGAGCAAGTAGCTATTAACAGTGGGTTGGCTAAGACTTCAGATGGAAATTTTGATGGTCTAGTGTGTAGTAGGCTATTTAGCGGTATGTCTGGGCATAGTGCTTGTTCTATCGAGACATTTGCGTAGTTGTCTGTGTTATTTATCCAATCTATGGCATATCTGTAGTTGGCCGCCAGAACATAACTTCTTATACAAGGTAAATTTATTCCTCCCAGATTAGGACTCTAATTTAACTTAAACATAGATATTCGGGGGTTTTTCCCCGCCCAAATGAAATTACTTATTGCCGTGTTTATTACCCGTAAATCTGTTTCTTTAAACATATATGGCAGCATTTGTAAATAATATAATAATAAGCGTGGAAATGCCACCATTTTAATCAAGTGACATCTTCCAATATATGATAGTGGGAGACATCTCCATGATTTAAGGTCTTTCAATATTCGTGTAATTATTGGCAGAATATTATTGTTATATACAGTATGTCCGTCGTATTTTTTGATATTTTGATTCCTAAGTATGTCATGGTTGATGTTGCCCATGTAAAGGGGAAGGATTCGTGCCATTTATGTTTTGCCTTGGTATGTAGTGCCAATGCTTTTGTCTTTGTTTTGTTTACTTTGAATCCAGATATTTGTTCAGTCAGCTAATGTTTGCATCAGGCCGGGGATTGCTTCTTGAGGATTTTTAAAATAAAGCAAAAGGTCGTCCGCATAAGCTGATACCTTCAATATTTCTTTGTCAAACTGTATGCCCTGCCAGTTTTTGTCTAGATAAAAGTGTCTTATTAATGGGTCTATTGCTATGTTAAATAATAACGGCGATAAGGGACAGCCTTGCCTGGTGCCCCGGGAGAGTGTAAACTCCGGTGTATTCATGCCATTGACAGTTATGAACGCTGTGGGTGATGCGTACAATTTACGGAAAAAGGTAATAAATCCTACACCCAGGTTTTGAGTATGTAACATTCTGAGGAGATGTGGCCACGCCACTCTGTCAAAGGCCTTATCTGCATCGCAACTGACCATTGCTATACTCCCCTCCGGCTTGCTCTCTGCTTGTACCATAACAGCCAAGGCCTGACGTATGTTATGTACTGACGACCTTCCTTTTAAAAACCTCGACTGAGACTCATGAAGGAGTTTGGGCAGTACTATTTGTAGCCGGTTTGCCATTATAGATGTTAAGATTTTAGATCCTGATTCAATAGGGAGATGGGTCGGTATGATGCTATTTGGGTAGTGTCTCTGCCGACTTTGGGTATTATGATAATTCTTGCCTTGTTAAAATCTTTATATGCTGGCACTCCCGCTAATATATAGTTAAATAGTGACTGCAGATGGGGTGTCAGGTGGGGTGTCAGAATCTTATAATATTCTGCTCTAACCCCGTCCGGTCCAGGTGCCTTACCTCTAGGTAATTTCCCAATTCCCTCCCTGATTTCCTGTTCTGAGATGGGTTTTGCCAGGTCTATGTTTTCTGAGTTTGTTAGTTTTGGAACCCTCGCTCCATTAATAAATTCCATCCCTCTTGCTGGGTTATCTACTGGTGCTTTGTATAATTGGGAGTAGTAGTCCAAAAAGGCCTTAGAGATGTCAGGGGTGGTATTTATCTGTTGTGCACCCAGTACTAATTTCGGTATATGCGTTATAGGGCGTTTACTTCTAATTAAGGATGCCAATAGTTTCCCTGCCTTGTTTCCCCCTCTAAAGTATCTGTTATTTTGACAGTCTAAATTGTACTGTGCTTTCTCCGTACAGAGTGCATCGTACATTGCTTTTGTCTCTTTGTACGCTTTACAGGTTTCTATTGTGCTTTCACCCAGCATGCTAGAGTATGCCCTGGAGACCTCTCTGCTAAGTTCTTCATATCTATTATTTAATTTTTTACGTTTAACTTCTACGTATGCCATAATTTGTCCCCGTAGGACTGGCTTAGATGTAGCCCAGAACAGGTTTATGTTTTCTGTATGTTTTTTATTATCTTCTGCATAGTTTAAAAACTGTTGTTCTAGGAAGGTCTTAAATTCAGTGGACTCTATCAAGTAGCTGGGGAACCTCCAGTTAAATGAAAGAGCTCTGGGTGTAAACAGTGCCAGGGAGAACCATGTGGGGGCATGATCAGAAATTACTATACTGTATTTTCTATTTTTGTTTGTATTACTCTGGCCAATAGGAATCAGTTGGAATCAGCCAGAAGTCAATCCTAGAGGATGTGTGGTGTGGATGGGAATAAAAAGTATATTCCTTATCCACCGGGTGTTGATATCTCCATGGATCCATCAATTTTAGTGCAGCCATTATTAACGCTATTGCTGGCGGTGTGTTATTATTTCTGATATTACCTGATTTGTCCAATCTCGGGTTTATGGTGGTATTGAAGTCTCCTCCCACTATAATATGACCTTCTGCCCAAGCCTGTAGGTGAACATATATTTTAGTAAAAAATTCTGTATTAGGGCCGGTGGGGGCGTAGATTGTTGCTATCGTATACAATTCTCCTTCCAGTTTTATTTTTAGGAACAGGAATCGTCCCTCTGGGTCTCCCCATTTATCCAAAATATTATATTGCAGAGCTTTATTGACAATGATCAGTACCCCTCTTTGTTTCTTAGTGTATGATGCCTGTACAATATCTATAAACCAGTTATCCCTGAATCTGTTCAAATCACCCTCTCTCCAATGCGTCTCTTGTAATACTGCAATGTCAGGTTTTAATCTTTTTAAATGTTGCAGTATCTTTTTCTTTTTTATAGGTGAGTTAAGGCCTTCGATATTCCACGATAAGAATTTTATTCTCTCCCGAGTTCTTAGTGTCTCCATATTTATACTCTCAGGCATGATCGCCTAATTGGCACTGCCCAAGTCACCCACCTCTTATTGTGTCTTTGTTTCCTGTTCCCTTTTGACATGCTTACCCATGCTTACATGCCCCTGCCTCTCTCACACAGTCAGTGAGCTGCTCACCCGTCTCTACTACCTTGAGCCCAATCCCTTTTAGCCAAGTATGATTTATACCCTTTTTGTATTGTTTATCATACCCAATAAAGTCTTTTACTTCCTGTAGGGCGGTTATTGCCGGTCTCCTGATCTTTGAACCCTTGTACCTCTGGAGCAATGGCATTATCTTCTCTTGCCCTGTGTTGCACCCATTTTTTGTTGGCCCATTTGGCCACTCAGGTCTCCATACCTTATTATGCAACAAAATAAAAAGGTGACACAATACTGCAAAAAGATAAGTAAACTGAACCGGAACCTGGAATAACAGACCTGTACCCCTAATTGGCACTGCCCAATCCACCCACAACCCTATTGTATCTTTATTTCTTATTCTCTTTATTAACATGTTCATAAAACCTTTTACTCCATATATTTTCCCTGCCCCTTAGTGTCACGTACCACGCAAGACTGCCCATCCTTGATCCTCTTAATCCCCGGCATACACTCATTGTGTTCATTTTTGGGCACTCAGATCTCCAATAAATTTTATGCCAGGGGCTTTGGGGGGGCTTACTAAGAAAAGGGGAAGACACTACTACTACTAAGAGTGTAAAGCGGCAGTTACTTCTCCCTCTTATAATCATTAACCCAAAGTATGTCTGTCCTGATCCAGAAATTAGCAAGTGACCAGCCCTTGTCTCTCTTACCCAGTCAATAAGCTGCTCATCTGTCTCTAATACCTTGATCCCCACCCAGTTTAGCCATTCAAGTTTTATACCCTTTTTACGTTGTTTATCATAACTATTAAGACCTTTAGCCTTATGCAGGGCAGTTGTAACTTTTTTTCTGCCTTTTAAACCCCCATGCCTCTGATATAACAGCCTTATCTTCTTTTGCCCTGTATTATACCCATTGTTTGTTGGCCCATTTCGCCACACAGATCTCCATACATTATTATACAGCAGAATAAGAAGGTGACACAATATAACAAGATGAAAAACATAAACCTCAATTAAGTGCCTATATAAATTCCTACCTATTATTGTGCCATAATCTATCAAATATGTATAACCTAATATGCACTTAGTTTTCTTATTTATGTGTTTTACCCTTTGTGGTCTCTTTTCAACCCCTACTGCAAATTCTCTTATATAGGGTTTTGGGGGGCTTTTTCCTCCCCTGTGTCTTCTTCTATAACCGTGTACAAGTGGTTTGAGTACTTGGAAGATATCCTTATGTGTGTATTTAGTGTTATTACTTATAAAAACCTTTTTTGGAAAACTGCACTCATTAACTCTATCATAGTGGTTATCTTCATAATCTGGTAATTGTTGCATCAAGTCTAGATTTATGTTCTTTTGCCCCCTCCCCCCAACGTATCCAAAGGAAAAAGTTGTGAGAAAAAAATACACAAAAAAAAAGTGAAAAATTGAAAAAAAAGTTCAGAAAAAATTTCCCTACAGCAGATGTAAGTTGCTGTTTTCTGCCTCTTCCCATCCTTGTTTCTTTAAGGGATGAAGTTATGTATGTATATCCATGTCAGGTTAGTTCCTATTATCCCTGTTTTCCGTATATCCATTTGGCAAAGAGTCCAAAAAAGTTTGGGCCGCTGCAGTTGTTTCAAAAATTTGTTGCTGTCCGTTATGATAAACTCTCAATTTTGCCGGGTACAGTAGTGCAAAACACACTCCTGTCTTGTACAATAAGCTGCACATGGGTGTAAATGCTTTTCTTTTTTTATTGCAACTTGATAGGAAAAATCCTGGAACAATAGAAGCTTTTCTCCCTTATACTCAAGTCCCGGATTTTTCTAAATGCATCCATGATTTTGACCTTGTCTGTATACTTTAGGAGCTTGAATATGACTGGGCGGGGCCTACGACGCTCTGGATGTTCTGGCCATATGCGATGTACTCTCTCTACTTGCATAGGGCCCTCAGTTAGTGGACATTTTAACTCTTTGGGGAGCCAGTCTGAGACCAGGTCCATCAAGTCTTTGTTCTTAACTGTCTCAGGTAGGCCTATGAGGCGGATGTTACTTCGACGGTCCCGATTTTCCATCTCCTCTAGCTTCTCTTGAACAGCTATCAGGGATGTTTCTTGGGCTGCTATGGTGGCTTTGGCCATGGTTAGCTCCTCTTCCATAGCCAATATTCTTTGCTCTGCTTCTTCAAAGCGAGCACTATAGTCTTTAATTTGAGTAGCCACCATCTCTATGGCCTCTTTGAGGCCTGCAAGTTTCTCATCCAATAGGGGAGCCAGTATGTTGGATATCTCCTGTGCTTTGAGAGTTGTAGCGGCATTCTGTTGCGGGGAGTCATTCAAGTCTCTTGTGATGTCCTCTCCTATTAAGGAGGGTGAAGGGCTGCAGAAGGATTGACCTTTATTTTTATTATCCTTTGCTTTTGCTGCGGCATTTCTCTTACCACTTTTTTGAGCCTTCCCCACGTATTTATCCATTTCGGGTTGGAAGAATTGTAATTCAATTTTCAGGGGGTTTAGCAGTGTAGGCAGTTTTTTTTTTTTTTTTTTTATAATTAAATATTCTTGGTCCCTTTCACTGCCAATATCCTTTAATGGTAGCTCAGGTCTTTTAGCTATAACTTGTATCTGTATGAAATGTTTGGGGTCTAGTAGGGGTTCACTGCCACTGGCCACCCAATAGTCCTCCCTTTTCTAACCAGTCACAAGTATTATTTCCTCCCCTGCTATAATCTTTAGACAGGGACCGTCTCTCCCTCACCCAGTCCCCTTGTACCTTCTTTGACCACGTGATGTCCTGTGGTCAATTAGTGCAGCTCCCATATGCTGTCAGCTCTGGGGTCCGGGGTATATTTCACAATTTGGGCGGATAGCACTGCTGACCCATCCAGCCTGTAATTAGTGCTGTCCACCTTCTTGCCAGGTCAGCACCCTTCCAGTCGGTCTGCTCCAGTCAGCTGCCCGGTGTCACTGTGCTGCTGTGCAGGGATAGATTTCCCATTCACTGCCCTGCTCCCCCACTCTCATATGCTGCTTCTGCCGTGCTGTTTGTGCCAGGAGATCGCTCTCTCCCTCCCAGGCTCTGGGTGTGCTGCTACCGTTTGCTCCATTCAGTGCTGTCCCCGGCTTTCCTGCCTCCAGGCCGGCCGCTGCCCGCACTGACTCTGTGCGGCGGTGCTGGTGCCTAACCTGGCCGGAAGTTGTCACCATCCGGCTTCCTCTCCTGCGGCTAGCTGGGAAATGTATGCCGCGGCTCTGTTCGCTTATGCTTATACAATTTAAATTCGTATACCATTGTATATGGCATACAATGGCATACAATGCGATGGTATACATTTTAAAATTGTATAACATCGGCTGCCATCGTGTAGCATCGCATCGCATACCATTGTATGGCTTATGGTATGCGATGCAATGGGCGCCGTGCTAGGAAACAAGTACCTTTTAAATATATAAATACAGGCTCATATATGAATGTTACTTCATACTACTTCTTTTTAAGATGGGATGTTGCTATGGGCAATCAATTAGAATCTTATTTATTTAGCATCTTCTAGAAGATAATAGAAATATTCTGATTGGTTGACCATAGCAAAATCCCACCTTCAATAGGACTCCCATCTCAGTAAATAAACCCGTGTATATGCAATTTTCAAACAAGAACTTTGCATTTTTTATACCAAAAGATAGCTTTTGCATTTGAAAACTTTTTTTCGGGTACCAAAGGATAGGCAAGGACAAAATGACTACTAAAGTGAAAACCCCCTTTAAATACTGTATAAATTACATTTATCAACTAGCATATGTAAAGCTACAGTAGCTACGTACATTGTGACGTGTTTCTTTTCAGTATCTCCATTTTTCAGTACAATGCTTCTATTTCTGACTATTAGTATTAGTTAAACTTATTTATCATCACAAAATGCTGAGAAGAAAATGGAGACTTGTGGTTATGCCTGTTTATTGCAGGTGTCGTTTGTCGTTGTCTGGAAAGATTATATTTAAGATTGTACATAACACATAAAAGATTAATAGCCATCTCTTTTGCCATTGTTGCACAGCACATAAATATATTGTTTTACAAGGTAAAGTGCTCCATTTCTTTCATTATTTAACAGACTTCTTATCAGGGAAATAATACACAGTTATAATGTATGATCATTGTGTGGATTGTAGACTGCAATTGTATTACATATAATGACAATTTAAGAGTTTCTGTGGGGATATGTAATTCCTAGTCCTAGCAGTTTATTTCAGCTTGTCTGTTTTTCTATTATTATCCTACATGTGTTATGTTATTATTCCAAAAGAGTTGGTACTGTAGATCAGTTATTGCTTTCTGTATTTCTCCATTTTAGAATATACTGTCTGAGATGAAAAGGCAGTTTGGTAACAGAATGGCTTGGAATTGTAAAGTAGTTACTAACAGGGCCGGATTTGCCATCAGGAACTTCTGGCAGTAGCACATGCATGCCCGGCGTATGCGTGCGGATGCAGGGCTGCCAATTGAGGAGTGCTATGTGTACAGCTGTCCCTGGCCCCGGCCTCTGGAAGGGCCCTGGCAGCTCATTTTGCCCACTGTAACCCCCCGACTGCCCACTGTAACCCCCCAACAACATATGCGATAATTAAATATGCGATGGGCGGCGAAGGGAGGCGGAGATTCTTAGAGAATCTCCCCCCAAATGCTCCCAAGAAGGGATAAGTATGAGTGAAAACAATTACTGAGAAAATGTAAGTCTCAACAATAGATTTCTTTAGCATCTCACAGACGAAGGGTGTGGTTGGATCCAAAATCTTAAAGACAAAAAGAGAAACCATGCTTCCTGGGCAATTAGCATCGACACTTTCAAACTTTCAAATATATCAAGGGCTTTAACAAGGTACAGGTGGGAGACATTTTTCACAGGAAGAGGAGCAACAGAACACGAGGACATGCACTGAAACTAGAGGGAGGAAGATTCAGGGGAAATGTGAGGAAGAATTTTTTCACAGAAAGAGTAGTAGATAAGTGGAATAGCCTCCCAACAGAGGTGGTAGACGCAAATACAGTAGTACAATTTAAACATGCTTGGGATAAGCATATTGATATCCTTACAAAAAAATAAGGATCAAATATGGTTTGAGGTAACATGTTTAAAAAAAGGGGCAGACTAGATGGGCCAAGTGGTTCTTATCTGCCGTCAAATTCTATGTTTCTTTGTTTCTATGTTTCTATGACACACCATGTGGAAGACTTTATAAAAGTCTCGAGACCTCCGGAGTCACGCACTCATGTCAACAAAGCCACACCCTTCTCATGAAGCCATACCTCTTTAACGACATGTGTCAATTGAGTCTTCCGCCAAAACGAAGTGTCACCACGGCTAGTGATGCCCCTGCTTTAGCCTAATGTAGTACTCTTTAAAATTTGTGTCAAAGGTCACAGAAGCAGCAAAACACCACTCACGTGGTACTCCAGACACTGAGCTGCAAATTTACCTGCAGGAGAACTTGTTTGATGCACCAATCACTTACAAAGCAAAGCCAAGTTAGTTTAGCCTTGTATATACAGCCATTCTGGACTTCCGACAAGTCGGATCCCATAACATTTACCCCATATACAGTACTGTACATTGCATTGCTTTACTCAACACAATCATAGACAATTCTGTGTTATTTGCAATCTGCCTCTACCCATGATATTGAAATGGTGAACTGAATCAATACAAACAGTAAATGGCCGATTGTCAATTGCTCCCATAAAATACCAAATGTTTGTTGCAAGCTGCAAAATGATGGACAGATAATCTTAAAGTTTATGGTCATCTTAAGACTCATCTCTTTCTTGGTGTCCAATCAGAATAGTCCCACCAACATTAAGAATAATGGGAGATGTGCATTGCGGAGATGATGTGGCAGTGGTTGGTAGTCCATTGCTTTCCACACTGTCCAATGAAGATGGAACTTTTGCATAAGGGCTACATGTATCTATTATTTGTATGTAATGCATTTGATGAAGAGAGACATATAAAAAGAGACTTTTATTTATTAGTCTAAACAGCTTCACACAAAGAGGGCGATTCCGACCTGTACGCTATGGCCCAAATTATTTCTTCCGGCCTGTTGGTGGTCTGTGCATGTGCAATTATGTGCATGAGCAAACTGCCGCAGCGAGCGCCTTCAATGAATTTTTCATGTGCCGGGGCGATTGCTGCCTGAGTTACAGGCAGGTGGTGTCCCACAGGCCCACCCAGTGTTTCATGAGTGTGCCCACAAACACGATGGGCGCGCCCATAGAAATACTGACAAGCCCCTGTCTGTTCGGGGTGGGCAGCTGAAGTCACATGACGTCAGCGCCCGCCCCCATTTTAGCCATCTCTGTGTAGGATATAAGTAAGTATAGACTTACTTTTACATGCTAAGGGAGTAAAAGTTATTCAATGGTGAGCGTTCATCGAATAATTTTTCCTCTGTGCGGCCACATGTGAGTAGATGTTTAAGCATACATATCCGCTCGCATGGTAGCGCGGGGACTTGGACAGCAGGTGGGGCAAGCAGGTCTGAATCAGGCCCAAAACCCCTACATGTAATACTGCCAGACTCCAGAATGATACTTTGTAGCTATATACAATAAGGCTTCATCTGATGTTTCAACTAGAAGAAACTAAAGGCCCCCATACATTAGGCCGACTTGTGCGAAGGACAAGTCTGACCTAATCTACTGACAACTCTCCTGGGGGGGTCACATACGATTTGGCACTTGATGTGCCAGGTTTTGCATGTGATAAATCGCATGCGATTTATCACATGCAGTCCCCCCGGGGAGCTGCTGTCAGCGGGAGCCGGGAGCTGAGCAGGGCATGGGGGCTGCAAGCAGGCAGCGGACGCAGCCTGTAGTACCTGCGGTTGAGGGAGTCAGATGCCGAGCGGGGGACTGCAAGCAGGGAGCCAGGCAGGGGAGGCAGTGGGCGCACTGGTCCAGGCGGTGAACTCCGCGAGGGGACCAGAGAGCAGAGACTGGGTAGCGTAGGGGAAGCCGGGCAGCAGCAGGCGGACATAGAAATGAATTAACAGTCAGTGATTGGCTGAGAGCTCTCTCAGTCAGAGAGCTCTCAGCCAATTACTGGCTGTCCATTCATTTCTATGTGCCCAGCTTCCCCTACGCTACCCGGTCTCTGTCTCTGATCCCCTTGCGGCGTTCACCGCCTGGAAGTATCTATTTGCGGCATTACCCCCTTGCCCAGGATAGTGCGCCCACTGCCTCTCTAGCCCGGCTCCCTGCTTACAGTCCCCCGCTCGGCTCCCTCCACCGCACGTACTATACGCTGCGTCCCCTGCCCGCCTTGGGCTGCACATAAGATTTAACAAATCTTATGTGCAGCCCGTCCGACCTCCCGAATCCAACCCGATGCGCACGGGACCGCGCATCGGGTCGGATGGGATGTCTGCACATGCGATTTGGCCCGATTTCACGGCCCGATTCCTCCGAATCGGGTCAAATCGGGCCCAAATCGCATAGTGTATGGTGGCCTTAAAACCTTTTACTTCTTATTCAATCCCAGGTCACGACTGTCTATCCATCCGAACAGCCGGGACCCTGGCCCATTTTCATTTTGCTCGATATCAAAACGCCAGGTGGGATTCAATGTCGATCAGCTTAAAGGGGGCATGTCTGCAAAAATGGTCGTGGATTATCGAGATTCGGCCATGGTCGCGACAATTCACGACTGTTATCTGCAAAATGGGCCCAACAGCTTTTAAAATCAGGCCCATTCTGTCGATCTGCCTCTTCAATACTGTCGGGCAAGACAGCATTGAATAGGCGCCCTAAATCCAGAAATATAAAATTATTGTTGGTAAATTAATATATTATTACCGTATCTTCCATTATTATACTAATACATTTTTAGAAAAAGTAGAATTTATTATGTCTGGTTATAGCGCATGTTGCCATTTTGACATTGTGTGCACATTTAGATGAAAAGAGTTACAGTTTTTTCCATTCCAAAAACAATTAATTTTAATTTAGAGCTTATCTTCAGAACATTCATTTAGATGTCAGTTAAAGCGAATGTTCCAATTATTTACGGTTACCATGCTAAACATCATTCAAATTATTTGTCTTGCTTGAAACATCTTGCAGTCCGGTATTGAATTTACCTGCTCAGTGCAAGCCAAGGCATGTTCTTTATTAGTCAAAATGATGTTCTAATTATCCTGTCAGGGCTGCTATTAATCCAAGCACTTTATTACCAATTCTTCTGCTGTTTGAACATTGACAGTTTTACAGTTCCTGCTACATTTGTCCTTTTTATACTTCTTCTTTGTTCTTTTCTCACTTTATGTCCTTCTAACTTGCAAATTAATTTTACCATAACTGTATTTTGTTTTTTATTTTTATTTTTATTTTATCCTTTAGCCATGTTCTTATTCGATAATACAGTACTGCAAAATGTCAAAGCAATCAATGGAGTATTTTCATTGACTATCACTATCACAGGGATAACTCTGCTTGTTAACTACTGTATGTAGGCCATTCATGTTTAGCACGTTTCACACCTCTCATACTGTTAGACATGAAATAAGTAAAATTGTTAAAATGTACTGTAAAGATTAATATTTTAAATTATTTAATTCAAATATTATAAAGTAAACATGTTCAAACATTTGAAGCTACCTGCATATGTGTTACAAAATTTCTATATGCTTTGGTGAGACCATTATAGGAATGCTGGAGAGGTCTTTAACCATATAACAGTCCATTTTGATCTCTTTGAACTGAACATGTTCACCGTTACTTTTGCGGCTGCCAGGTCTTATGTTCTTAGTCTACAGCGGCTAATCAAAGCAACAGGAATTCACAGGAGGATTATGGAGTGTCATATGATGGTATGAAGCAGCAACAGCAGTAGAGGCAGCAACAGATTACCAGATTGTGAACAGCACCAGCAGGATGGGTAGTACTGGACAAGCAGTTTGCAGGGCAGCACAGGAAGAACACATAGTAGTGATGGATAGCCGGAATGCAGAGCAGCGTCGGCAGGTCAGGTAATACATGATAGCCAGATTGTGGAGCAGCATCGGCAGAACAGGTAACACAGGTTGGCCATATTGCAGAGCAGCAATGACAGGACAGGTAACCTAGTTCTGCCGGATTGCAGAGCAGCACCAGCAGGACAGATAGTATTGGGTAGCCCAATTGCAGAGAAGCACCAGCAGGAAAGGAAATACAGAATAGATGGATTACGGAGCAGCACCGGCTGGGCAGATGGACTAACGTAACCTCACAAACCAAGACCAGTAATAAGAGCATGAAACACAAACTATAACCGGCAGGGTTGTGCTAGCCAGATGTAAATTTATTAGAAAGCCCCACCAATCAACAGGGGCCTAGTGGAGGCAGGTAAATAATTAAACAATACAGAAATGGTGAAGTGCTGCATGAAGTAGAATTTACAGTGGATGTAAGACAACGATGGACACAGTAGCACTCTGGCGTCCTCGATGCCCAACAGCAGGCAGCACCCCTCGGCCTGTGATGGGTGCCCTAGCCATCGAGACTTGTGCCAGCCAGAGCAGAAGTGGCCGCAGCGTGGCCAGGAGAGAGAGCCACTGAGTGGCTCATAGCAATATGTTTAAGCTTAATGGCTACATTGTATAGTATTTAAAAGCTTGTTCTATAGCGTGTCAAACTTGAGTTGAACTTGAATTCAAATAATGTTCCCTATTTACCTAAAAACATATATTATAAAAAGCTTGAACTAAAATCCATGATTTTTAAATTAAAAATTCTGCTGCATCAGTTGAAAACAATTTGAACTAGTCTAAAAGTTTGACACGTTTGACTGGTTAAAATTCATTGAACATTGATCAGTGACGTGAGCAGCATGATTGATTCAGAGTTGCACATAAATCCCATTGTGACTGCGATCCTATACACAGCTGATCTGCGACACGTATGCGATTGACTTACCACCCCCATTTACCTCCCAGAAATGCTCCAGGCCTGTTTATCACATTGCATCCAAGTCCTCACTGCACCGCCATGGCTAGTCCATATTGATGAATGCACAGTACAAAACAAATTGCATATACAGAGCTAACGTTGGGTGAACCTAGGCAGTTGCTTAGTGAGTCAAGTTTTTAGAAAACACAAAAACACTTGTACATCTTAATGCCTATCTTTAGGTCTGTGACACAATGGGAATTAAGGACTATCCAGACACTGTACACAACTACTGTATGTAGAACCGAATTAAGGAGGGGGGCTCTGGGGGTCAGTAGCCCTGGCCGCCCCTCTCTCAAAGGGCCCCTCATCGGTCTCCACAGTTTGGAGCTCTGTTATGGAACTGTTCTGCGGCACTGCTTTATACTGACAGCTGTCACAGCTGCTGTAGAGCCAGCATGGGCAGTAGATGGGGACAGCTAGCGCCAGAGAGAGGGCAGGAGGCATTTCCCTCCCTCAGTTCCCCTGCCACAGATCGGATCTCTCTAGCCGTTCCGATCTGCAGTGCAGAGCTCCTTGCTGTCCGCTGCCCTGACAGCCACCGGGGATGTATAGCAGAATAAGACAGCTGAGCGGAAGTCCGAAGCAGCAGCCTGCAGCTCAGTGATTGGCTGGGTATGCAGGTTGCAGAGAAGAAGGAGGTGGGAATGTGCAGGCACTCTCTCTCTTTCTTATTCTCTGTGTAAAGCCTGTCTGCCAGAACAATACAAGCCAGGCTGTATTCATTATTTCTTTTCCAGATACTTTTTGGTGATTGATGATGCTGTTTTTGAATTTTATCTATCTTAAGTACCGTGGGCCCCCCAAAGCCTTAATCCTGCTCTGACTATGCTGTCTAAACAGAATGCCCCATAATTTTGATGAGGAAGCAGTGCCTGATTTGAGCAGCTAGGGAGAAGTGGTCACACCATGAACATAAATAGATATCTAACAATCTGAAATATCACCATAGGGGCAGTGATGATGGTGCTTTGACTCCTTCATCATCTTAACTGGAATAAGCAATGGGACCGCGATATTTGCTGAAACACTTTTCAATGATTACTAGACTCGGCATCCCTTGAACCTCTTTATCTCCTGAATTGTGTTAGACAAGTTTGGTTCTGCATAGAGCATCACAGATCACATCTGAAATCTCCAATGCAATGTACAACGTAATTTGTAAAGGGTGCTAAGGAATGCACTGTTTGACATGCCTGACTTAAAGTGATTTTAAAGTATCTTGCCTTGGACTGCTAAATACAGATTGCTTTAGATGTTGCTTTTTCAAATCAATATTTGCAATATTGTGTTCTTAATTCCACAGATGTGGCATAAGAACCATACAGTATATACATCTTGACTTAAAAGCCTCAGCATTGCCACAGTATGAGGACATTTTTAAATAGAATAATGTTGAATGCAGTTCACTCCCTACTTAGAGGTCATGTCCATAATTAAATAATTTTATTGTCCAGGATAAATGTTTGTTTTATAGTATTTTTCCATTCACATCTGTTTTTGTATATGAGAGTAATAAACATGTGGTAACTGCCCCATTCATTGCCTAGATTAATTTTATTGTATTATCCTTGACACAATGGGGGTTATTCAGAACTGATTGCTGGTCAGCTAAAAAGAAAAGCTCTAGGATTAGCTATCCCTCGCCGCACCCGCCCAGTGCAAGGCTGCAAATGGGCTGCAAAAATATTGCAGCCCCTTCAAATAGCTGCAAATCCATATACAATCTCTCAGCATCTAATGATTGTTCCTGTGTGTGCAGTCTGTGTGCAGCTCCGATCTTACTTAGTGGCTGCAAATTCAACAGTCTGACGTCAGAAGCCTTCCTTGAAAACGCCAGGGAACATCTTCATTTTCCCTGACACTTCCATAAAACGGATGGTTACCACCCCTAAACGACGGCCGCCTGTCAATCAAATTGTGTGTGGCCAGTGAAAAAAAATGCAGGCTTTTATCGCAGAAAGGCCATGCGCATGCATACGCAGTCAATCGATAATCGGACGGCCTGTGAATTCACATCCGTCCAATCGGGTCTGAATAACTGACAATGTTTCCAGTAATGACCCAATGTTACCAGTAATTAAGTCTATTACTGCTCTAGCATATCGTACTGTGTAAGAGGCTCTATGATAATCCATGCACACATTATTCTGCATTGCTATAAAGCCAGGCAAATCTCCTAATAGTGGACCTCTGTTAAGGTCACTCACTATGCAGTCATAGGGTCAAGCCTGTCGTTGTATTAAAATAATTGGATTAAAATAACATCAGGACAAGGTGTACTTTAACTATACAATGTTCTATAACATATTGAATATTACAATGAAGCAGTGAAGCAAGACTATCAAAGTGGATGGAGAGGGCTAATTATAAGGTGTAAATGAGAAAATTAAAGCCAGAATATGTGTTCAATATGTTTTAGAGGGGAATGATCTTGTGAAAGGCAAGGAAAAAAATACAACATTAAACAAAATGTTAAAATGTAATATTTTATTTCAATAACATTTTCTACTTCAGCATTGTCAAAAAGTATAGTGTAATTAAATAATAAGTGACACTAGATAATAAAGGGTTAGGGTCAAACTTTTTTTGTTTTGAGCTGCATCCAACTCAAAGTGCAGTGTATTTTTGTGGCCTTGTAAAGGTTCATTTTAAGTAAAGGACTTTCAAGGTCAGACACCTTGTATGAGACTATTAGGGAAAATGGTGTTCTAATTCGCGGCAATATAGCACTTTGGGAAGTTTCAGGTAAACATACTAAGGAGGTTCTCCATTGACTAGAATTTGGCTGTGTTATTTTCAAGGAATAGAAAATTTGAAAGTTAGAGGGCTATATCCTAAGAAGAATGGTCTTTACATAGGCTTTAAATGGTCCTTTAATGGTCTTTACATATAGCTTGTATAGCTGGTAACAGTCTAGTAATATGGTTGTGTCAGACAAAAGTAGATATGATGGCCTCCAAGGTTAACAACAAGACATAACATTTTTGTTGCAGAACTAGGGATCCAAGGGCATTTATGATAGATGCCTTGGTGGTTTATTGGATTTTTTTTCTGGCCTATAATTTTCCACTTCTACCAATGCTTCCTCATGTCCTCAAGAAGATAATGAAAGGATTCCAGTTATAATTGTAGCACCAGGTGCCCAAAGTGAGTCTAGAACTCAGAAGTACTAAACATGGCAGTGGGTTGAGAGTTCTTTTACTTTGAAAGGATCTATTGAATTATGTGCTAATTGTTTGTCATTCATCATTTGAATTTGATGACATGGCTCTTGACGTCAAGATTTTATAGAAGAAAGGTTTGTCAGATGCAGTAGTTCAGATTATTATTAAGGAGAGGAAGAAAATATATGCAGACAATTATCACAGACTCTGGAAAAATGATATTGCATGGTGAATCCAAAACAAAGCATCAGCATAATTGTTTTCATTACCAAGAGACCCCTCTTTCAGGCAGGACTTAAGAGGTGTCTAAAGGTTTTGACCAATTTTGTTGAAAGACATTTTCCTTGAACCCAATGTCCTGGACCAAAGATGTTGATGAAAGATATTGACGACAGACGAAAGACAAAAGATCCCATATAGTCTATAGGCTATTTTTGAAAGATATCCAAATTGAGCTGCATGCACAGTTGACGAACAACCTTGATGAACAACTGGCGGGTATGTGCATCATCATTCGTTGTTCGTCGCAAACGCACTGAAAGATATTTTGACCAATTTCATTCAGAATGGCCGAAATGAAGGAAATTAGTCAAGAAAGTTGGTCGAAAAAATTGTACAGTGTGTATGCACATTTAGGTTATAGTCTCTATAGGCGGAAGTTTCAGCACTCTCTGTCTATTCTCACAAGATAATTGTCATTAGATTGTAATTCTGCATCTTAAAGGAGGTAGAATGTAAGTTGTTAACTTGCAAACTAGTTTTCCTGTTAGCTATATCTTCGGCTAGAAGGGTGTCAGAATTATGAGCTTACTTTGTATAGCTCCTTTTCTGGTCAAAAGAAAAAAGTTTGGTACCGTGTTAGCCAGTTGATAAGAAAAGTTTTATTGTTCCTCAGTGAGAAAAACAAAATAGCAATCTAGCAAATATGATACCTTTTAATGGCTAACAAAAATAAATGTTGTTAAAATGCAAGCTTTCGAGACTACTTAGGTCTCTTCCTCAGGCATGGTATAACAAGGTGTGTGAAGAAACACATATATATACACAGCAGAGTAGGAACAAGATGTGATAGATGGACATTCTTAAGATCAAAACAAAACAAAATAACAGAATGAGCTTGTAAATTGAGTCCTTAATTAGTTTGTAGATAAGTAGTGTGAAAGTTTTATTGTCTCTAAGTTGATGACAGACCAGAGTTAGAGCTCCGATGCCCTCACTCTCTCTGGGCCAGATTCCTCAGATGTTGTAGTGGGCCATAAATCCCTCGGATAGATTCAGTCCTGTGTTAAGGGTGTCAAACGTTGTCATTAATTTGTATTCCCAGACCCTCCTGTCCCTTTGTGATTTGAAATTTCCTTTTAGTATAATCACTTTCATATGATCCTGATTGTGTCCTGGGCTGCAGAAATGTTTGGCCACAGGAAAGTGTCTTTTTTTCCTTTATAGTGTGGCGATGGGACCTCATCCTTGCCTTAAGTTTTTGTCCTGTTTCTCCAACATACAGACCCCCAATAGGACATTTGGTGCACAGAATCAGGTACACTACATTGGTAGTAGAACATGTGAATGTCCCTGGGATCTTATAGTCCTGTTGTGTGTTGGGGATCCGTACACTGTCTGTAGTGAGGATATGGGCACAGGTTTTGCAGCTCCTTACATTGCAGGGATAGGTTCCTCTTTGTGTAATGGATGGCAGTGAACTTCGGATTATAATATTTTTCAGGTTTGCAGGTTGTCGGTAACATAGTAGTGGAGGGTCTGGGAATATTGTTTTCAGGCAGTCATCTTTGTGTATGATGTGATGTAGTTTTTTTGCAGTTTTTCTTAGCACCTCAAGCTGTGGGTTGTAGGTGACTACCAGAGGTACACGGTTGTTTCTTTCTCTTTCTTTATATTGGAGAAGTTGATCTCTGGGTATCCTGATGGCTCTGATAATCTGATCGTTGATTGATGTGGGATGATATCCCTGATTTAAAAAAGTCCCTTTAAGTTGTTTTAAGTGGACATCTCTATCTGCTGGGCTGGAGCAGATGCGATGATATCTGATGGCCTGGCTGTAGACAATGGATTTTTTGATGTGTTTCGGGTGGAAGCTGTCCCATCTGAGGTATGAAGGCCGATCCACGGGTTTTCGGTATAGGGTTGTCTGTATTGCGTTGTTTTGAATTGTTATAGTGGTGTCAAGGAAGTTTATCTCGGTATATGAGTAATTCATTGTCAGGTTTATTGTTGGATGAAATCTGTTAAATTTTTCATGGAAATGTATGAGTTCTTGTTCAGAATCAGTCCAGATGATCAGGATATCATCGATGTAACGGAAGTAAGCCAAGGGTTTGATTGGGCAGGATGCCAGGAAGTCACTCTCGAGTTTTGCCATGGCATCCTGCCCAATCAAATATACCAAAGACTATACTACTGGATATATTGTGAGCTATCATGGCCAGGTAGACTAGCAGCCTTTAAGATGATGGTTTTACAAAATGAATGTGTTTGTATTAGAGATGTGCAGACTCGGATTCCAGAGATCCGAGCCCCCACGACTTCATCATTCCGAGCCCGGTTCTGAGCAGCGCTCAGAGATTCCTGCCTGACTCGGGTCCATCTGCGTGGTCAGAACGTCATCTCCAGGCGCCAGATCTTGCGAGGCTTTAAATAGCGGCTGTTGCACCCGCCATCTTCACTCCAGTCTAGTAGTGGGTTGGGAGAGGGTGTGTTGGTGCTGCTGCTGGGGCTTAAACTTGAGCTTGAGCTTGACCTTGAACGCAATATTTTTTATTCGCTGGGGCTGTCTCTCAGTGCTGCTGTGTAGTCTAACTGTGTACTTGTAGTACTACTGTCTCCTCTGTGCGGTCTACCTCTGGTGTGCTGTGCTGTAATTATTTTATTTGCATGGGCTGTCTCCCTCAGTGCTGCTGTGTACTCTGTTCTCCTCTCTGCTTAGGAGAACAGTCTAACTGTGTACCTGTAGTACTACTGTCTCCTCTGTGCTGGGGCCTACCTCTGGTGCTGTGCTGTAATATTTACAAGATACAACCAGTCTGTTAATTAAACTTAAAAATTTGGGGACAGTTCCCTCGGGGTGCACGTTGAGTACTATAGACGTAACAAGTCTTTACACGTGCATCCCGCATGAAGCTGGTTTAGAAGCCGTTAGAACATTAATCGCTGGCAACCCACTATACACCGGCCCAGATGTCGGTCTATTTTTGACATTGTTGGAATTGACGCTGAAGCGCAATTATTTCATGTTTAACAACAAATTTTTCTTGCAGCTAAGGGGGTGTGCGATGGGGTCCTCAGTGGCCCCATCGTTCGCTAACTCATATATGTTTATTATTGAGCAAGCCTTGTTCACCCACAATCCGGTCACCAGGGGGTCATTGCTATTGTATACTAGATACATAGATGACCTCCTGGTGTTCGGGGTAGGAGATAGTGGTGATCTCAAAACACTATTGGATAACCACAATTTAACATGTTCTCCAGTGAAATTTACATATATCATGGATAAGATGACAGTACATTACCTCAATGTAAATATTAAAATTAATAACGGTAAAATCGAGACGGCCCTATTTAACAAGCCGACAGACATAAATAATATTCTATTGAAATCAAGTTTTCACCCAGTTCCATTGAAAAAGGGTCTTTCTTTTTCTCAAATGCTTCGTGCACATAGAATCACCAGTGCACATGAAGAACTGGATAACTGTTTGGTGAATATGTCAGACAAATTTACAGAAAGAGGATATGACCATGGTTTACTTGCAGATACCAGGAGGAAGGTTTTGAGCCTTACAAGAGAAGAGGCGTTAACATCTAAAACTGCATCTAAAAATGTAGATGACAAGGTGATCTGGGTAAATTCGTATCACCCGGCTAGCCCAGCTTTGGGCAAAATTGCCAAAAAGCATTGGCCTATATTGACTTCAGATCCCTCTTTACCATGCCTCAAAAACAAGTCTCTCATGCATTCCTACACTAGAGGTAGGAGCATTCGGGACTTTGTGGTTAGAAACGATGTATCTTTCCCTCCCCCCAAAAAAAGTTCTGCCTTTTGGAGTACAGCAAAAGCAGGGTGCTATAAATGTAGTGGATGCACAACCTGTTCATACATAACTCAAGGTGATTCTTTTTTTCACCCCTATACAGGCAAGAAATTTAAAATGCATCACAGAGTTAGCTGTAATACTAAATTTGTTGTTTACTTGATAAGTTGCCCCTGTGGACGCCACTATGTGGGCAAAACAGAAAGGTCGTTTAAAGAGAGAGCAGCTTTCCATCGCTCAGCCATTAAGGCCGCTATCCAATCTGGCCACAGTGAACAGCCGGTAGCCCAGCATTTCGCCGAGGCTAGACATAACATGGCAATGCTTCCCCCCTTTAAAAGAGGAGGTGATCGGGCCTTGCGCCTACTCCAGCTAGAGAGCCGGTGGATCTTTCTACTGGATACTCTAAGTCCCCGGGTGCTTAATGAGAACCTGGGGCTAGCCTGCTTTCTATAAATATCCTGTAGCATCTCTTATAGAGCGTTCTATAGAACACTCCAAGAGATAGTGTTAGGTTAACCCTTGGTGCTCCAGGGAAAAACAAAACCAACAAACTGATGCAGGGGAATGTGGAGTGTTTTAATGAAACAGAACGAAAAGAGGAACACGGGAACAGATGCAAAAAACTGGAACAAACTTAGTGCTAATGAAAAATACAATGTGGCTGGGGAGCAGAACAAAAACAGAGGTACCGGGTGCAGATGCAGGTGATCCGACAGTTTGGCTGAGGCTTAGGCTGAGGCACGAGGCACAGGACACGAGGCACAGGATACAAGGGAACGGCTGTAGGAGGCTGAGGCACAACACACGAGGCACAGGATACGAGGGAACGGCTGTAGGAGGCTGAGGCACAACACACGAGGCACAGGATACGAGGGAACGGCTGTAGGAGGCTGAGGCACAACACACGAGGCACAGGATACGAGGCACAGAGCATGAGGCACAGGACAAGAGGCACGGCTGTAGGCTCCTTCCCATACAAGGCAAAAATGGAGAATGACCAGCCCTGAGTGCTGGTCTCAGATGGAATATATAGGCCAATAACAGGTGTCTCACATGAGCAATTGTCACTAACACCAGGCACCTGATCCCTCAGAGTAAAGAGAGACAAGTCCAACAGGTGCCTGGTGCCCCCTAGTGGTAGTACACATGAAAAGGCAAACAAACATAACATAATGCCCCCCTGAAGAAGGCGGATTCCAGACGCCTTAAGAGTCATCTTCTACTGTTCTTCTTCTTCTTGTTCTTCTTAGAACCAGACGACGTAGCCTTACAGAGCCCAGCGGCCTGGAGGGAGTCCTTAATAATAGCCCAAACCTCTGGTGGACCAAACCTCCTGGTAACCGCTTCAGTGAAGGCAGCCAAATCATGCAATGCTGGATCTTTAGACTCCAAAGAATTCGCCCATGTCAGTGCCTCCCCTCTAAACCTCATCAACATATTGCCAATTAATTCCTCCATATTTGTACCTTCCCAAGGCTGGCAGAAGAAGGCATTAAGTGTGGAAATATTCCCATCAAAAAAGATGGTTCCAGGAATACACCCTGTGTCATCGAAGACTATGCCTGGGTTTGTGGTACTGGTGCCCCCTTCTCGGACCCCTGGCACGTCAGGCGGAACCTCTCGGACCTCTGGCACGTCAGGCAGAACCTCTCGGACCTCTGGCACGTCAGGCAGAACCTCTCGGACCTCTGGCACGTCAGGCAGAACCTCTCGGACCTCTGGCACGTCAGGCAGAACCTCTCGGACCTCTGGCACGTCAGGCAGAACCTCTCGGACCTCTGGCACGTCAGGCAGAACCTCTCGGACCTCTGGCACGTCAGGCAGAACCTCTCGGACCTCTGGCACGTCGGGCGGAACCTCTCGGACCTCTGGCACGTCGGGCGGACCCTCACGGACCTCTGGCACGTCGGGCGGACCCTCACGGACCTCTGGCACGTCGGGCGGACCCTCACGGACCTCTGGCAAATCGGATGGACCCTCACGGACCTCTGGCACATCGGGTGGACCCTCACGGACCTCTGGCACATCGGGTGGAAATGCTCTGAAAGAAAAAACATCGCAACTGACGGCCGACACGGCGGCCCTCAATTTATGCCCAATGGAATCAGCAGGAGCGGACTCAAGACAGGGGGGCACAGGAGTCACAGAAGCGTCCTCGGGCCCGGAGGCAAGGGCAAAAGCGTCCTCAGGCCCGGAGGCCAGGGCAGAAGCGTCCTCAGGCCCGGAGGCCAGGGCAGAAGCGTCCTCAGGCCCGGAGGCCAGGGCAGAAGCGTCCTCAGGCCCGGAGGCCAGGGCAGAAGCGTCCTCAGGCCCGGAGGCCAGGGCAGAAGCGTCCTCAGGCCCGGAGGCCAGGGCAGAAGCGTCCTCAGGCCCGGAGGCCAGGGCAGAAGCGTCCTCAGGCCCGGAGGCCAGGGCAGAAGCGTCCTCAGGCCCGGAGGCCAGGGCAGAAGCGTCCTCAGGCCCGGAGGCCAGGGCAGAAGCGTCCTCAGGCCCGGAGGCCAGGGCAGAAGCGTCCTCAGGCCCGGAGGCCAGGGCAGAAGCGTCCTCAGGCCCGGAGGCCAGGGCAGAAGCGTCCTCAGGCCCGGAGGCCAGGGCAGAAGCGTCCTCAGGCCCGGAGGCCAGGGCAGAAGCGTCCTCAGGCCCGGAGGCCAGGGCAGAAGCGTCCTCAGGCCCGGAGGCCAGGGCAGAAGCGTCCTCAGGCCCGGAGGCCAGGGCAATAGCGTCCTCTGACCCGGAGGCCAGGGCAATAGCGTCCTCTGACCCGGAGGCCAGGGCAATAGCGTCCTCTGACCCGGAGGCCAGGGCAATAGCGTCCTCTGACCCGGAGGCCAGGGCAATAGCGTCCTCTGACCCGGAGGCCAGGGCAATAGCGTCCTCTGACCCGGAGGCCAGGGCAATAGCGTCCTCTGACCCGGAGGCCAGGGCAATAGCGTCCTCTGACCCGGAGGCCAGGGCAATAACGTCCTCTGACCCGGAGGCCAGGGCAATAGCAACCCCCTCCTGGGGCTGGATAGGACCCCCTCCTGGGGCTAGACAGACGGAACCCCCTCCTGGGGCTAGACAGACGGAACCCCCTCCTGGGGCTAGACAGACGGAACCCCCTCCTGGGGCTAGACAGACGGAACCCCCTCCTGGGGCTAGAACATCGGGCTCCTTGGCGGGGACCGGATCATCGGGCTCCTTGGCGGGGACCGGATCATCGGGCTCCTTGGCGGAGACCGGATCATCGGGCTCCTTGGCGGAGACCGGATCATCGGGCTCCTTGGCGGGGACCGGATCATCGGGCTCCTTGGCGGGGACCGGATCATCGGGCTCCTTGGCGGGGACCGGATCATCGGGCTCCTTGGCGGAGACCGGGACATCGGACCCTCTGGCGGAGACCGGGACATCGGACCCTCTGGCGGAGACCGGGACATCGGACCCTCTGGCGGAGACCGGGACATCGGACCCTCTGGCGGAGACCGGGACATCGGACCCTCTGGCGGAGACCGGGACATCGGACCCTCTGGCGGAGACCGGGACATCGGACCCTCTGGCGGAGACCGGGACATCGGACGTTGGCCTCCCCCCAAGAAATTCCTCAGACTGTAGAGACTCTGGCTGGGCAGCTCTGGGTAGAGACTCTGGCTGGGCAGCTCTGGGTAGAGACTCTGGCTGGGCAGCTCTGGGTAGAGACTCTGGCTGGGCAGCTCTGGGTAGAGACTCTGGCTGGGCAGCTCTGGGTAGAGACTCTGGCTGGGCAGCTCTGGGTAGAGACTCTGGCTGGGCAGCTCTGGGTAGAGACTCTGGCTGGGCAGCTCTGGGTAGAGACTCTGGCTGGGCAGCTCTGGGTAGAGACTCTGGCTGGGCAGCTCTGTCCGCCATTTTGGGCCTGCGATGAGGACAGGAGAGCAAAAAGTGTTCAGGGCTGGCACAATACAGGCACAAAAGGTTATTCCTGCGAAAGGCACGCTCTGTTACAGATAGCGGAGCACGAGGACCACTTGAACCTCTGAAATTCACAGTTACTGTTTGGAGTGTATCTGGAACCACAGCAACCGATGGAAAAATGGTGTTCTGAGGGTTGGAGACACTAGAAGGCCCCTCTTGCGGCACAGAAGTTTGCTTTTCTGCCAATTGTCCAGGAATATCAGGAGTAAAATTAACTTGAAGCAATGCAGATATTTTCTTTAGGAAATCAGACAAAAAGGTGCCAAGTTGAAGTAATTGCACACGTAGTAAAATGATATCTGCATGCATAGGGTTAAGTGCAGCTTTTCCACAGGGATCATTAGCTAACTTGAAAGCACCAGGGAGCTCTGCAATCAAGGATTTAATTAGAGAATCCGAACAAAACTTTTGTTCAGCATTCTCTTGTCTGTTTTGGCTGGTCATTATGTTAGGTTAACCCTTGGTGCTCCAGGGAAAAACAAAACCAACAAACTGATGCAGGGGAATGTGGAGTGTTTTAATGAAACAGAACGAAAAGAGGAACACGGGAACAGATGCAAAAAACTGGAACAAACTTAGTGCTAATGAAAAATACAATGTGGCTGGGGAGCAGAACAAAAACAGAGGTACCGGGTGCAGATGCAGGTGATCCGACAGTTTGGCTGAGGCTTAGGCTGAGGCACGAGGCACAGGACACGAGGCACAGGATACAAGGGAACGGCTGTAGGAGGCTGAGGCACAACACACGAGGCACAGGATACGAGGGAACGGCTGTAGGAGGCTGAGGCACAACACACGAGGCACAGGATACGAGGGAACGGCTGTAGGAGGCTGAGGCACAACACACGAGGCACAGGATACGAGGCACAGAGCATGAGGCACAGGACAAGAGGCACGGCTGTAGGCTCCTTCCCATACAAGGCAAAAATGGAGAATGACCAGCCCTGAGTGCTGGTCTCAGATGGAATATATAGGCCAATAACAGGTGTCTCACATGAGCAATTGTCACTAACACCAGGCACCTGATCCCTCAGAGTAAAGAGAGACAAGTCCAACAGGTGCCTGGTGCCCCCTAGTGGTAGTACACATGAAAAGGCAAACAAACATAACAGATAGTTTATAATTGATGTAAACTGCTTTATATGTATTATCCTGCTGTGGCAGACACAAATATGTCCTTGCATAGTCCTAATGTAATATGGTCAGACATAAGTAAGAAGTCTAAAAAGAAGAAAAATTCAGGTTAAAACTGTTCGCATATAAAATTCCCTACAACAGAGATGACCTATGCTGTGCGATCCAATTGCAATAGCTCACTATATGGTGTTTTTAATGTTTTTTCACATGTATATTTATGGTGATATTTTGTGTTTATGTTTTAGCATTGAGTGAAGCCGGGGAGCCGGTGGCCATATTGTTTATGGCAGTTGCCCGGCAACAACACAGCACGGGATCCCTTCACACTACCCGTAGCGTCTTCAGGCGGGTGACGTCATCAATTAGACGCCAAAGCGGGAGACGGCGGGCGGCGCGAACGGACGGTAAGGTATAAATGTTTTCTTTGTATATGTGTTGTTTGTTCTTCCTGCACCTTGACAAAGGGGCTAATAAAGCCCAGAAACGTTGGTTTAAACCTGTGTGGAGTCTTTTCATTGCCGAGTACCGCCATCCCCCAAGCCATCTACATACAGCAGCATTTCTCTGCAGATTGGAGGGCACCGGAATTACTAGCAGTTATGTGCTGTTAAACAGCCATCAGAAGGCGTAAATTGGAGTGCCCCCCTCTGCAATTGTGTATATATATATATATATATATATATATATATATATATATATATATATATATATATATATATATAGTCCACTGGCGCTGCCTGCACTGAATCTGCCAGTATTATTTAGTTACTCAGTCCACTGTTGCCACTGGCAGTGCTACTGCCTAAGTGTACCTACCTAGTACATACTAGGCTGCTATATATAATTTAATTAAAAATAATACTTGTGCTGTGCTTGCCACGGCCAAGCATTACCTAATAATAAAATTAATTATTATAAATTCTGCATAAAGCTACTGTGGTGTGTAACTATCTTTTGTGGTGACCACTGGCAGTGCTACTGCCTACCTATGGCCTACCTAGTAGTTTAGTTTCTCTACCTACTAGGCTGCTATATTATTAATACTTAATTAATTGAATTATATATAGTCCACTGGTGCTGCCTGCACTGAATACTGTGAATAGAGGTTGCCAGTATTATTTACTCAGTCCACTGTTGCCACTGGCAGTGTTACTGCCTAAGTGTACCTACCTAATAGTACAACTACATACTAGGCTGCTATATATAATTTAATTAAAAAATAATACTTGTGCTGCGTGGGACTGTAAAAAATAATTCCATGCTGCTGGTGCACTGATGTGTGCCACTGCCAAGCAGTACCTAATAGAAAAATTAATTATTATAAATTCTGCTGGTGCACTGCATAATAGTGTGCCACTGGTGGTGTGTAACTACCTTTTGTGGTGACCACTGGCATTGCTACTGCTTACCTACCTAGTAGTTTAGTTTCTCTACCTACTAGGCTGCTATATATTATTAATACTTAATTAATTTAATTATCTATAGTCCACTGGTGCTGCCTGCACTGAATACTGTGAATAGAGGTTGCCAGTATTATTTACTCAGTCCACTGTTGCCGCTGCAGTGTCACTCTTACATGAGCCACGTGTTTGTGCTGCACACTTGTGTGGCTTAGCATAGTTATTCAGCTACCTCGGTGCAAACTTTTGCCTTAAAAACCTTTTTGTGAGGTGATCAGAATAGACTGCAAATGAGTGGAAATGAATGTTATTGAGGTTAATATAGCGTAGGAGCAAAAATAAACCAAACTTCTGCGATTTTAGCAGTTTTTATGCTTTTTTAACAAAAAAATCAGAACCCAAAACCCAAAAAATCCAAACACAAAACACTTAGGAGGTGTTTTGCCAAAACCCATTAGAACCCAAAACCTCAAGGTAATCAGAACCCAAAACCCAAAGAAAGTATAAGACAAGTACAGGGTATAAAAGCATATCTGACAATACTGGAATTAGAATTAGGGTGGTGTGACCTATTACATTGTCTATGGTCATGTCCTAAAGTGAACATCTTATGGAAGGAATTACATGATTATATAACAAACTATCTAAAAATACCATTTACTATTTCTAAGAAACGGGCTTTCTGGAATATACACACAGACCATGATAACTCTACTTTAACCAAAGGTCAAAAAAGTTTAATAGCAAAATATGCAGCGGCTACAAAAAAAGCAATTTTATCTCAATGGATAGCACACACCTCCGCAACAATGTCACTGGTACAACCCAGAGTGCATTATTTGTTTATGATGGATTGGGTTGAAATGTCAATTCAAAAAGAGAAACTGTCAGAAAAGTTTTTCAGGACCTGGCTACCCTATGTCAGAACATTTTCAGAGACAATCAAGGCAGCTCTAAAGAAATGCTTTGAATTCATCTCTTGGTACAACTTAGAATTGATTAGTAATGGAACTCCTTTTTGATTTAAGAAAATATATAACAAGACAGACATTTCATTATAAAATAAAACCTTTATTTTTATTTATTTGTTTATTTATTTATTCCTTTCTGTGATTAATATCAATCATATTGAGATAAAAGAGCACTCCTATACAGAGATTATCTACAGGTATATACTTCTCCATTTATATGAGCTTCACCAGGATATATGTGCACAATTGGTACTAGACGGTTTGGGAAACAAAAATATTACTAATATATGCGCTATGTCAATATACTCTTTTATTTTATTTCTTTTTTGGGGTATAGGAAAGATGTTGTGTATGCATTCTGTTATTCTGGGTTGTAACTGCCATACATGTGTACTACATTATGTTAAACTGTTTTGAACTTTTCAATAAAAATTATTAAAAAAAAAAAAAACAATTAGGGTGGTGTAACACTAAGGGATTAAATGCCATTGAAGGAAGTATGAAGATGTTACCATAAAAAGACAAAAATAACAATAACAGTGTAAAACTAATATTTCAAATGGAAACATGAAAAAAAAGTAAAATCCCCAAATAGAGTCCACACCTTACAAGAAAAGGTATATATATATTTGTTGGTAGAAAATCACCACTTAGAAATAAATAGAGAAAAAAGAGATTGTGGATGCTCACATCTTGGCATACAGAATAATGGTGTTCAAGACTCCTAGATAGGTATCTTTGCAACTTCAATTTAAATGGAGCCTTTTTCCACTCCTCAGTGTTGAGAAGTGGAATAAGGCTCCATGAAAGGCTCCAAATGCATAAACCCAGAGTCATCACATGTATCAGCACTAAAAAGCAATGCTTACATAAATGATCACGTAAGGTCTGCTTGTTAAGTACGAGTAAAGGTCTCTTTTTTCCCTTATGAAGCAAATTTCAACCAGTAACTCTCAGAATCAGCACCAAAGATCAGTCTCTTCTTCCCATTGCAAATCCCTCTGGGTCCTGCTCAATCCTCAGTGGGATGTCCCTGGGATGAAATTGGATGTTGCCAATAACGGAGATGCTGTTACATTTTTAGTCCAGAAAGCTCTGGGTTGTATTAATGGTTCTTAAAATTTTCAGTGAAGTTATTAATTTTTTAAAACGTACTTCAATCTTGTGCGCCTATTTTTTTTTCACTTGTTCAAAGATTTGGGCCTTTGGGAAGAGGTCTGCACCGCAGAGACTGATAAATCCTGGACTTTCATTTCTGATATACATCTTATGAACATTAATGTGCATGTATATTCAATAAAGACAATGTATTAGTGGAATTTGTCTGTCAGTCAGTGGAGAAGGATTCTAGAGTATATAAGGACTGTCTGGGTCATTGTCTGTATGTCCAAGCCATAAAAGCTGATCGGTGAACACAGAAGATTTCAATCTGTGTTAGTGAGTGACAATGCTGCGACCATCTTCTCTGTAATGGTTATGGGTCTGCAGTCATCCTGACAAAATAAAATAATGGAAAAGAAGTCCAGTGTCAGCGTGTGCTTTGACTATACAGATTTTATTATCATAAGTAGTTTTAGAGTGGGATGCTAAGGGAAGCTAGTTTCCATTTTCCTGCAAACAAACAAAGCAAAAATGTAGGAAATACCGAAAATTCTTGTGAGCGGGAACCAGCACAGTTAGCAGCATCAGGTCCAGCAGCAGCTACTAAAGATGCAACAGCAGCTAGAATTATGGTATGAATTACTGCTGCAATGCCAGCAACTACATCCGGTTCTAAGAAGGAGCCCAAGCTTCAGCAAATGTCAACTGAAGATAACTCAGAAACTTACCTCACCACCTTCAAGACAACTGCAAATACTGTAGGACAAAATGGCCATATTCCACCTCACCAGATTGACAATGAGGCTGTTGGGACTACAACTCCAGGCATCTACATAAAAATAGGCTGATCATTGGGCAAGCTAGCCACGCAGTCGATCACAAATTTTAAGTTTGTGGTTCTATTTCCCACGCATTTGTTTTGTAGGCATTTAGTTAGACATTAGGGCTCATACCGTAGAAGGCAAAGATGCCTACAAGGCACTTTTACACCACCCAGCACTTGTCACATCTCCTGCATTTTCCACAATAGACCCCTTATCATTTTTCAGCACCAGGCTGTAGCCCTGAATCCAGTCCTGATGCTGACTGTTCTCATAATCGAAGCAGCCAACTGTGCTCTCACTGTGGGGTGAATTTATGAAGCTTGGAGAAGTGTTATCTATCCCCATAAAGAACGTTATGAGCAAGGTGATAATGGTTAAGCCAATCAGCTCTTACCTGTCAATTTACATATTGTAGCTGATTGGCTGAACCATTATCACCTTGCTCATAACGTTCTTTATGGGGATAGATAACACTTCTCCAAGCTTCATAAATTCACCCCTGTGTCCTTTAACGCTGAGGCTAAAAACAGCTGGAGCACTGTCTATGACTATCTGGGGTGTATGCAATGTGCTGCCGCTATTTCCGACGTGGGAAATAGCGGCGGCTACCTATTCAATGCTGTCTTTAATGACAGCATTGATGCAGGATCATGGCAGAATGGGCCCGACATTAGAGCTGTCGGGGCCGATAACAGCCGTGGATTGTCGCAATCCCGGCCACAGATCGATAATCCACAGATGGTTATATGGCCACGCCCCCTTTGCGCCGAGCGACAGGAGGGACATTGAATCCCATCTGTCGTTATGCGGTCGATCAGACCACAAACGAGCCAGGATCACAGCTGTTGGTGGGGATCAACAGCCGTGATCCCATAATGCATACCCCCCTCTGTATACACATTGGCCCTCGTTCTAATTCACCCGCTGATGTGCGAAATTTACAGCTTTATGGTTCATGTAAAAACCACCTGCACGAAGGTCCATCCACTGCCCGCATGCACGCGAATGGATGTTTTGCATAAACATCCATTCGTAGTTTGCCTGTGGGGTAGACATCATTCGTTGGTCACCAACCATCAAATAATTCCTCTAGTTCTCACAGATCTAAGACACTGGTGTCTTAAATCTGCGGTACCCCTGTATGGGAAGAGGACAGGCAGCTAACATCTGCTGACGTTGGCTGCCCACTCTCTGCACCCGCGTCATGGCCCCATTAGCATGGGAATAAAACGCTGGGCATTCCCATGGACACTACCCCTCGCCGCTGCCCCTCAAACATAGTTCTAGGTCTGGCTGTAAATCTTTTAAGCTGACCAGTGCCGATAGTGGCTGGAGTTTTGTTTGAGCCATACGGCCTTTTACAATACTTTTGCCGTGAAACCCAGCCAGACTGCGAGCGCAGACAGTTTCTGGGTGGGAGGGTAGTACGAGCTGGACCATAGGAAGCCATACACCTAGCTCATAAAACTCTATTCCACTAAGATCCTGACATATAGGGAAAATCTGAAGGAAAGCCGTAGTGGCAGCGCAGCTTCCAGTGGATAAAAGGTTAAAAACACGTTCCCAGGAAGTCCGGTGAGCTATCAGATTTTTTATTTTTTTCCGCTAATAAGGAACTTGTTGATGAATTTTTATTTTTATCTTTTGCATTTTATTACTACCTGTTGTTTTTTATATGGAAATAAAAAGACTGGTACTTGTTTCCTAGCACGGCGCCCGTTGGGTTGATCGCATGCCTTAAGTTTAAGGTACTTAAGGCATGCGATCGACGCGATCGACCCGATTTTCTGTCAATCACCAGTTTATTTGCCGGTAAAAGAGAAAATCGCGTTGATCGTGTCCATTGCGGCCCATTATAATGGGCCGCGATGCGACCGACGCGATCAATGCGATTTTCCCATAGAGAATAATGTTAAATGATTTTTAAAGTTAAAATCTCGTTGATCGCGTCGGTCGCAGCCCATTATAATGGCCCGCGATGCGATCGACGCGATCAACGCGATTTTACATAGGGAACAATGGGAAATGGGCCAATATGGCCAATTTCTCATTGGTTAATGCCCCCCCATTGTTAACGCCACCCCACTATTGACGCCAACCTGAAGCGTGGCGAGCGCAGCGAGCCCGTGAGGGGAGGCCGTGCCCATCCTCTGACCTTTTCATACCCCCACTATCCACGTCGGCGTGGAGTTGATTTTATAAAGTGTGGCGAGCGCAGCGAGCCATCAAGCCCGAAACGTGGCGAGCGCAGCGAGCCCCCCCGAGGGGACGCGTATACCTGTGAAGTTATGCGCGTCTCAGGGACCAATTTACATTGATTCCAATGTAAAAATCACGTTGATCGCATTGATCGCATCGCATGCGATTTGGTTGGCATGCGATGCGATCGACGCAATTTTCCGACCCGATCAATACAATCAAAATCGCGGGCGCCGTGCTAGGAAACAAGTACCAAAAGACTTGATTTTTTTTAAAAAGGAAGTTGTGGAAATGACTGTATATAATTTTGAAGTTATCCCTTGGGACAGGGGTTCCCAATCTTTTTCTAATCACGGCACCCTAGAGTATCAGAATTTTTCCACGGCACCCCTAGACCCCAAAAAATATATATCAAATTAAGTAGATTGTGTTTATATGTGCTTCTGAGTTTCAGTTATGTGGTAAAGGGCAGGATTTGGTTCTGATTGTACACATTTTATGATTGGCAGCCACCAGCACTGCTTTTGTCCAGAATAATTGATCATAAATAATTTGAATTGGTCCTGGACGACCAACCCGAGGCACCCCTGCAAGTGTCCCGAGGCACCCCAGGGAGCCTAGGCGCACAGTTTGGGAACCACTGCCTTGGGATATTTAAGGAACGATCCTAAATAAATCCTAAATATCTTTACACATATTTTTCAGCGCTGCAGTTAACCCTTTCATAATTTTTTTTATATATTTTTATATTTAAAAGTTTTTGTGCATTTGCTAAACATTGCTGCCCTGTGTGAAGTCAGAGGGCTGTTACACAGTATTGCATCAGTAAAACAGTGTAGCAACTCTCGCTATTTCCAGTGTTATATTCATTAAAGTTATGTTTTCTGATGGAAGCTGTTGATCTAATTATCTACAATTACAATGGGGAATTACCACTGAGTAACCCATGCATCTGTCAGCAATTTCATGTTCATGAAAAGATACAATTTGCAATCTATTTGTCCACAAACACAATGGGGATTTGCCTATACAGTAAGTAACCCCCACAAGCAACAGAATGTTTTTTTATGCAAAGTTATACTAATTAGAGATGCTAATAGATATTTTGTCTTTTGGTTATGTATTTCTCTATAACATTTGAGAAACTACAGCATACACATTGCCTGTCCCTCCGGGAATCATAATATTCAAAAAATAACTTACTGAGACGGGTTTACCATTTCATTATCTATATTTTCACCCCTGCCTTTTGTGTAATTTTATACCATAATCAAAATGAATAACTTAAATAATTTCACAGAAACAGTGATAATAGGCTTAACCAATAATCATCTTACCAATAACAGCCTACTTTTAGGGGGTGAAAATACCCATAGATTGTAAATATGAGGACAATAGCGTCATGGGTGGTACCCTGTTCTCTACTTCAGAAATCCCTTTCTGAAAACATCTTTATATTTTTTTAACTAGTAATTATGAAAAGCTAAGTTTTAGCTTACTAACAATCTACAAGTGCCCTTAAAAATAGAGGTTTTACTCTTAATCTGACACTCTGCGCTCTGCAGAGAGGAGAAGCTGGCTATTAATTTAGTACTTTAAAACACTGGGGAACACCACAACACAATAACAATATTCCAAATTATAACTAAAGAACTACCAAAAAAATGTATCTCTAGCTAGTGCGGGCTCAAAAACCTTTTTTGTGCTTTTTCCAATATATTCTATTATAAAGTAGAGTTAATTTATATCAGTGCCAAATGTCAATGTATCCCCATTTAAATGGACTGTGTGTGTATATATTTCCAGTTATTTCATCTAATTTTGTATTAAATACTCTTTAATCATAAAAAGTATATAAAACAGATAATAAGCATCATCATTATAAAAAGGTAACTCCTTGTCAGCCAAGTCATTGCTAACGACATCAGGACATTTGCCAAAAGTATGCTTTAAGTGCATAAAATCTATCTTGTTAAAGTCTAACACAAGTAAAAAAAAAATTTACTGACAAATGTTTTGTCTCAAAAGTACAATAAAATTATTGATTTTAGTACATGTTGAATGTTATAATAATAACCTAGTAGGACAAAAATGTAAGCGTGTGTAGTCTTCCTTCTTTAATTTATTAATTAGTTGGATGTCTTTTGTAGCGAGAAGAATGGACAGTGCTTGCAGCATATAGAGAAGATTGGGCAAGGTCATCAAAGATATGAGAGCGTCATTTATTTCCAACTCCTGAGTTCCTTACTAATAATTTTGATCATTTGAGATACCTTTGTGTAATATAACAGAGCCAGATTTATGGGTAATAGGTTTCCCACATATTCGAGGTGTAAAGAAACCCCAGGAGAATGTAAAACATAATCTCAAGGAAGGAGTGACAATGGTAGGGTGAAGGTCCATTTCCCTTGATTTATAAGCATTTTTTTAATCCACAGACCTCTCCAAACCTCTCAAATGTATGCATGATAAGGGTCAGTATGTGCTGGAGGTGCCTTATATGTAGAATTATATTATCTGTATATACTGTTAGTTTAATGCTAGTGGAGACTGACTTATATTTGGCCATTTGGCCAAAGACAGATAGCCGCTCCCCCTGGCACCCCTGTCTGATGCAAATTCCCATGGGAACACCTAGTGTTTTCATGGGGATGCCCATGAAATGCTGGAAGTTCCCATGGGCGCGAACCAAGTCCAGCGCCCCATGACCCAAGGCCACAGCACTCCGTGTGAACAGATTGGTGACTATTCAATTCACGAATCTGTTTGCCAACAGACCCTGCACATGCGCATACATCATTATGCGCATGCGCAGAAGGCAAACATCAGTCCCCATGCGCAGGGAACCGAATCACTCAAAATAAGATGGCCTGCGGGACAGTGAGAGAGTATCTAGTGTCTGGGTTAAGAATCGCAAGAATATGGTTTCACGATTTTATGGTATTTCATTATAATTATTATCATTACTATTATCACCATTCTAAATTTTACAAAAACAAAATTAATCAAAATTCATAAAGTGAGTGATAAATGTTATATGGAAATAGATAGCTTCACAAGTGACTGATGTCTGAACAACAAACTTTATATTACCATATATACTCGAGTATAAGCCTACTTTTTCAGAACATTTTTTATGCTGAAAAAGCCCCCCTCGGCTTATACTCGAGTGAGGGTCCCACTTGAGTCAATAAGTTTTCCCAGGTTTTTTGTTATAAAATTAGGTTCCTTGGCTTATATTCGGGTCGACTTATACTTGATTATACAGGTTGGGCATCCCGTATCCGGGCATCCCGTATCCAAATTATTCCAAAAACCGTGTTTTTTTGGAATAATTCAAAAAAAAAATTATTTATTTTTTCCCCCTAACCCTCTTTTAATACTTACCAAGTCCTCCGGCGTCCACGGCAGGCCTTCAGCATCCTCTCCGTCTCCAGCGGTCCCAGGAGTGCGCGCGCGAGTGCGCACGCACGCCAGTGACGTCACCGGCGCGCCTGGGAACTTGCGCAAAGCACTCCTGGGACCGCTGGAGACGCCGGAGACGGTTCTGGTGGCCTGCCGTGGACGCCGGAGGACTCCATGGACGCCGAGGGACCATTGGGGACCCACCAGGGGCAGGTAAGTATTGCTAAAAAAAATTATTCCAAAAACCAGAATATTCCCTTATCCGGAATGCTCGTGGTCCCGAGCATTTTGGATAAGGGATACTCAACCTGTATACGGTACATTTTGTTGATTGTAATGTGAGCATGCATGAGGCCAGCAAACTGTTAAAATATAATTGAATATCCAAAAATTACAAAAATTTGGAGCATCTCTTTTGGGGTAGTGGCAATGATCCCAAAGAGCAAACTTTTCCACTATAGGATGGGAGTTACACAAATAGAAAATGTAGCTACATAATTAAAAAAGATCCACTGAATAAGATATAACTCTTCAGCCAAATGGCTATTATTTTTGTCACCAAGCAATTAAGCATCAATTTAACTACAGGCTACATATTGTGTAATAAAATTAAGCAGTCCTTACCACTGTGATAAAGATGGATAATATAATCTTGTGAATCTTTCTTTTAATTAAATGTTTACAGCTCAATGAAAAATTGATTTGGAAGCTTAAGAGGGCAAGCACTTTAAATTTTGGTATCGGGATGTCAATAATAAGTAATAGAATTTCAAATGCCAAAAACTACTGAGAGAAAATAATTAATCTTAATTCATGACAGCTGGACACAAAGAGTCGATTGACACAGAACAGAAAGAATTAGTTATGTGAGTTGGGCAAAGTCACTTTTATATACACATCCCTATAAAGTTTTAACTATGAAATATTCTATAAGATACACCTTTTAAGTGGTATAAAGAAAATGTTAAATGTGAAATTATTACAGAATAAACTTAAACTTTGTCTTCCCATAGTTCCACAAAGTGTTTTCAAGTAATTTCTTTCTGTTGTTATTCCTATAGACTTAAGGTCCATACACACTGGGCGACTATGCCCAGTGTGTATGGACAGTAATGATTGCTATCATTGCTGGGGGGAAAGCTGCTCAGTGCATACACTGCCTGGTGCATTCAGTGGGGAGAGGACGGCTTTGCATAGGGCAGCGCTATGCAAAGCCGTCCTCAAAGCCACTCATCTGCTGTTATTACCAGCAGATGAGCGGCTTTCCCGGTGATGACGCGGGAGCGCGCAGCAGTGCTCACCGCTCATCGCCGGGGCATACACACTGGGCGACTTTGAGCTGAAAGCCACTAAAACATCGAGTGGCTTTCAGCTCAAAGTTGCCCAGTGTGTGTGGGCCTTTACACATATCTGAGTACCTATGTCAAATTTAGATTCATTTTTCCAATGCTAAAAACTACATGCAAGCTATGCATGCTATGATAAACTAAGTTCCAAAACTTTCCCTTTGTCATAGAAATTAGAGCCCTGTCTATGACACAAACAGGCTTATAGACATACAGTACATGACCCAATTTATGATCCGATGTCTTGAGATGCACTAGTCTTAATTCCTGCTTTGACTTAAATTTATTGAAATGTAATTTATTTATTAACAGTTTCTTATATAGCACAGAAAATTATGTTGCACTTTACAGTTGGATACAGTGATAAAAAAAAAAACTAAGTATTTACAGTAACAAAGGTAGGAGATTTGTCCCATTCCATATTCCAGTTGTTATAAGCAGGACCATGAGTCCTGAGGGTTGCCTAGCAACAGAGAGAGCATACACATCCTCAATACAAGAGACAATGATCATCTCCTGGCACTAGGCAACTGGAAAACCAGGCTGTTACTGCATCCTTGGTTGCCAAATCCAGAACTTGCAGCAGACACTGCAACACTGCAGCTGGATTAATTTATTCTTTAGTGCCCTGCCTCCGCTTCCTGGATCTTGAATGGTGCGGGATTCTGATATATTGCAGTCTGGCCCGACCCTAGTTGCCCGTTATATGTTCCAAAATACCTTGTTGGACTTACCACCAGCACAGTACCATCCTCCACAGCACCGTGTCTCTGCTGCTTTCCAATACTCTGTTGCTGTACCAACTCCTGATCTTTGTTTCCAGGCTTTTTACTATGCCTGTGGTTTTCTGTTGTTTGCATAAGCTCTACTGCTCAGAGCGTAAGACCTGGCAACATCTCAAGTACCGGTGAATGCATATTTTTTTTAGGGAATAGGAGCAGCTGTTATAGGCTCGAAGACCTCTCTTGTGTGGTTCTAATAGTCTTATGCAAACACACAGAAGTTTCCTAGCACCCACTAAATCTCGCTTGCTTCATTGGCAAAATTTGACATTAAGTGATTCAAGTACAATGCACCTATTTCTCTTATGGAACCTTCAACATCACTCACTTTTCAGGACACTTCCATGGGGTGGTAGAAAATGTAGAAATATTGCTGACTTCAGTGTATCATATAGGACATTTTGCAGCCATAGTGTTTAATTGAATTTGCCTTAAATGGCTCAAACCACATCACAGAATAGAATAAATTAAACACTGTCATTCCACTTCTATTCATTATACAAAATGCCACAACTATGCACATTTGCGAAATGGCTTATCCCACTGCTATACTCAGTTCTCATTAACTTTTGCAATAGTTTTGCTCATTTCTGCTTCCCATACTCACATTTGCATTTAACAGAACACTGCATCCCAAAATGCAGAAAATGTGACTTTTGTAAAATTAAGATCCTGAAACTGCATTTACATTTACCACTTTAAAATAGATGCACAAGTGAAATAATAGAAATACAACGGGTAATTACTTTACATTGAATGGTAACCCTATATATATTAGATAACCATAGTACAGATGGAGCGGGTCTCACTCTTGCAGGGGATGGCGGAAGATTCGGCAGCCGCCATCCCCTGCCAGCCGCCGTAAGGGGATGCGCGTGCACGAGATGCGTGCACGTCGCGTAACAACGGGGCTCCCCCCGGGTCCCCGCCGCCTCGCCGAGGTTCACCCGGGGACCCTGCCGCCTTGCCGCCCCTCCCCCCCCCTAACCCTGTCCGTCTCCCTGAAGTGGAGACGGACAGGGTTCCCGTCCCCCCGCCGACGGGAAACTGAGACGCGCGTGCGTGTGAGACGCACGCGTGTCTCAGTCAGATGGGGCACCTCTCTGCCAGATTCTGGTGCTGACGCAGCGCCAGCAAAGGAGAGACCCACTCCATCTGTACCTAGGAAAATAACTGCACAGATCAGATCCCAGGGGTTAGAGTGGCCAGATTGGGCTGGATGAAACAAAAACCTGGCAATATCGGAATGATAGTTTTCCAGCATTTCAAAGCAAATGGTCAACTGTCATTTGCTCTCATCCATTACCAGGATTTTGTTCCAACCAGCCCAATCTGACAATCGATCTGTAGATGTATGGCCACCTTTAGGCAGTGGGAAGAATCAATTGAGTTCTAAGTAGTTATGCAGTCCTATTGTATATGGGCCAAGAGAAAAATAAATAATGGATCGCTAATTAGGCCGCATATTGCAAATGATTATGCATAAGCATAGCAATCGCAGTTTAACTGACAGGAAGCCGAGGTTTCTGGGAGGAAACAGCTTTTCTGATAGTGTTTGAAAAAACGTAAGCATGTCAAGGCATTTTCTGTTGTGGGTCCAGTGGCGAAACAATAGCCCCGCAGACCCCATGGTGGCCAAAATTTTCTAGTTTCGCCACTGTGTGGGTCTCTGATATCAGTACTGACAACGTCCAGCCCATCTCTGTTGCAGCTAAGTGGAAGCCTCAGACTAACATCTGATCAGATAGAAAGTACTGTACTCTTTGATGTTCCAGGATTTGCAAATGAATCTGCTAATGCACAGCGGTTTGCGAATCCCAATTTTGCACGGGGCATTTATTCTTTGTTTATGGGCGGCAACTTTTTACTCGCTGTCAACTGCTTTTTCTCTAATTAGCAATCCATGCAGAATCAGGCCTAAAGGTAGCAATGTAATATATTCATTACAGCTTTTTTCACAATTGGATAAATGGAAAGTTTAACAGTGGTTTGGTTGCTAATGCCAAGAATCTTGTTTGGATTTCAGTTGACTTAAACTGGACACACACTAGGTAATATAAAATCTGCTTCAGTAATATATTGTGAGTCCATTGACAGATGTGTTCCCTCAGTATGTCCTTGAGCAACATCGTTCACAGACCTTTTGCATAGGCTGTGCACCTTGACTGATTGTTGATATATATTCCGACCATCAATACATATTATATGGAGTGCTGATGTCCCAGATGGGCGGGAAACTTCAAATGCTCACCCAGCTAGGTTTCCTGACCGACACGCCAAATGGCCAATTGGTAAGTGTGTATACAGTACTTACCTGGATCAGCCACTTAGTGTGACATCGGGTCTGCTGACATGTTGGAAAGCTTTGACTGTGTTCCCAGCCTAAGTCATTCTACAGGTTCCTTTGTAAGCATGTTTTCTGCCAGCTGATAGCTATCTTTCTGTCCAATTAGGCGTGGGTCCAGGTAATGGGGCAGATGTATTAAGCCTGAAGGAGAGATAAACTGGAGATAAAGTGGAGATAAAGTAAAAGGAGATAAAGAACTAGCCAATGAACTGTGTTTGAAAATGATAGTTGGGAGTTGATAGGTTGGTGCTTTATCTCCTTTCACTTTATCTCCACTTTATCTCCATTTTACCTCTTCTCCAGGCTTAATACCGCTGCCCCAATGTCTGAAAGGTCTGCTACGCTGCTAACTAGGAGGATGTTTCCCGGGGCTCGCAACCAAACCCTTCGGACCTCATGGTGAGAGGAGTTGAGATGTGAGAATTGTAGGCAAGTTGTTTTTGTTGTTTGGGAGTTTGCTTGCAATTTCTGAACGAAGTATTCTGTTTAAAGTTGTCTTTTGTACCTTGTTTTTGCTTTAAGTCAGTCTCTCTTAATTTGTTGTCTTTTTTAAGTTGAGTACTGTTAATGTTTCTTTATGTGTGTTCAAGAGGGTGCAGGTTGTTTGTGTACTTGAATTGGAAGGGTGTGGTTGTTTTTTTATGTGTTTCTTGTTTTTGGAAGTAGATGGGTAGGGGTATGCCTAGGGCAGGGGATAGTCAGGTAGAGGTGGAGAATGAGGTGGAGAAGGTGGCAGGGCCAGATCCCAAGGTCAGTGATGGGAACAGTGGAAAGATACTCAGCTAAACCAAAACATGCCATATTATCAAGTTCAGTTTTGCATTTAATGTGGCCCATGTCCAAAAAGTGATGAAACACCATTGAATGCTGTTTTGTTGTGAGGCTGCCTGCTGCCTTACATGCTGCAAGAATCAAATTTTGGAGAATGAGGCAAGAATCACTTGTCAGATATAAAAATGTGGGTAAATGAAAAATGGTCAAGTAGGGGAAGGATTTAGATGGGTTCTGGGTCCCCTTACCAAGCAGACTATTTAGAATAGGATGAGCCCATAAATATGTTCTTTCCTGCTAAGTTCATAAAGCATGTCAGTATTGGTGACACAAATTTGCCTAGGCTAGGGTATATTTACTTAAAAGTACTGCTTGCATTTTTTTTATTACAGTCTGACCTATTTAAAAAGCTGGTAAAATTATAATTTTAACTATCACCTTGAAAAGCTGAAGATAGTCAGCGAAACGTTTCCAGGAGCTTCACCAGCCAGCACTTTCCTCTGGCATCCTCACACCACTCGTAAAATGTCAAAAGAAATGGACAATGGCAGGAGATGAGATTCTGCTTTTATGTACTGGGACCTTTTATCCTTGCCAGTTTTGTGGTTTATGGCCATTATCCACACCTTCAGGTATTGTGTTTACATCTTCCATCCCAGTGTTATGTTGTCACAATAACATTTTATGAATCGAACTGAAAGAAGATTCTTTCTTCCTTTTTATATATGCTACATATGGGGAGGATATTTTTTTTCCATAAGGAAAAGCCTGAGGTTATATAAAGATACCTTTATATATGTTCCTGCCACTTCATAGGTGATTATGGTACGCATTTACACCTGAGGACTCTGATTAACACATGGTGGACCCTTATTAGTGTGAGTGAGGGTACGGATAGTGGCATCCACCATGATGTGTTATATAGCTTCCCTTCTGGACTTGTAACTTGTTGGGACTGCTATGCTATTACTGGTGCCTGTCCTTGTGTTTCCCTCCTATATACCTATATATTGTAAGCTTGCAGCAGGGCCCTCCTACCTCCAAGTTTGTCTGTTGTTACCCAGTTTGTTTTATCACTGTCTACTATTGTAAAGCGCTATGGAATCTGCTGAGCTATATAAGAAACTGTTAATAAATCTTTTCACATAACTCTCAACGAATATTTGCGCGTGATAGGATTCAACCGGATTAACAAGAAAAAAGTTGTGTATCCAACTCCATCGCCCATTGTCCATTTTTTTTACGTTTTACCATTGGGGGGATTGTGTGGTGATCGCCAGTTGAGGACACAGCATAAGGATCGCATTTGCTCCTTTGGGACTGATTATTTATTTGTATTTATCCTCACACCACTCATCCATTCTGGTACCCAGCGCCCTCCATCCACCACATTTAAAAATAGTGAGAACAATTGGACCCAAGCCCAGAAAAGACCCATATGTTTCCTACAGTGGTGAGATTTTCACAATAATATAGGTGTCTATTGCCATCCTAATATGAAAATTCGGTACTTATGGAATATCTGGACTCCCGTTTTTTCTTATGAGACCGCGTCCCCTCGCAGGGCTCGCTGCGCTCACCACGCTTCGGGCACGGTGGCTCTCTGCACTCGCCACACTATATAAAATCATCTCCATGCGTAGTTGGATAGTAGGGGTATGAAAAAATGGGGTGCATTTAACATGGGAGTCCAGATAATACATAAGTACCGAAAATTCATATAAGGATTCAGCACAATTCAAATTGAGAAATTGCTACGCCTTATAAATGTGACTGCTCCTAAGTGATTGCACTTTTATAATGTCCATATAGAGACTGTTTTAATTGTCTTTTTAATAATTTTGTTCCAAATAAAAAAAGTGTCTTAAGTGTATAGACAATCCCACTATTGTTCATTTTAACACTGATGGGGAAATGTAATAGGATGAGAGATTTGGTAAAAAAAAAAAACTTTTTTTTAAAAGTGGCAATCATTTATATTTTTTCAAATTAAACTGGTTTTGCAATGTAAATGATTGCCGCTTTAAAAAAAAACCTGGAGATTTCTTACCAAATCTCTCACTTTCTGAATCTCTCATCCTATTAAATTTCACTCTGAGTATTTACAACACATTTCAGCACTGCTTAATTTCTTTTTTTACATGTGTGCCTGTTTTATTTATGTGCCTGCTGCATGCTTGTTCCATGTTATATTATATCTGCTATGCAGACTTATAGGGGTATCCTATTAGCCCTGATAATTATTCAAAAACACACAGTATAGTATTGTGATTTTGGCCCAGTTATAATGTTTAATAATCCTTTAAGCTTTTGTAAAATACTGTTGTTATGGGTAGTAAAATATTCAGTTGAAATATTAACATGTATTGCCTGAAGACTCACTATTAAGCACATTAATAAACTAGTATGACTTTTTTCTTTTCTTTACCGGTTATAGTTTTAGGATTAATTTTACCATTTTCCGGAGCTTGCTACTGCATAAGTATATACTGTAAATGTCTTAAAATGTTTTTGTAATAAAAATAAATATTTAACAATCCTTTAGATTTGAAACATTATTCCTTTCCACTATTGAAAAAAGCTTTATAAAAGAAAAGCACAAATTGAAAATGATTTTAAATATTTTTGCTTAACAAGCCATAAATGCATAACTAATAACCTTAGTTTTTTGTTTTTTTTTCAATAAATGTTTATTCAGATTTTTTACATAATAAACATTATAAACAAACAAGCAGGTCATACGAGAGTTAACAGTAGTAGGTCTCAGTACAAAAATATACCGTAATTAGATAGGATTTTGAGACCTGAATTAATGACCCAGGAAATTCAGTCAATCTGTTGAACACATATGAAAATCCTGCTTAAACAGTAAAATCGTAACATATAAGCAAATATCAGAAAAATAAAGCAAGAGAGAAAGTAGAAAAGAAAGATAAAGAGACAAGAAAGGGGGAGGAAGTTTGTGTGGCCTTCCTATTTATTCAAAACCCACAAAGAGAAGATTTTCCTCGATCCGCCATTAAACATACAATGTCAAGATAAAGGACCAGCAATATAGAACTCGTTCTTAAGATATACACTAGGTACGTTTGAAAGCACTTGAAATTGAACCAGGGAAACAAGTAGTTGTAAATCCCTGTTGGCTTCCTGGTGTCTCCCGTATTTCTTCCACAGCCATATACAGTACTGCACATGTCTATTCTACTAAACCACTCCTTCATAGTAGGTGGGGCAGTGCACCACCAACAAACAGGGATAACCGCTTTTGCGGCACTATTAAGGAACTTTAATATGGATTTTTTGTAGTTGGTCAGGGAACCTGCCACCAGATTAAGAAGCCAGAAAGTGGGCTCCAAAGGGACGTCAGGGCCCAATATCAAATTAGAGATGGAAATAACTTTATCCCAAAAGGGCAAAATGTGAAATGGGGAACCTGTTTCATTGTTACAATGCCAACAGGTGTCTGGTACACTCAGGAACATTTGGCGAGTGTCAAGGGGCACCTGTACCAGTGTGATAAAACCTTAAAGTGCGTCTCAATCACTAGTAACTAATTAAACTAACAAAGGTGGGCTGAAAACTTTTTTCCCAGTCGTTCTCTGTTAAATCAAGTTGTAAATCCCGTCCCCAATCACTAGTTTATTTAGGGAGGTCCAGGAACTTATTTTCAATCAGGAATCTATAACAATGTGAGAGGAAGTGTGTTGGATGAGAGGAGCTAAACACATGCCATCAAAAATATTAGGGGTCTGATAAAACTAGGGTGCACTTTATGCCCCCATAACAAAATGCATTAATGAAGATATTTCCATATCTCTGATGGTGGGAGGTCCCATTTCGACTACAAGGCATGGAAAGGGATGATCTTGATCACCAGCTGGCTGACACGTGTCCCCTCTTTCAATTTCCATGAGTCAAATTCTCAGCCATATGTGCCTGGAGGAAAGTCAGAATTGTGAAATAGTCGGGTCAGGGAAGGAGCTTGGAAGATATATATTGGAGCATTGAGCACCATGGATAATGCGCTATTGATGAAGATATGGTGGCACTCTCAATAGAAACCCATTGTTTTGCCTCAGAAGGGGACCATTCTGTTATCCTATTGAGGACAGTGGCATCATAATACAGGGAGAAGTGGGGCATCTGAAGGCCTCCCATGTGTCTGCGGCAGAAGAATATGGCATGCTGGAAGTGGGGCCTCTTGTTCCCCCCAGACAAAATCTCTAACTACATTGTTTAAGTCCCAGAATCAAGTTTTAGGGATATGAACTGGGAGCATCTGGAAGAGATATAAAACCCTGGGTAGGACGTTCATTTTTATTATGCTGAGCTGTCCCAACCAAGAAAGTCTTCCTCATTCCCTAAATTCTAAGTTCAGAGCAAATTGTGGTAAGCAATTTTTTGAAATTGTAATAGACAAGGCATGTGAGATCGGTATGTATTGTGCTTCAGAAGTACTTGAAGCTATAGGGATGCCAGATAAAGGAAAAGGATTTTTTAAGGCCCTCTAGGGATTGAGAGGGAGCCGACACATTCACTGCCACAGACATAGAGAAATTAGTTTTAACATTTTACAGGGTACTAAACCTACTAAATTTGAACATTAGATTGGGGATCGAGATGATCAGATTCGATAGGATAACCAGTGGGTCATCCACGAATAGTGCAAGCTTATATTCCTTGCCCCTACTGTGAGTCCGGAGATATTTCGGGTTACACCTGATGGATCTAGCTAAAGCCTCCATGCATAAGATGAAAATAAGGGGCGAGAGAGGGCAAGGCTGTCTAGTTCCATTTCTAATCAAAACTGGTGCAGATAGGGCCCCATTAATTTTAATCCTTGCTGTAGGGGAACTATATAGTGCCAAAATATGGCATAAGCTAACAGGTCCTACTCCTAAATGTCTTAAGACCACTTCCATAAAGCCCCAACTAATTCTACCAAAAGCCTTTTTGGCGTCGGTGGACAGTATTTCCGCAGGGGTAGGGTCCATTGAGACTAAGTGCGACAAAATAATCATTTTGGTCTTGTTACCACATGCCTCCCTTCCCGGAATGAATCCCACCTGATCTGAATCGATAATTTGGAGAAGTAGAGACTTTAAGCTGTTAGCCACAAGTTTGACAAACAGTTTGATGTCTGTGCTGAGGAGTGTTATCGCACGGTAGTTGGCGCATTGTGCCGGGTCTTTCCTTTCCATTAGTGTAACTGTTATAAAATGCTAGTGGGGAAAGTCCATAGTCACCAGAGATATTATTGAAAGCTGACAGCATTTTTGGTAAGAGCAGATCTTTAAAGAGTTTGCAGTAAGAGATAGTAAAGCAATCAGAGCTTCTCCTTAAGAGCATGTTCCAGCTCTGGAAGAGAAAATTGGAAGTCTATCCTGGCACTGTCATCTTCTGAAAGCCTCAGGAATTCCATCTCACCGAGGTATTTATCTACCAGATCCTGGGTAGCCGGCAAAGTCTCTGGGGACCCAGGGTCCTGCAGATTGTACAGTTTGGTAAAGTCGGAGTGGAATGTGTCAGCTATGTCTCTTGTGAGAGTACGGCGGATGCCCTTCCACGTCCACCACAGTTTGAATGTATACATTAGCCCTTTGGGTGTGAAGTGCTCTAGTTAAAAGCTTCCCCATGTTTATTGCCCCATTGAAAGAAGCGGTTCCTCCATAATTTATAGTCCTTCTTAATATCCTAAAATAGCAAATTAAGGGCTGACCTTGTCTCATTCAACTCTGTTAAAACAATGGGAGATGGCCCTGATTTGTGCATTGTCTCCAGGTCTCTAAACCTTTGGATCAAAGCAGTTTTTTTCTCCATTTTTTCCTTTTTCAGGCAATGCGCCTAGTTGGATAAACTTTCGGTGCAGAACACATTTGTGTGCTTTCCATACCCTGACTCCGGAAATGTCCATCTTCTCATTAACCTCAAAAATAGTTCTCTATAGTCTTAGTCAGCTAAAGGTTTCCATCAAGATTTTTTCACTTAACCTCCAAGTACACTGTTTAAAATGAGGGCAGGACATCGCCAGTCAGGAAGATGGGTGTATGATCTGACCATGTAATTAGCTCAATGTCTGTATTTTTGGATTAAATGTAGAAATCTGTGGGGCAGCATAAAAAAATTAAGCCTAGAGTAGGAGTCAAGTGGTCAAGAATAAAACGTGTTGTCTCTGTCCCCGTGTGCTGCAGCCTCCACGTGCTGACCAGCTAGTACCCATGGAGAATGTGGCGCACCTTGCGGTGCGAGGCTAGGGAGGGCCTAACTAGTGTCCCTGAGATGTCCACCTCCGGCTGGAGCGTCCAGTTTATATCACCCCCTAATATTGGGATTCCCTCAACCAGGCAATCCGGTTCAAAACTGTTATTAAATATTTAGATTATGATTGGTTGGGAGTGTATATATTTGTAAAGGTATATACCTGATCAAATAGTGTGCATTTAACCAGGAGTGTTCTGTTCTCCTCCAAGGCAAATGATGTTATGTTTTGGAATGGCAATCATTTGGATAGCAGGATAGCAACTCCCAGAGACTTACTTTTTCTACTGTTGTTGTAAAAATAGAGTGGGTAGGGGCAGCTCCAGATTTAAAGTGTGTCTCCTGAAGGAATGCTACGTCTGCCGTAAAGGCAAAAATGCCTCTGAGCACTCTAGAGTGCTTTTCTGGGATGTTTAAGCCTTTCACATTGAGGAAAACAAATGTTATGTTCATTGCTTTTGAGTCAACCGCCATCATCTATTGCAGCGGTTCTCAAAGTGTGGGTCCTGACCCCAAAGTGGGTGCCGACCTTCTCAGCATGGGGTCGCGAATCCATGTTGCTGACCATCAGGCTGATGACTTTTCTAATCTCAGCCAGTGATTGAAGGAGTCTGTTAAATCTGTTGCATTGTCTGTTATGTTAGACTCCTCCCATCATTCTGCGCCTCCACAATGCTCCCATGTATGTGCTGTCTGTTGACTATACATGTGTTGTAATGACCTTCTGTAGTAACTTGCTGGGGTCCTGTCATTATTTTTATTGTCTGATGGGGTCCCAGCGCAAAATAGTTTGAGGTCCCCTGATCTATTGTGTAGGTAGCAATATGGGGATCAATGAGAAGGGCAGCAACTCTGCTGGTACAGAAAGTCACAAAAGAGAGGGGGGAAGAGCAAGAAAAGGAAAAAGAAGCATAAAGTACATATAGAATAACAATTCAAAAAGCCTATAGCACTTAGAAATAAACAATATAACTAATGAGATAAGAATCAAGCACTGTGCCACCAATTGGGAGCTCAGACGGGTGGAGCATGTTGGAGACCAAGAACACTAAAGCGGTGCGGGGAATACTGGGGGTCAGTGATGATATCCATCCCAAAACCTGAATCAATAAAGCGGTAAAAATAGAAAGAAACGGGGGGGCGTGGCCTAGCTGCTGAACCGAGCAGCAGCAATTTTCCTGCACTCCTACCCACACTCCGTTTTTGGGGCATTTAACCACATATTCTGCTACCCCACAGCCTCCCCACCACCTGTACCTGCTGGACGCTGGCCTGGGGCACCGGTGGATGTGCGCTGCGGAGCCGGGAGACGTGGGGAAGCGTCTCTGCGGGTTGCGGCCTTGTCCACCTCCGAAGCCGGGGCCTAAATTAGTGCAGCCAGCCGGGATTCGAGCTCCGTGACGCGGAGCGGAGGAAACGCGAGCGTCTGGAGCCGCGATTTTCACAGCAGCTACCTCCTCTCCCCTGACCCAGCCTCCGCTGAAGCCTAGGACCCGATCTGGGGGTGCCAGCTGTCCCTGGAGAGAGGGGTAAGTGCCTGCAGGCGCTGTCAGCTCCGGCTGCTAGTTACAGCGGCGGCCATCTTGGATGTGACCCCCCCCCTCCTCTCCTGCTGCTGCGTTCACCCTCCTGCACCTGAGTTTTCACGAGCCTCTGTTGGGGTACCCCAGGAGCCCCCTGGAGAGATTGCCCCTCTGTGCCCTGGGGGATCAGCGGGACCCAGGGCCCCCATACCATATATAACCCTCCATACATCTACTCTGAGGCCTGTGTTCCTGGGCGACCCCCTGGGCTGCCCCTGTGCAAATCAGACAGTATCAACAGCCTCTCTCCCCCACTGGTATAAGCTGACACCCTGCTTAGCAGGTCTGGCAGGGGTCAGCCTCTCACTGCCTGCCCAGAGCCCTGTGCCGCGCAACAACCTATAACATCCAGACCGGGCTGTCTGTTGCCCCACCTGTACACCACCCCCCTGTTACCTTTGTGGCCCAGCAGAGCTCTTTTGGACCTGACTCAGGGCTTCATTCTCCGGGAGGCCCCATTCAGCTCCTTATTTTCACTAGCAGCTGTGATAGCCCCCTCTGTTAGCTCCTTCCACAATAGTGGGCTACTTTTCGCAAATCCTCCTGCTGCTCCAGAAGACATCTTCACCTCTGCCCAAGATCTGTTGGTGTAATCCATTATGATGTGACACTACGCCCTGCAATGTCACCGCCCATGTGACCGTAATCTCATGCTCATATCATTAACAGGCTCCAATCCATTATACTAGTGTGTGAAGCTCTATCTGACACTATTTTCATACTCCTCTGAAAACCTTTATCATGTCCCCTAAGAAATCTAAAGAGGTCCCTACCCCTCGGGTCTCTTTTCCTGCTAGGAGGGCCACGCAGGCCCTGGGAACACCTCCGGGTACCTCTGTGGCAGCGTCAGCAGCTGACACCCCAGCACACAGCTCTGGCCTGTCATTCTCAATGGCAGGCGCAGACTGTGCCCCAGACACCCCACTAACAGCTGGGCTACTCTGTCAGATACTGTCCACCTTCAAATCTGACCTGACCAGAGACTTAACAACTGCGATTCGGGAAGTCAAGACCGATCTAATTGCTGTTGGGGACCGAACAGATCATCTTGAGAGGAAAATGGAGGAGCTGGTGGCCTCACATAATGACCTCCTCACCTCCTATGACCAACAACAGGCTGAAATTGAAGCAGTTAAAAACAAGATGGCAGATCTCGAGGACAGATCTAGGAGGAACAACATAAAAATCAGGGGGATTCCAGACTCCGTATCCAACCCTGAACTGGAAGGATATGTCACCACGCTGTTCCGCAAACTGCTGCCTTCCGTAGAAGAAAGAGACCTCTTGATCGACCGGGTCCACCGGCTCCCAAGACCTCGCTCAGTCTCGTCTGATCTCCCTAGAGACACTCTCCTCCGTGTACACTTCTTCACCACCAAGGAGCGCATCCTGAGGGCTGCAAGATCGGCCGGGGAGAAGGGTACATTGGGAGGCCTACAGATTTTTCCAGACCTATCTGCAATTAAGTTAGCCAAAAGAAGAGCGCTGACCCCGATTACCACTGCACTACGAGCCAACGAAATCCCCTACCGTTGGGGTTTCCCTGTGAAGCTTCTGATTACCCATGAAGACTCCACACACACCATCTCGTCCATAGAAGCAGGACTCAAGCTCCTTTCAGAATGGGACATCACGGTGAAACACCCATCCATGCCTAAACGGAGTTCAGCTCCGCGTGCGGAATGGGGGGACACTTGAGAGACCAATCCACTACCCCTTTGGGGTGTGTAAGCCATATGTCCTTTATCTGGACAATCCTTGTCTCCTCACATCCTGGAGTCTGACTTCTTGGCTAAGTATAACAGCCGATTGATTATTAGGTTTATTGTTTGTTTAGGTATAACATGCCTTTTGCTACTATATATGATAAAACTGTGCTAAATGACAGGTTACGTTAATGTTTATACAGTATTTTTCAAGTTATGCACTGGTTTATAGATGTGTTGTTTACTGGACAATTTCCTTATTGGGCCTACATGGGCGGTGGCACTAGGCCACCTATAGAGCCCCCACCTTCTCCCGTACTACTGCATTTGTCTCCCCTTACCTCCCTGCAGTAGTCATGTCGGTCCGATATAATGGACCGTTTTGGTTTAATATTTTCCCTTTCCTTTTCAATTTGTTCCCTATTCTCCCCCTAAGTTACAGCCCTTCCCCTCACACTAGACTCTGTCTTGTATCTCAAAAATATGTACACCTTACATATCATATAAACATTATGCTATTGGTTGACCTTTTCACCCATCGTTTTGCCCAAGTGATCCTATGACGACTAAAATCCTTTCCTTGAATGTCAAGGGACTGAACTCCCCCAACAAACGCAGACTTGCCCTCACTTTCTTCCATAAGCAGAAGGGAGACGTGATCGCTCTACAGGAGACTCACTTTTCCTCCGTAAACCCCCCTACATTTAGAGATAACAGATATCCTCTGGGATTTTATGCTAGTGGTCAGGTTAAACGTAATGGTGTTGCCATACTTTTCAGCAATAAAGTGACATTTGTCCAGCACTCCCTTACTGCGGACAAAAATGGGCGCTATTTAATCCTGACTGGACTGCTAGATGACAAACTGGTTACCCTGGTCTCAGTGTATGCTCCTAATTCTAACCAAATCCCCTTTTTACGTAAATTATTTCTTCTAATCCGCAAAGTAGCCAAAGGGTCACTGCTAATAATGGGAGATTTCAACTTGGTATTAAACCCACATCTAGATAAATCTAACAAACCTCTCAAGACTAGGCTCCCTCCCCCCCCTGGACCTTCCTTAGCATTCCGCAATATGCTAACGGAATTCGACTTATATGACATTTGGAGAACTCATAACCCATCGGGCCGCGAATATACTTTTTTTTCAAACGTCCACAATTCATACTCTAGAATTGACATGCTCTTATGTGACAAATGGACCCTACAACACTCCAAAGACATAGATATCCTCCCCATCACCTGGTCTGACCACGCCCCGATACTGTGGAAATGGTCGTTAAATAACTTCAATATCCCTCCCAGACCTTGGCGCTTAGCTCCTCATCTTCTAACTGACCCGCTGCCTAATAAAATTATTTCGGACAGTATATCCTCGTACTTCACTAACAATACCCCGCAAGACACGTCTACATTCACACATTGGTGTGCATTTAAGGCAGTTGCTAGGGGTGCTGCTATTCAGGCCGGGGCTGCCCTCAAGAAACAAAACATTCAAAGACAAACAGACCTAGAAAATAAAATTAGGGACTTAGACTGCAAGAACCAATCCTCCCCTTCCGCTGCCCTCAGGAAAGAGCTTTCAGAAGCTCGTAGTCAATTGCAGAAAATGCTCCTGGCCCAAACTCAGTTGGCCTTGAACAGACTCCGTACAAAATTCTATCTATCAGGGAATAAATCTGGGAAAATGTTAGCACGTAAACTGAGAATGCAGCATGCCAAGAATAGGATTAAGCTCATACACTCCCCATCTAAGGAGAAACTTCTAAACCCAAAGGATATATCTAACCAGTTTGCTAAATATTACTCTCAACTATATAACCTATCTCTAGACCCAGACACCCCCCAACCCTCCAAAATGTCTATCTCCTCTTTCCTAGAAGGAGTTAAGTTGCCTTCCCTATCCAATGATCAGTTAGAAGTCCTAAATGCCCCCTGGTCTCCGTCTGAAGTAGATGCTGCTGTTAAATCCCTACCTAGGGGCAAAGCCCCGGGCCCCGACGGGTTCATCAATAATTTTTACATCACTTACCGCGAAACCCTCACACCCTATCTGACTGATCTTTTCAATACTATCACATCTTTAGGTTCCCTCCCCAAGGAAATGCTGGAAGCACAAATAATAACCCTCCCCAAACCAGGAAAAGATCCAGCCCACTGCCAGAACTATCGTCCGATAGCTCTGCTGAACAGCGACACTAAATTGTTCGCAAAACTTATAGCTCTCAGAATTAAAAATTATTTGCCTATGCTGGTACACCCGGACCAGACGGGGTTTGTCCCAGGGAGGCAGTCGTCTGATAACACACGCCGAGTGTTTAATTTAATTGACTCTCTCACGGATGATCAGGGCCTTCTGCTGCTGTCTTTAGACGCGGAGAAGGCCTTTGACCGCTTAAACTGGGAGTATATGCAGACTGTCCTCTCTAAATTTGGGTTTCGGAATCAGATTATGTCATCTATTTTGGCACTATATAGTACCCCCACGGCCCGGGTGTTTAGCAATGGCTTTCTCTCAGATCAGTTTCCCATTTCCAATGGAACAAGGCAGGGCTGTCCCCTCTCCCCAATAATATTTGTGCTATCTATTGAACCCCTTGCCTCCAAAATTCGTGCTGACCCTGATTTTCCCGGTCTCCAAGCAGGATCCTCATCGCATAAGCTAAGTCTCTTTGCGGATGATATCTTACTTTTTGTTTCTGATCCCTTACGTACATTACCCCACCTACACGATACTCTAGACAGTTTTAGTAAAGCCTCATACTACAGATTAAACACCACAAAAACTGATGCCCTACCCATTAAGTTAGCTGACTCATACCCAATTCTGTCCTCTAAATTTCCATATAACTGGCAGAAAGTGTCTATACGCTACCTGGGTATAAATATCCCATCAGACACTGGGAAGGTCCTTGAGGTTAACCTACCACCCCTTCTTAGTTCATTAGAAACTCTTTCCAAATCCTGGCTTGCGTTTGATGTCTCATGGATGGGACACATGGCTGCCTTTAAAATGTCCCTATTACCTAAACTTATGTATCTCTTCCGCACGATCCCCTACACTTTCCCGAAAAAAGAACTTGCCAAATGTAACTCAATCATGCTCAAATATATCTGGTCCTCAGGTCCCCCTAAACTGGCTCGCTCCAAGATGACCCTCCCTAGAGCCAAAGGTGGATTGAACCTCCCAGACCTAGGTTTATACCATGATGCCTGCAAACTGGCCCAGATAAAAACTTTTTTTGAAGCACACTCAGAATCAAGGTGGGTGGAACCTGAGATATCGCATGCAACGACCCCAATCGATGATCTGTTTAGAATGCCTAAACAATTCCGACCTGATCTCTCCTCACTCCTCCCAACTACTAGGGCCTCTATTGCAACCTGGGATGCATTGATTTCTAGACTCCCCCACCCCATATCCCAACTCCCACTAATTTCATTGAAATCATTACCCAAACTAATACCCAATCTACATCTTGCCAGATGGACCACATTAGGTATTTCTAAACTACGTGATATTTTGGAAGGCCAGCTTATCCTCCCGTTCTCTGCCCTCCAGCAGAGATTCTCTCTCCCCAAATCTGAACTACTGCATTATTTTCAAATTTGCCACTGGTGGAATACTGCCCATTCGTCTAATAGTATACCTAGTAACTCTGATTCATATATCTACTCCCGACTTAACCTACCAAACTCGAAAGGGGACGTTACATTCTGGTATAGAACATTGATAGACATTCCAAATTCCCCTAAGTCAAACGCACAGACTAAGTGGGAAGCTGACTTAGGTTTGACCCTCTCGGACGCTCAATGGAGCAGAATTTTTCTCTCCTCCTATGCTATGTCAAAATGTATGAACCATACCGAGATGCATATAAAGTTAATACACAGATTATACCTAACCCCAGCCAAACTACACTCCTTCTGGCCCACATGTTCCAAGTTCTGTTGGAGACATTGTGGCAATACTGGTCACATATACCATATATTCTGGTCTTGCCCCCTTCTCACTGTGTTTTGGAAGGAAGTATTTGACCTAGCAAATCAGGTCTTAGACACAGCACTACTACCCACCCCATTAATAGCCTTATTTAATATGTTTCCTGACACGGTCTTACCTAATAAACGCTATGTTCTAGGCCATATATTCATTGCGGCCCGTGCAGCCCTGGCCCAGTGCTGGAAACAAACCGCCCCTCCTCTACTTTCAAAAGTTACTCAGAAAATTAACTTTAACTTTACCATGGAAACACAATATGCTTCCCACTCTGGCTCTGTATCTGCTTCAATGGCTCGCTGGTTGCTTTGGCATGAATATGCTACTAGTGGAGCAGGTACATCGCACATTCCCAAATCACCCCAATGCGACCCCCTCCAATTCAGCCTTAATGAGAGACAAGCAGAATCTACAGACTCTCCTTGATCCCTTAATTCTCCACTCTATAACCTGCTTGCGTGGTTGCGTTACGTTCTGAATGTTTATCTAATTATTTTACTGCTAGATGTATTTGGCTAATATATATATAGCTTATATTACTATTATGGTTAAATACTTTACCTGATGTTTCTGTTTAGGTTTACTGAATTCCCATTGTGTACCGTATGACGATATTTCTTACCTGCCTACTTATGTACAGAGTCTATGTACCCTCCCCCCACCCCTTTGTCCCCCCCCCCCGTTCCCCCTCCTTGTTCTACTTTATTCTATAACCCCTCATCAAAAATTTCAATAAAATATTGATGTTAAAAAAAGAAAGTAAAAAAAAAAAAAATAGAAAGAAACAACATCCCAATCACATTACAATAAGGAAACTTATATACAGTATATGGAGTTGATTGCATCAACGGTCAGATCTAGAACTGGCGGGTACCTAACAAACCAGAAGTGGAGTCTTTGCCTCGAGTATACCAATAAAATGGGAAAGGCATAACGTGGCAAAGAAACTCATGAGCCATGCAATAATTTCCCTAAATACAAGAATGTCTTGCGAAAAATAATAGGCAATGAACTTAGCCCTGTGAAAGGAAGTCACTTCACTGTATTCTTCGTAGGGAATTGCTGTGTCCTAGGGGGCTTTGGGTTATGTTGGACGAGTTGCCATTCATTGTTGGGGTGGGAGAGTTTTGGTGGATTAGAGCGAATCAGGGACTCATGTCAATCCGGTAGGGTGATCAAGGGAACTCCAACAGCTTGACACAAAAGGGGAAGATCTGTTGGGTCTTTGAGTGTATACAGCCTTCCATTGCGACTTGCAGGCTAAAAGGGAAGTCTCATCTGTATTTGAGTCCCAACTTTCAGAGCTCTACAATTAGCGGTTAGAATGCCCTGTGCTTTTGAAGGGTCCACCATGATAGATCTTGAAAGATCTGAATACTTTGTCCGCCAATCTCTATTACATCCAAATGATGAACCTTGCGGAGAATTTCCTCTTCTTGTGAGTAATAATGTAAGCAACAAATTATGTCCCTTGGCCAATCTGATGGCTATCCTCTGGGTCTCAAAGCCTCATGAGCTCTGTCAAATTCAATTATGGAGGTAGGGTCCTGGCCTAAAAGTTCACTGAACGTCTTTGTGAGAAATTCCCTGAGGTGGGATGTCTTCCGAAACCCCTTGAATCCTTAAATTATTTCTCATTCCAAGATTATCTAAATCATCGAGGCACTCTTGCATTTGCTGTAGATCTACCGCCTGTTTGAGGACTGTGGCCCTACGGGCATTATGAGCTGCGGCTGTGTCAGAAGAGAAACATTTTAATGAAGTTAGTCGGAACCAATGTGAGATACCACAGATTGGACAGCAGAAATCTCTGAATGAGCTGTTTCTCTTAATCTACTTTCCAGTTGGTAGGGAGCAAATAATGTGCATTATCTGTCTCTGCTAGCATGTTCAGGTTTGCCAAGTGAGTTCCCTCTTAAGAAGGGGAGTTTGAGGCAGGCGGAAGGTGTGGGGTAGAGGGTGCAGATAAGTTGTCTGTGGGGCAGATCCCTGAGGATGGAGAGACTGTCACATATCAGCAGAAAATAGGGAAAAAGAGATCCCCTTTTTGCAATTTTCTTCCTGCCACTTGTGAGCCTTTCCTACCCCTCACCACCAGGCAATGTGATACCACAGAGGAAGCACTGAGGGATGTTATTTTGCAAAATAGTTATTTTGAGCCACTGGAGGGTGCCTGTGTATTAGAAATGAGAAGCTGCAGAATCAATAAAATAATACTATTCAAATAATAATGAAAAAGGGCCAGAACTGATTAATGTCATATAATTGAAGCTACCCAGCTGCTGAAATTTTTTACGCTATGGGGAAAAGATGTATGTGTTGGATAGTTAGGAGGAGTTAGGGAGGCACAGGCTCCCCGCTCCAGAGAGGCAGTCAGAGCAGGATGAGGTCAGGGGTAATGAAGTCTACACTCCCCTACTCACCACTCAGGAGACAGCAGGGTGCTAGGGATCCTGTGCTGCAGGGAGCAGGAGTCAGGGCCAAAATCTAGTCAGTGGCTGCGGCACCTCAGAAACAGAAATGCCATGAAGCAGGACTATGTCCGGGTTAGAGGGAAGATGGCCACCACCCACATGGAAGGGATGCTCTGTTTGGCTATCACTGCGTGTCTCCCCGCCTTCGGCCTCCCACAGGACTGCAAGGTCAGGCAGGACAGGGTCCAGCATTCGGGGCAGAGGTGTGGAGTGGTCCCAGAGCCCAGGTGATGTGGGATTTGATGTCCAGTAGCTCCTGTTGGCTGGCCATCCAAATTTAGGTCCTGGTGCTGGAGAGAAGTGTAGGCCGCAACCTGCGGGGAGACGCTGAGAACTCCCCCGGATCCGTGGCCAGTGTCTACCGAAGATAGACAGCTCAGCAGGGCAGGTGAGGAGTGTGTGCACCAGGACAGCAAGCTGAAGGCCACTTTTGTTGTGGGTTTGTGTAGGAGCTCCTCTGAAGCACGACCACTCATGTTGCCAGCCAAGCCATGCCCTCTTAGTGTTGTATTTTATTTACAATGCAATAAGCAAGCAGTAATCTCCTCCTGCCGATACCGCAGGATATAATATAGTAGTATCATTAGTATATAATGGAAGTGGGATCAATTCTAGATGGGTGTGTACATATGTTAAATACAGTACAAACCTGAGAGCCAATTAAACAAAGTGATTTTAAAAAAATATTAAATCAGTATACAGTATGCTAATCTTATATTCACACAAATACTTCCATTTTACCCATGTTTTGCAAAGATTATGTTTAATTAAATATGTTTTAGTGATATAACCTTTCGAGATCACGCACAACTATTGATCAATGCCAATATCCCAAACACAAGGGCGTAACTACCATAGGTGCAGGGGGTGCAGCTGCTATGGGGCCCAGAGCTGAGAGGGGCCCACTTTGCCTGTCAAAGTATCATGTGCTATATACATTTTTCAGCATAAGTTGGTCAATAGGGGCCTTTACAAAATTTTGCTATGGGGCCCATATGTACATAGTTACGCTACTGCCCAAACACATCATAGATAATGCATTTTTGGAGGTATCTAAGGTGGAAAGGGGTAGCTTGCTAGGTACAAATATCCCCTGCAAGACATACCCTCAAAAGAGAGAAATAGCTTTTATTTAAAAATATAATGACTCCAGCTTTAAGATAAAAAACATAATAAAAATGAACTACAACATTTTGAAAGGTGACAATTTATTGGGTGATTCTTTCAAATGAGCCAGCCTTTATTTTTTACAAAAATAGATCACGTCAAAATCTTCTGGCTCTAGTTTTTTTTAAGCCTATTAAAACTCCACATACTGTAATATTGGCCCTTATTCTGATCGGTGCGGATATTCCCGCATGCGGACGGACCGCCGATGTTGATCGTCTGCGCATGTGCAGAGGTCACTCTGCGCATGTGCAGGCGATTTCGCCGCACAGATTCTTTATACGCCGCACAGGGGGCGTAGAGGGGCGTGAGGGGCTACTTAGCCTCATTACCCTATGCATACGCCCCGCGTTTCATGGGCGTTCCCATGCAAACGCGGGGCGTATGCATGGTAATGAGGCCGTGACGCGTGGGTACGGGGCGGGCATCTGACATCGCCGGATGTCAGCTGCCCGCCCCCATACATGATTTCACACGGACAAGTGTCCGTGTGGTCTTGTGTGGCGGGACCTGGTGGAGCGTGCGGCCCTGCATTCGATGTTCGGCGACCATCGAATGCAGGGGCTGCTCCCAAGACGGAGGAGGCGTATCCCCGTCCAATTTCATGCGGATCGCCACATATCCGCGTACGGACGGCAGGTGGCGATCCGTATGGAAGGCGGGGATTCGCCTGCACGGTCGCGGCCGCATATTCTGATCGGGCCGCACCGATCAGAATAAGGCCCATAGAGACGTCATCATCCTGGCTAAAAATGAAGCCAAAGGGCTTCTTCCAATGCAGTACCAAATGTTGCCTTACCTGCCAATATATGGAGAGGAGGGTGTCCCAAATTCAAATAGATGGGGGTAAACCTTATGATACTAAAAGTTTCATTAATTGTAATACTAGTTATGTAATTTATATGTTGAAATGCGGTTGCAAATTTGTGAGAAGGACTACACATCAAGATTTCTTGAATACCGCAGAAACATAGTTAACCAACTATGTACACACAGTGTATCCAAACACTACCTTATAGCCCACAATAGTGACCCTACAAAATGAAGATAATCGGAGTCGAACATATATAAAAAAAATTGTGAGAGGTGGAGATCGGTTCAAAACTGTGGGAGTTATTCTGACTCAGAAAGGCACAATCACTCTCTAATGGACAAAACCATATGCACTGCAGGTGGGGCTGATGTAATGTGCAGAGAGAGTTAGATTTGGGTGGGGAGTGTATTTCAAACTGATATCTATATTGCAGTGTAAAAATAAAGCAGCCAGTATTTACCCTGCACAGAAACAATAAAACACCCAAATCTGACTCTCTCTGCACATGTTACATCAGCCCCACCTGCAGTGCATATGGTTTTGTCCACTAGAGAGTGATTGTGCCTTTCCAAGTGAATCAGAATAATCCCCTTTGTGTAGAAGGGAAGGGTTTTGGATGTATCAAATTATTAATCTCCTATATATTTGGCTACATCTGTCACTCAAAGTGGGTGTCTGTGTCTATAACGCTCTGTTCCTGGACTTTCCTCTTAATGTGTGATTGCCTTCATCTGTGCTGAACACCTTTCTGAGAAATTAACCTGTTTAAAACAGGTGATGGCAATCATACATTAAGGGGAAGTCTAGAAACAGAGCATTGTGTCCCTCCTGGAGAGGGTCATGTTGGGAGGTATGTGACAGAGAACCAGCCCAGTGAGCCCACAGACAGTGCCAGACACCCACTGCCTTCCCATGTTGCCCAGCACTGCTACTCCACAGCCACCAGGTGAGCGCCCCCCTTCCGCGATTTGCGGCAAAACCCCCCCTCCCGCGATTCGCTGCAAAAAGAACCCCCCCACGACCCCCCTCCCGCAATTCGTGGCATAACCACCACCCCGCGACCCCCCCCTCCCGCGAATCGCGGCAAACCCTCCCCCGTGACCCCCCCCCCCCCCCGATTCGCGGAAAAAACACCCCCCCGCGATTCGCGGCAAAAAGAACCCCCCCCGCGACCCCCCCTTGCACGATTGACGGCACCCCCCCTGCGACCCCCCTCCCGCGATTCGCGGCACCCCCCCCCCCCCGCAATTCGCAGCAGCCCCAGGATTAAATGGCACATGCAAAACACTGACATGGCTATGGTCGACAATGAAAAAGGTTGACATGAGTTTTTGAAGATTTATTTTTAATTTTTTAAATTTTTTCATATTCATTGTCATGTGTCGACATGGACACCAATGAAGTGCCACACTTATGTCAACATTTACATGTGTTGACCTTTCTGTGTTGATTTTTTTCTTGTGGTGATTCGCGTCACACCCCCCGCAACCCCCCCTCCGGCGATTCGCGGCACCCCCCTGCGACCCCCCCCCTCCCGCAATTCGCGGCAACCCCTCACCGGAACCCCCATGAACCCCGCTCTCCCGCGATTCGCGGCACCCACCCCCCGCAACCCCCCCCTCCCGCAAATCGCGGCACCCCCCGCGATTCGCGGCAGCCCCAGGATTAAATGGCACATGCAAAACACTGGCACGGCTATGGTCGACAATGAAAAAGGTTGACATGAGTTTTTGAAGATTTATTTCATTTTTTGAATGTTTTCATATTCATTGTCATGTGTCAACATGGACACCAATGAAGTGGCACACTTATGTCAACTTTTACATGTGTTGACCTTTCTGTGTTGATTTTTTCTTGTGGCGATTCGCGTCACACCCCCCGCAACACCCCCCCCCCCCCCCCGCGATTCGCGGCACCCTCCGTGACCCCCCACCTCCCGCAATTCGCGGCAACCCCCCACCGGAACCCCTGTGAACCCCGCCCTCCCGCGATTCGCGGCACCCAACCCCGCGACCCCCCCCTCCCGCAATTCGCGGCACCCCCCGTGATTTGCGGCAGCTCCAGAATTAAATTGCACATGGAAAACACTGACATGGCTATGGTCGACAATGAAAAAGGTTGACATGAGTTTTTGAAGGTTTTTTTTCATTTTTTGAATATTTTCATATTCATTCTCATATGCCGACATGGACACCAATGAAGTGCCACACTTATGTCAACATTTGCATGTGTTGACCTTTCTGTGTTGATTTTTTCTTGTGGCGATTTGCGTCACCCCCCCCCCCACCACCCCCCCACAACCCCCACTCCCGCGATTCACGGCACACACACACACACCTCCCCCGCGATTCTCGGCACCCCACCCCGTGACCCCCCCTCCCGTGATTCACGGCACACCCCCGCGACCCCCCCTCCCATGATTCGCCGCAAACATGTGTTGACCTTTCTGTGTTGATTTTTTCTTGTGGCGATTCGCGTCACACCCCCCCCACCCCCCCCCGCAACCCCCACTCCCGCGATTCACGGCACACACACACACCCCCGCGATTCTCGGCACCCCACCCCGTGACCCCCCCTCCCGTGATTCACGGCACACCCCCCGCGACCCCCCCTACCATGATTCGCCGCAACTCCCGCCCCCGTAACCCCCCTCCCGCGATTTGCGGCAACCCACCCCGTGACCCCCCTTCCGCGATTCTCTGCAATCCCTCCCCTCCCGCGATTCGCAGCATCCACCCCCCCACAACCCCCCCTCCTGCAATTCGCGGCACCCCCCGCGACCCCCCCTCCTGCAATTCGCGGCACCCTCCGCGACCCCCCCTCCCGCGATTCGCGGACACCTAAGTTGCAATACAGGCCATCTTTCATACAATTCTAATCATATTTCTCATATACAAACGTTCACAAATTAAGGGGGCGCAGCCCCTTACGACGGTGTGAAGAGCGCCCGTAGGGCGCGATGAATCACCTAGTTCAATATATCTCGATTGCCTATATGAGGCGGTGGAATTAAATAGTGTTATATGAATTTTTGACTTATGTATGTACTTGTACATTTGTACAATAGTTTGTTTTTCTTCAAACTTTATTTTCCCGTTCCTTTCTTCCCCTATTACATTCAAATAATATTTGTTTTGATTATTTATATTTGTTGTTATATTATTTTTATAACCAAAAATTGTATTTTGATCTTTATGCTATTCAGATATATTTATAGATATAAATGTCCATTGTGAACTAAACCAATGCTCTCACTAACCACTAGATGGCTCCATTGCTGCTATTTTACAACATTCAGACAATGGGCGGTATTCAATGAGCCTGATTCGCCATGTTTTTATGGCGAATTTGTGCTGTTTGGCGAATTTTTGACTAAAACGGTGAATCACCCTATTCAATGACCAGATGGCGAATACATATGAAGGTTTTTTTCGCCATGATTCACCGAGTAGCAATCGCTATCTTTTTATGGTGAAGTGGAATGTGAACTTTTAAAATAAAGTGTTTTGTTTTTTACATTTGGTGTCAAAAAATCAGGAATTTTATTCTGAGGAGGGGCATGCTATTTTTATTCATGTGCTGTAAGCACATGAATATATATTTAATTTTAAAAAATATATATATTTTTTTTTTTTACACAGCAGCCAGCAGGGGGCGCCGGAGCCGAGCCGCTCATTAGATATTCATATATTCACTGCACCCGATCGTTACATATTCACGATCGGGTGTAGTGAATATACCCGGTCCCCTGCTGGCACCCCCGGGGGGCAGCCTGTGCTGCCTGGCACCCGGGGAGCTAACCTCCCCCCCACATACGCTCTGGGGCAGGCAGAGAAAATTCCATCTCCCTGCCTGCCACCGTCCTCAGGCTCCCTGCGGCGCTCGCCGCAGGAGCTCATATTCACTGGTCAGGGGCAGCGAGCCCCTGACTCGTTGAATACCGGAGCCTGCGAGGCTCCGGAACGTGGCGAATGTGCAGCGAATCCTAAACAGGATTCGCTGCACCTCGCCGGTATTCACATTGAATACCGCCCAAAATTTAACCATGGTGCTTATGGGAGTTAGAATTCAATGGAACGCATGCCAGCTTTATTTATAAGAGGCTGTTCTTAAGATGGAATGGGATTGTTTGGTTGACCATTGGTCGACAGTCATTAGGCCAACACCGTTAGGTCGACATATAGGAAGGTTGACAGGGTTCTAGGTCGACAAGGGACTAGGTCGACATGGGTCTAGGTCGACACATGCGTTAGGTGGACAGTCAAAAGGTCAACTTTTTTTTTTTGACTGTTTTATTGAACCGACATGTGCCAACGGGCAGTATTTCATGCCCTACCATCCACTAGGGGTGGTAGGAGAATAAAATAGTGTGCCAAGCGTACCCATGTCGACCTTTTGACTGTTGACCTAACCCATGTCGACCTAACGCATGTGTCGACCTAGACCCATGTCGACCTAGTCTCTTGTCGACCTAGACCCCTGTCGATCTTCCTGTATGTCGACCTAACGGTGTTGACCAAATGACTGTCGACCATCTCATGGTCGACCATTCGACTGTATCCCCACAAGTTTATCAGTGATCCTGATATGGTGAATCACTTGATTGAAAATTTCCTGCCCCTCCATTTTTTTTTTAGCCCCCACATGCCAAACTTTATCGATAAAAGGCTGTGACTAGAATTGCCGTGTCACATGAACGCGATACAGCAGATCACGTGACTACAATCTTTGCCTAACAATTAGCCTCAGAATGAGGCTTGCAAGTTGCATCGCATACCTCCCAACATTCGTGAAGGCGGCGGCGGGACGGTGCGCGCGCCAAAGTCGCGGGCCGAATTTTGGGGTGTGTGGCCTGCCAGAAAGGGGCATGGCCTATACTCACGACGCTACCGCGAGGCCACGCCCCCATTTTTCACCGCGGTGGGGGGCATGCCCAGCAGCTCTGTGAGCTGCTGACCAGCCCCCAGCCCCTCTGCCTGCAAGAATAGATGCTGTGCGCACAGCGTCTATTAACGGACTACAAGGGGGGGGACTCCCAACTGCCCCCCCGCCGCGGGACACTGCCGGCGACGGGAGGGATGCGGGAATGTCCCAAAATATTGGGACGTTCATGTGATAAGCGGGACAGTTGTAAGATAAGGCATCGCACACCACATGTGGTGATTTAACCCGGGGAAGCGAGCCCTAAGGGCGGTCACGTGCATGCCGTTTGCACATCACGTGATGTTATATTCTAGATCAGGTGCTCGCCTTTCTAGCTATGGATAGGTTGAAACACTTTGTCCATGGTTAGCCATGACAACTAACCAGGAAGTACCTGTCATGGCTACCCATATTATTATTATACTGCCCAATCAAATTTTAATGATTTATAAATAAATGAAATATTTACATTACGTTTATTCTGTATTATGTATTCTGCCTTCTAGGTTCATTCTCTGCTTATTTTTATATGTTTTGTTATGCATTTACACCAATGAGACTATTCATTTTGCACAGGTGCACTGATTTTGCCATCAAACTGGAGGTATATAAGACCACACCAGAGACTCTGGACACCTACTGAACACCTCACTGTACCCCATTTAGATCCGGACCAGTCGCCCATCCAAAGACCTTTTCCAAATACCCACTGCTGCTCCATATCTTACATAGTTACATAGTAGGTAAGGCTGAAAAAAGACTTGCGTCCATCTAGTTCAACCTGGTATAGATATCCATTGCTGATTTGGTAGGTTCTGGTATTTTACAGACAAATTATATTTCTTATTTGTACCCATGGATGTTTTTCTCCAGTAAATGTTTGTCCAACTTTGCCTTGAACGCATTTAATGAGCCAGCCATTACCACCTCTCTGGGAAGAGAGTTCCAGAGTTTGACTGTTCTGACCGTAAAGAAATTCTTTCTACTAGCTGAATGAAATCTTTTTTCTTCTAATCTATACTCATGCCCTCGCGTCCTAGATTCCTTTCTAGTAGAAAATAGGGTGTGTGACAGTTCCTTATATTGGCCCTTGATATACTTGTACATGTTGAGCATGTCCCCCCTTAAACGTCTCTTTTCTAATGTAAATAGTCCCAAATTGCTTAATCTCTCCCCGTAGCTTAAATTCTCCATTCCCCTAATAAGCTTTGTTGCTCGCCTTTGGACTTTTTCTAATTCTATGATGTCCTTTTTATAGTGTGGGGCCCAGAACTGTACTCCATACTCTAGGTGAGGTCTCACCAATGCTTTATATAGTGGCATAATTACCCTTGAGTCCCTAGTTTCCATTCCCCTCTTAATACATGCCAGAATTTTGTTGGCCTTTTTTGTAGCTACATTACAATGGGCACTACATCCTAGATTGCTGTCTATTTGGACTCCTAGATCCTTTTCAAGTATGGAATTACCCAGTTCCTCTCCGCTAAGGTTGTAACTTGCACACTGGTTGTGTCTCCCAAGGTGCATAACCTTACATTTATCTACATTGAACCTCATCTTCCATTTTTTAGCCCACTCATCTAGAATTGCAAGATCATTTTGAAGCATGGTGACATCTTCTGGTGATTTGATGACTTTGTTAAATCTCTTTGACTCTCATCAATACCACCAATATGGAGGATACTGCTGCTATGCATTCCTAATTGGAATAATTCCCCAAGTGGTCGAACTGTGATAACTACATCTATCCACCTTAGAGAGACTGTCTTATTGGAGATTTAGGTGTAGACTGTAATCTTGGTGACACATATAGGAATGGATCCTACAAATGCATTTATGAGGTGTTTCAAATTAGATTTTATGTGCTTTTTACTATTAAATCACCTATGTTACGTATCTCATTGGGTGCATTGGCACTACTTTTTTTCTTGTATATTTTTTTGTAAGGGATTGCTCTTCCCCTTTAAGTAGCTGCTTTACAATACACCCCACGTCAGTGCCCAGTCGGTTGGTTAGGCAACACCCATCCACCCCCTTTAATTAAATAGCAGCTACTATTCAATCAAATTAGAACAAAATGATGGTTGTCTTGTTTTGATATAATATTCCTCCCTTTAAGCATTTTAGTTACCATGTTTTTATACACTGCAGATGTTATGAATGCTAATGTAATCATTAAAGTATTATATAGTTCAATTATCTAATAAGACTTGATTAATTAATTTCCATTGCAGTTTCTGTGACTTTTTACCATCTATTGACAGATCAGATCTATTTTGCTTGCCATGATTTCATGGCAACAATAACAAAAAAATATAATTTGATACTTTACACCATGAAGACTATGGGCAGTATTCAATGAGAAAAATTCTCCGTGCATGGCGAGAGATTTTTTCTCTCGCCATGCACTCGCCCTGTTCCGGAGGGCTCGCTGCCACTCCTGCTCCCACTATTCAATGTGGTTAAGACTCACCGCCACTCGCGGCGAGTCTTAACCCCTGCAGCGGACGAGCGTCCGCGGCAGGGAGCCGGGGGATGGTGGCAGCCAGGGAGATTAAAGTCTCCCTGGCTGCCCCAGAACATATGTGGAGGGGAGGAGGGCTCCCCAGAACCCAGGCAGCACAAGCTGCACCCTATATGATCGGGTGCAGTGAATATATGAATATCTAATGAGCGGCTCGAGAGCTCCGGCCCCCTGCTGGCTGCTCTGTGTAAAAAAAAATATATATTTTTTTTTAAATTAAATATATATTCATGTGCTATAAGCACATGAATAAAAATAACATGCCCCTTCACAGAAAAAAAATCCTGATTTTTTGACACCAAAATTAAAAAAAAAAAAAATTTTAGTTTAAAAGTTCACATTCCAGCTCTCCATGAAAAGATGGAGAATTGCTACACGGAGAGACACGGCGAAAATCACTTAAAAAGACGGCGAAACTATCACATTGAATAGGGTGGTTCACTTTTGGAGAGCAAAATGCTCCTTCCAACGCAAAAATAGCACAAACTCGCCATAAAACACAGCAAATTTTTCTCATTGAATACTGCCCTATGACATTTTGCAGAGAAATTGGTTTAGTATAAAGTACTATATTCAAATTGTCTTTTTAAAATTGTCAGTCATTATAATTATCTTGTTAAAATTGCTTTGTACAGTACACTCCTGTAGTACAATGTACACTACTCTAAATCTTCTCTAGAACTTACTCAAAGTCATAGTGGGAATTTTGAAGTGGGGGAATGAAAATTTCAAGTTATTTAGTGCTCTCTCTATGGTGTCTTGTCGCACTTGCTGAAGGCACCTAGGTGTAGAAAATTGATGTGGCCATTCTTAAATGGACAGGGGCAGGCAGACTGAGGTGGTAAATTTCTCATCACCTTCCTCTGATTAGGGGCCTTATTTTGATTCATGTTTAGTGTCTGTGCATACGCATGCGCGTGTCTGTGCATGTGCAGACACAGGGTGCGTGCACCCATGGTGATCGTTTGGATCGCCGGGCACTTGCACCCTACACGCCGAGGGGGGGGGGCCTAGGCAGGGTGCCAGGCAGCCCCATTAGCCCAGCATTTCATGGGCGTTCCCAGGCTAATGAGGCCATCACGGACATGTGTGGGGGGGGGCGCATTGCACAGGGCGCCCGCAGTTTAGAGTGACTCTGAACTGCGTGCACAGGAGAAATCATTCGATGGATGGCGACCATCGAATGATTTCTCCCTGCCTGCGAAAGGATGATTGTGTAAATCATCCATTCGCAGCCATGCGGGGGGGCAGCCGGCACTGCGGGCGGAGGGCGGCGTCTGATGGACTTGCAAGGCTGCGAATTTCACAGCCTTGTGAGTAAATCAGAATAAGGCCCTAGATCTGTACTCTGTACCACCGTACTCTGGGGGTTATTCAGACCTAATTGCCCTGCGAATTTGCAGGACAGACAATTGATATACTGCGAATGTGTACAGATTGTAGCGTGCATGTGCGAGGCCTTCTTGCCATAAAATCCTGCACATTTTTTGGTTGTTGGCCATATGCAAGTTGATTGACAGGAAGCTGGCTTTAGGTGTGGTAACTGTTCATTTTCTGGGAATGTCAGGGAAAAGGCAGGCGTGCCTAAAATTTGAAGGAAAGCTACATGACATCAGGTCTTGAACCGAATTCTATCGCAGCCGCTAAGTAAGCCCTGAGCTACGCGCAGACTGCACACACTGGAAAAATTATTCGATTGTGAGCATCTTGTCAAAAGGTCAACACGGAAAAAAGGTCAACATGAGTTTTTTTTTTTAAATGATTGAGCCGACATGTGTCAACAGGCAATAATTCATGCCCTACATCCACTACAGCATAGAGGGAGAATATAATAGTGTGCTGAGCTCAGCGAGGCACCATGCCCGAAGCATGGCAAGCATAGCGAGCCTGGCCATGCGGGGGGAAGCGGTACACAGACAGTGAACTCATGTTGGCATTTTTCATGTCGACCTATAGTGGTCAGCCAATCAGCTCCTACCTGCCATGTCACAGACTGTGTTTGAAAAATGTCAAGCAGGAGCTGATTGGTTGGTGGTTTATTACTCTCCATTGTATCACTTTTGAAGCTTAGTGCACCTGGCCCATAAAGAGGGGCACCTACTGGTGAGAGCTGTATCTTGTAGATCAATGAATCTACTGAACCAAAGTGTCAGACAGTCGCAGAAGAGAACACACAGGCATGGCACTGCACATATGTAAAGATGCACATTCACTTAAACATTTTGATGCTAAACATGTATTGTCATCATCAATATTGCTGTGGTAAGTTTGGTGGTATCTTATAAAGCAGGTCACAGCATACCAGATGAATTCCATAGGCAAGCTTGGTTACAGGCAGCAGCATATAGGTAATCACAGCATAAACAGACTCTTTCAAATGCTCCAGTGGTCCCTGCCATAGCCCACACCCCGGCCTATCGCTTGGGCAGCTTATTCATCATCCAGAGCATTTGCACTCTGCCTTGTAAACACTTATATCAGGAGATCATGGTTGCTGCTGATTACACCCCTGGCTTCAGATCCACATCGGATCTGCCACATTACTCTCACTATGAATTCCGGGGTTTCTGCAACTTCACATACAAGTAGATATAGCTTAGCTACTAGTGTTTTATTCAGCTCTGGCCAGGAGATGTTTAATGCTAACGCAATCTGACTTTATCATCTAGCTTCATCTGAAGTGAACTAAAGCCCATTCAGTGCAGTAAACTATTGGGAGTTAAGGCTTAATATACAGTACATTGCTAATTAACAAACACAACTATTAACTCCCTCCCTCTCAGCAGACAGATGGGGATTGTTTCACATACTGTAACACAGTATACATAGTAATTTTAGTATTTGGAAAGATTTTTCAGCTGGAATGAGAAACTCTATTTCCTTATCTAGTCTCAAACCATACATAGATAGAAATTAATGAGGCTGTATTTTCCTTCTGAAAACAACTATTTCAATATTTGGCTTTAGGATTTTCCATATATAACTGACATTTGAGATGTGGTCATACAAACAATGTTGACACACTGTATTGAAGCTCACGACCCATTATAATCTACATAATGCTCTAAGTACAGTGACCATTTCAAATATAGAAAATATAAAGACCTATCTAATTACTAAAAGCACTTATTGTATTCTGTATTTACATGATTTACATTTCTAAATCACAGTACCGGCACCTGAACAATACAGATGACAGGCACTGGGACCGGCATGTTTGCAGTACCTATGTAGGTACTGCGCATGTGCAATCCCCAGGTTTTAGGTGCTTACGCTTGGCAGCCCTTAGAGAGGCATCCCAGAGGGAGGGAACACCACCCAAAGGGCCTTGATGACTGGCAGCTTGAACATCTGATAGGAAGTCCCTGCCAGTCACAGTGAAGCCAGTGCAGTCTCACTGACTGCATCTGGCTTCACTAGAAGTGGATTTTACCTGGGGGGCTGCAGCCCATAGGTAAAAATCACCACTGATTATAATATAACAAATTTCACTGAATCCCCCCCTCCCCCCCTGCAAATAATCAAACCACAACACTATGTTTCATTACTTCACTTCACTTTGACCCCAATCCTGTCAACAACCTGTCAGTACTTTGCTCAAACAGCTAAATAACAGAGGGAAGAGCTGGACATGAGCTCACTGTGTCACTTCTCTGACCTCATATAGGGAGTTCCTGCACAAGACCACCTACAGCAACAGACAGACCAAGAAGGCACTTTGTATTAGCGAGGTAACAGTAGTACTAGACTACTTAAACAAAAAGTGATTGGACACTGACAGCAAATAGATTTTTTTACATCAGTAGATCCACCACGTGCAGTGATTACTGCAGATGCCATTCTGCCTAAAGAACAGTAACCGACTGTGACACTGAAGGTCAAGATGGCCTAGAATGAACTCGTCGATCCAATTCAACCTTGCGGTTCTCAGTGGCGTTAAGATCTGGACTCTGGGTTAGCCAGGCCATCCGGGTTATAACATTTTCTGTAAAACCCATTGAAACAGTTGACTTCATAGTGCCACAACATCCCTATGAAGTCATCGTTCTCCTTGCAATCACCAAACAAATGAATCTGATCTGAAATGTTTTAGACCTTCACAAACACATGTCTGCTGCAGGAGCACACCATTTAGCTTGTGTGGCACTGTCCAATCACTTTTGTCTTCATAGGGTAGAAAACCAGCATACTAGTGAGGAAGCCAAGAGTGCTGTTCATGCTGCTGTTTGAGCATGGGATTCAAGACATTTCATAAATTGTATAGCGTGTTTAGTCATTTATCTAATATATGCTGTCCATAGAATGTTTCCTGCTGTATCTTTCCAACAGCTGTCAGGATGGTGGTGTAACTATCAATTGTTGCCTCCCATCTGCAGCTTGCAGTTCCACATTTGACTTCAGACCTCTGCTACCTATTTCCATGCATGACCATAAAGTATGCATTGGCCCCAAGAGAAGCAGATAGAGGAAGTGGTAAAAAAAACAAAATATTGGTGGCAATGGTTTGATAGTGGTGCAGGGTCAACCCATGTCACAGTGTGATAAACATCAATATCCTTCAGGGACCCTCTATATTAAAATATGCCATAGCAGAATTTCTACTGTTAAGTGAAGTACTGTAACTGAGTAGTTCCACTGTCATATAGAGAGATATAAATTATTTATTGTGGTCATGCCATGGCCATAATCAGTGTAACAGTAGTCCATACTACATTGCTCAGGACTCAATGGGGGATAGGTTTTAGGGGCCTTCAAAATGCTTTTTATGCAGCAAAACAATTCTTAAATTGCTCTACTAAGACCTCTACCACCGATGACGGGAGGCTATTCCACTTGTCCACTACCCTTTCTGTAATTTTTCCTCAAATTTCGACCAAGAACCTACCTACCTCCAGTGTCAGTGCATGCCCTCGTGTTCTAATACTTCCCTTTACTTGAAGAATGCTTCCCTCCTGGACCTTGTTAAAACCCTTGATTTCTTATGTATTGATATCCTTCTGGAGATATGGCCTCCAGTACTAGACGAGGGTGTGCCAATGACCTATACAGTGGTATTATTACTTATTACTTTCTGCTGCGGATTCCTCTCCATATTCAGTCAACCATCTGACTTGCCTTTATTTATTTATTTTCAGCTTTAAACTATGTATGTCTCCGAGGGTTCCGCAGAGAATACCTGCACATGCGCAGATTCACATATGCGCAGAACCTCAAAATTGGACGCCGATGCGAATTTGCAACATATTCTACGAACCACAACGAGGGCCCTAGATTGTAAGCTCAACTGGAGCAAGGACTGAAATGAATGTTCAAATATTCTCTGTAAAGAACTGCTGAATGTGTGTGCACAATATAAATAACTGGTAATAATAATAGCAAAGTGAAAATGGTATAAGTTTCTTACATTGAGCAAGCCAAATGACCCAATGGGTGAAATTTAATAGGATGAGAGATTCAGAAAGTGAGAGATTTGGTCAGAAATCTCCAGGTTTTTTTAAAGCGGCAATCGATAACACTGCAAAACCAGTTTGATTTTGCAGTGTAAATGATTGCCGCTTTAAAAAAACTGGAGATTTCTTACCAAATCTCTCACTTTCTGAATCTCTCATCCTATTAAATTTCACCCATTGTTTCTTCCACTGGACCTGTTAGAAGTGTTTTTCTAAAGGACCTTGTGGGGTATCCGGGACTCCATATTAGGATCCTTGATGATATCTACACCCTAAGAGGAGTGAGGAAGAGTGGAACTACTTACCTTGAATGGTGATATGCACTTTTTTATTGAATAAATGTCTTTTTTTAAGTATTTCCCTGTTTTCCTGCTGAGTTGCACTATGTACAGTATGTATTTTTTGGAGTTTTTTCAGCTTGGAAATCCTATACAAAAAGGAATAAAGAAAGCTGCTACAGCCCTAAAAGAACCTGTTAGGAGCTGTGACTTCTTTAAGCATTTGTGAGTGCAACCAGGAAAATTAAAACTGATCCAAGTGTACCTTACAATACTGCACTATGTTCTTTTTTCTGTATCATTACAGATTGTAACACATAAAAAGGAAAGAATTGGTTTTATTGTTTGGAAGGTGCTTGGATATTGTTTTGGAATCGCCACTGTGTCGCACGTTTGTTTGTTTTTTTCTACTTAGTATGAATGCAAAACACTATAGATTTAAATTTTGCGTAGTTAGTGTAGAATGGGCAAATGGTAAAATGGAGGCTTTGGTGTTAAAGTTAAAATTCCTTCCCTGTGGCTTCCAGCAGGTAATAGAGCATTCTGCTTATCCTGGGTCAGGGCCACAATATAACTCAGCCTTTCCACTATGCTGTACACTTTTGTTTTGCCAAAGGCATTATAGCCACTTAATCTCCATAGAACTGGTAGACGTGAAGTTGTCCTGTGTGAGTAAACATTTTATTTATAGCTATGCTTGTACTGCAAAATACAAAACGTTTGCTGGGTAGGAATCAATATATTTGTTTCAAACGTGTTATTTTTCATAATAAGCATTTCCCTTTTGGATATAGCAACAAAACATTTATCCTGTAACATAAAACCGCAACCCGGCTATTCTACAAGTATTTAGAAAGATATATTGTTACTTGTTTCCTAGCATGGCGACACTGATTTTGATTTTATCCATCAGGTCGGAAAAATCGCGTCGATCGCAGCGCATGCCAACCAAATCGCATGCGATGCGATCGACGCGATCGACACGATTTTTACATTGGAATCAATGAAAAATGGTCCCTGAGACCCGATTTTACATTGATTTCGATGTAAAAAGCCCCAAAAACCCCCATTTTAATACCAAACCATGTTTGAAATGCCCCCCCCCCCCATTGTTAACGCCACCCCACTATTGACGCCAACCCGAAGCGTGGCGAGGGGCGGCGGTACGTGTCCTCCGACCTTTTCATACCCCTACTATCCACGTCGGAGTGGAGTTGATTTTATAAAGTGTGGCGAGCGCAGCGAGCCACGGAGCCCGAAGTGTGGCGAGCGCAGCGAGCCCCGCGAGGTGACGCAGATACCTTCACAGGTATCCGCATCCCCTCGCGGGCTTCACAGGTATCCGCGCGCGCTCGCCACACTTTATAAAATCAACTCTACCCCGACGTGGATAGTAGGGGTATGAAAAGGTCGGAGGACGCGTACTGCCGCCCTTCGCGGGATCGCTGCGCTCGCCACGCTTCGGGTTGGCGTCAGTAGTGGGGTGGCGTTAACAATGGGGGGGGGGCATTTAACATACTTTTTAAACATATTCAAAGGGAAATTGCCCATATTGGCCCATTTCACATTGTCACCTATGTAAAATCGGGTTGATCGCACCGACGCGATCAACCCGATTTTCACTTTAAAAATAATTTAACATTGTTCCCTATGGGAAAATAGCGTTGATCGCGTCGGTCGCATCGCGGTCCCTTATTAGGGGCCGCGATGGACGCGATCAACGCGATTTTGTCTTTAACCGGCAAATTAGCTGGTGATTGACAGTAAATTGGGTCCATCGCATTGATTGTATGCCTTAAGTGTCATAGGGGCAGATTTATTAAGCTTGGAGAAGAGATAAACTGGAGATAAAGCGGAGAAAAGGTAAAAGGAGATAAAGCACCAGCCAATCAGCTGTGTTTGAAAAAGACAGTTGGGAGCTGATTGGCTGGTGCTTTATCTCCTTTTACCTTTTCTCCGCTTTATCTCCAGTTTATCTCTTCTCCAAGCTTAATAAATCTGCCCCTTAAACTTAAGGCATACAATCAACGAGATGGGCGCCGTGCTAGGAAACAAGTACCGATATATTACATTAAACTGGAAATTTTCTTATCTACTTCTCACAAAGCCATACATGAATGGAAATTAGTGAGACTGTATTATTACAATGGCAAGTGATATTTATATATTGCACTGTACAGACAAAAGCAGAAAACCAAAACACATTTCTGTAGTAAAATACAACAAACTAAATATTGGGGGACCCCCGCATTTTTTTAGAGATAACTGTTTAATTGCTGGCTTACACTGGGTCTATGGGTTATGAGTATCAGGTTAATGATAAATATAAACATTACTTAAGAAAACAAATAGTAAAAAGTTCCCCCTTTTCAAATAAATAAAAAGAAAAAAATTAACATTGTAAAAATTAACATTGTAAAAATGATAAATTAGTGCCCCCATTTTAATACCACCATTAAATAATGAATCAAGTAGAGAACCAAAACATCCTCTGCTAGTGAAACAATCATCCAAGTATCTGCTAATAAATTGTTTACATGCAGCAATTCAAAGGATTGGAAAGTAACAGCATATTCGCCAGCGCGTTCCGTCTACTTTATTATTCACCAGCGCATTGTTTCTTGTCTTGCAATAATAAAAAAAAATAATAAAAAAAAATACAGTAAGTTTGTCTTTAACGATCTGTGTATTTATTTTATGTGCCGTTGTAACATATGGTATCAAAATCTATTTTGTGTTTGGAATTGGGTGGTCAAATATAATTCCCACTCATAGAGAAGTGGCGACACTGTAGAAAACAGAAATTAACTTCAGGTACCTATTTATTATTAATTTAAATTTTTTTCCTAGAACAGGGGTGTGGAGTCCTACCCATCAGTGGTCCTCTCCAGGGAATCCTACATGGGGATTTTGGTTTTGCTGAAACTGACAACATCGGCGTGGCCTCTTGTACGGGTTAACTGAGCTAACACTAGAATAGTGAGCTATCTGGGCTCCCGTTTTTCTTATGAGACCGCGTCCGCTCGACACGCTTCGGGCACGGTGGCTCGCTGCGCTCGCCACACTATATAAAATCAAGTCCATGCGTAGTTGGATAGTAGGGGTATGAAAAAATTGCATTTAACATGGGAGCCCAGATAATACATAAGTACCCTAGAATAGGTATAGGTCTTGGAGCAATGAGAATGCGAAGAACTACCAAGTGGTTAGGGATGCTGTAGTTAGAGGATTGCTTCAATGATCAGATATAATGATCTCCCACTGATGATCAGACTGCACCGATGGTCAGGAATATTGGATTTTGCACCAATAGTCAAGAAAATTATTCAGAAATATCGGATGGGACAGTAGTGCAGAATGGGCTGGCTCTGGAATTATAACAGTGAGAGTAAGATTTGTGTGGGGTGTGTTGTAACTGAACTCTACATTGCAGTATAAAAATAAAGCAGATAGTAGTTACCCTGCACAAAATCTAAATAACTCACCCAAATCTAACTTTCTCTGCACGTTACATTTGCCCCACCTGCAGTGCACATGGTTTTGTCCATTTGAGATAAAAAAACAGGCCTGTATAACTCCCCATGAAGTAACTGAATAATTAGAGAAGCATAGCTATAATACTCACACACAGAGCTATGTGACCTATGGTACTGCAAACCTGACCCTGAGGTGACACAGGATTGGCTGAGAATCTCAGCTGAAACTCAGAATGCATTTAATTGGTCCAAGACTGGTTAGCTGACACTAAGCAAGATGGCATTGTCCATGCTGTTGGGTTGGCAAGATCATCTCACACAAAGGACTCAGCTGTAAGTACTGCGGCCATGCGAAAAAGAATGCTGCCAGACTGCCCAAGCACAACGAACCCTCAAAAGTGGTCTGATAGGTAAGTAAGTAAGTTTCACTTTCTCCAACAGGACTCAAGGCGCTTTACAGACATTAAAAATAACAATGCACATACTGCAATACAGGGTTATCAGTACAAGGAACAGGCAACAATGGCAGTACAGATGTACATCACACATACAGATATGCACAAGGCGCATTCTAATAAGGGACACGAACATGGGGAACATATTTAGCTGTGCAGTACCCAGGCAGCCATTCAGAGGCGCCACATGGTGATTGCACAGCCAGCTAGGTAGCCAGTAACATTACTTTATATATATATATACTAGATATACTCTAATGAGGGACACAGACATGGGGAACATACAATATCATTACTGAGCTGTGCAGCACCCAGGCAGCCAATCAGTGGCGCCACATGGTGATTGCACAGCTAGCTAGGTAGCCAGTAACAGTTCTGATATATAAATACTAGATGTACTCTAATGAGGGACACAGACATGGGGAACATATCAATACTGAGCTGTGCAGCACCCAGGCAGCCAATCAGCGGCACCACATGGTGATTGCACCAGCCAGTACTGTACATATAGAACACAAAAGAACAGTACAGGGTACACAGAACTAGACATAACACAACTAAAGCACAATTCTTAGTACACAATACAGCTGATATATAAGGAAGTGAATGAGAATAGATGCAGGTATAGATTGTAGATAAGTAAGAGAGCTGTAGTTGAAATACAAGAAGAGTGCTGTAAGAACAGGAGGGAGGAGGGCCCTGCTCTAAGGAGCTTACAATCTAGAGGGAGGGGGATACAGACAGGTGACGTGAGGTGCAGGTAAGGAGACCTGAGGCAAGAAGTAAGCATGGCAGGGATGGTCAGGACACGAGGCAGCAGGTAAAGAGAATGGACAAAGTAGTCCTCTCTCTCCTCCTATCCTCCTCTTCCCCCTCCACCTGCACCCTTGACCCCTAACAGCTTTGCTCCATGGGCCATGCCACAACACACCCTGCTAGGGGCAGAAAGCATGCAGAGTGAATAGGGAATGCACAGGATTGAGGAACTATGGCTCTGGTATAGAGATTGGTTCAGTATGGAGTTCATTGTCCTGGCTGTGCAGGACAATGGGGGACTGACCTTAGTGGCAACCCATGGACTATTACTCCTAAGGTCAACCAAATGCTTTCCTATTAATGTTTTCTTTATCTTTGGCATCACAGAAAGGTCACTATGATTGTAGGGAGGGTCTTCTAACATAGTTATTTGTTCACTAGCTAAAAGCTCCCACACAGAAAATCCAATTTGAGCAGGTGCATTGTCGTGATGCAAGAACCATGATTTGTTGACAAAAAGTTTGGGTCATTTCTATCTGTTTTACACAGCTTCTGTACTTCCAAATAGTAAACTTAGTGGATTGTTTGTCCAGTTGGTACAAACTCATAATGAGCAATCCCTCTAATATCAGAAATAGTTATCAATATTGTTTTGACTCTTGATTCGGACTGACAGAACTTTTTTGATCATGGTGAATTGGCTGTCTTCCATTATACAATATGCAGCTTCATTTCATAATGGTATACCCGTGTCTCATAACCTACGATGACATCGTACCGCTCCAAAATGTCAACTCTTCTTTGCTATTGTTTTTGTGAGATCCATTGGGACCATTTTGCAAACATTTACCTTATGCTAAGATCCTCAATTAAGCTTCCGACAGTTAGCATACGATTTTCACACACAATTGACAAACTTTTGTATTATTTTTTCAGCTTTGCCCACTAATGGTTGTACTGATCTCTCATCATCAGTGACACTTGCTCTTCCTTTAGAAAAAAAAAATTCATCCAATCATAGCATTATCCCCAAAACTTACATTTACAGCTCTTCGATTTTGCTTACACTCTTGTCAAGTTTAACAAGAAAATTAATGTTAGTTCATTGATCTAATTCAAGCTCTAACAACAACACACCAAGATATACATAGACAATAATTGACAGGAAGAGACTGCTGTAGATCAACAACAACATACAGAGGCATATCTACAACCGTGGGGGCCCCATAGCAAAATCTTGAAAGCACCCCATTTGTCAGCAAGAGAGTGAGGGGAATGAAAGACAAAGAGGGTGTGAAGGGAAGACAGAAAGAGAGAAAAAAGAGTAAGAAAGAGGGAGAGAGATAGAGATGGGGGAGAGAAAGGAGGTTTCGTGGAAAAAGGGAATGAGAGAAATGAATTGAGAGAGAGGAAGTATCAGGGAGAAAGAGAAAAAAGATGAGAAAAGAGACAAAAGGGGGCATCAAGGAGCGAGAGAGGGTGGCAGTGAGACAGGGAGCTAAGCGAGCAGGAGTGTCAAGAGAGAGTAGGAGAAAGAGTTTGTTAGTGACAGACATAGGATATCAGGGAGAGGGACTGTGTTTCAGGAATAGTGAAAGACAGTGACAGAGTGTGTGTCAAAAAAGAGATATACTGTCAAGGAGCCGAAAGAGGGAGTGAGAGAGGCAGACAGTGTCAGCGAGAGAAAGGGAGGGGGGTGAGGGGATAGACAGCGTCAAAGAGAGTCAGTGTCACTGAAGAGTGATAATAAAGTAAGAGAGAAGGAAGAAAGAGAAAGGGAGGGTGGGAGATAGTGTGTCGGGAAAGAGAAACAGTGTCAGGGGAGAGAGCCAGTTTCAGGGAAAGGGAGAATAAAGAGAGAGTATCCAGGGAAGAGAGAGTGGACAACAGGGAGAAAGAACACAGGAGAGAGGGAGATGGGGGAGATAGGTAGAAGGGAGAGACAGAGGGAAGAAGAGGTAAAGAGAAGGGAGAAAGAGTGAGAGAAGGAGAAAGGGAGAGAGGTGGACAAAGGTGGGGGAGTCAGAAAGAGAGAGAAGGGGAAAAGGTAGAGTGGGAGAGAGAGGGTCCAAGAGGGGGAGAGACAGAGGGTAAAAGATGGGGATAGAGCAGGAATCTTTGAAAGACAGAGAGGAACAGAGAGAAGGAGAGAGGGGCAGAAAGGAGGGAGAGAGGGTTAGAGAGAGAGAAAGCGGGACAGGGAGAAAGAGAAAAGGGGCAGAAAGGAGGGAGAGAGGTGAGGGTGTAAGCACTAACTTACAACAGCCACATGTCTCCAGAGTGTGTGTGTGTGTGGGGGGGGGGGGGGGGCACCCTTAAATACCAGCAAATTGCTACATCAGCTTCCTGCAGGGGTAGTGGGCTAAGGTTGCAGTTGATTTCTTCTGCAGGTTAAAGGAGAGCAATCAGCTTCGGGGGGTGAGGCAGCCAGCGAGTGTGTGCGGGTGGAGCTCAGGGAACAGCTTGGGCCCCATAGCAGCTGTATCCCCTGCACCCTCGGTTGTTACGCCACTGACAATATAACTGTGAAGCACTTATGTACCAACATCATCAAAGCATACTGAGGTTTCTGACCAGTGCAGCCACAGGAAACACATAGTGATCAGTTTGTATTCTAACTCTGATAAAGACAGTATAATTTATTTATTTACAGTTTCTTATATAGCGCAGTGGATTCCGTTGCGCTTTACAATTGTAGACAGTGATAAAACAAACTGGGTAACAACAGACAGACTTGGAGGTTAGAGGGCCCTGCTGCAAGCTTACAATATATAAGGACATAGGAGGGAAACACAAGGACAGGCACCAGTGATAGCATAGCAGTCCCACCAAGTCCAGAAGAAAAGCTATATAATATATAGGTGCCTCAGAGGGTTATGCGTGTAGTACTTAAATATGATAGGCTTGCCCGAAGAGGTGAGTTTTCAGGGAACGCTTCATTTGCATTCATCACAATGGATGATTTCAATTGTTCCACAAATATCCAAATGGATTCTCCCCTATTGAATATAAATGGGAGAAACAATAGGGAGAGACATGGTGCAGATCATTATGGTAAAAAAGATTTAATACAATGGGTACACTTACAAAGTGTTGCAGATAAAATGGCGTGTAACAAAGAATCCAAGGCAATGCAGCAAACACAAAGAAGTTTAGCGGGGGAGGAGTCCTGTCCAGGGTCCCTTGGTCCGGAATCAAGGGGGGCTCAGTCCAGGGTCTTCCTACGGCATCAATGCTGCTACCCAGAGATCCAATGTCCAAGCGTAAACGGGACACGCTTAACGCGTTTCGGAAATCTATGTTCCTTCTTCAGAAGCGTGTTTATAAAGTCCCCAAGCAGGCATATATATACCCCTTGCCATTAAAACAATACATTACAGCTGCCACTATTCGGCGTCCAATATCCGGGTTCCGTGTGAAACAAAGATGGTGGTGCGTTCCATACACCGGAAATGCGTCACTCTATGCGGTCCAAATACCGGAAGTGAGCGCGCTAATCTCCGATTAACGTGGCTGTGCGTTCCAACGCACTGCTGGTTGCGTTCCACTTGTTTAACCCATGCGTTCCCACATTTAAGATATCTACCTATGTGTGTAATAGGTATTCACAGGGAAACCGGACATTGTTTACAATAATCGACAGTCAATATTGAATCTGTAAAAAGATAAAAAAGGGAAAATATTAAAATATAACCCACATTATAATAATACCAGCACCAAAAGAAGATTAAATATTCAAGGAAAAAGAAAAAGTGAAAAAATGAAAAAAGACACCAAAAGCATATAAAATTAGACCAGGTATTAACTCAAAAAGGGTTTTAACTCAAAATCTCCGTTAAGGCCTTTAGGCACCAATGTTCCTAATTTATGGATCCAGCGCATCTCTGTTTTGGAGAGACGTTTTGCTAGATCATTGGTTCTAGTTTTAGGAAGAATTTGTTCCAAAGCACAGAAATTTGTAATATGGCATTCTCTTGAGTTATGAACTACTCTAAAGTGTTCAGACACGGTGTGTGTTTTCAGCTGTTTTCGTATGTTGTATATGTGTTCAGCTGTGCGAGCTTTTAGCTGCCTGCTCGTTTTACCTATATAGGCCAAACCACAACTACATTGAAGCACATATACAACATTGCGGGAAGGACATGTCAAAAATTGTTTGATTGGTACAATTATACCATTTATATTCAACTGTTCAATTTTTCTGTCTTTGGCCTTAACTGTTTTACATGCCAGGCAGGAGCCACAGCGGTGGAACCCAATGGTTCTAATTGTTTGCCGTGGTTTCTCCTCCGTTGAACTATGTACCAAATGGTCTCGTAGCGATGGCGCTTTTTTATAAATGAATTGAGGTTTATCCGGAAGTTCAGGGCCTAAAACGGGGTCATTTTATAAAAGATGCCAGTTGTTTCTAAACACCCGTTCAATGTCTTTGTGGATTGAGCTGTATCTACTCACAAAAGCCCACTTGAACCTATCATTGGATTCTTGAGATTTAGTTTTAACCTCCAGTAAATTAGTCCTCTCAATTTGATCTATCCTTAGTTTTGCTTTGTTTAAAATTTGGCTTTAATAACCTTTTACTTGTAGTCGGTCTGAAACATCTTTAATTTGTGATTCACACACTAAGGGGTCAGTACAATTCCGTTTAATACGGGTAAATTGTCCAAAAGGAATGGCATCAAGCCAATTCCTATGATGCTGACTGGTTGTGTAGATGAAGCTGTTCGAGTCAGTTTTTTTTCTATATGTTTTAGTTTTAAGAGTATTAGATTCAATATATATATTTAAATCCAAGAAGGACACCTCCTCCTGGCTACAATTGAATGTTAATTTAATATTTCTGTTGTTGATATTTAAAGAATCACAGAAGTGGTCCAGGGAATTTTTGTATAATAATGATCTGCACTATGTCTCTCCCTATTGTTTCTCCCATTTATATTCAATAGGGGAGAATCCATTTGGATATTTGTGGAACAATTGAAATCATCCACTCTTCTCAACTCTGTGCAATATTGAGAAGTCCTATTTGGTTTTGTATAAACCTTTTTTATTGTATATAAGTCTTGCTTCACCTGAGGTCTATCACCCTCTATACATAGTTACCATCTGAGCGCCACCTGTCAGTTCCACTCTTTTCTTTGTCACAATTGTCTTTTTGAGTAGTTAGAGGTGTATCTACTCTGTGGTTCTGTATGGTAGCTGCACTGAGGTTTAATTGCGCATTTACATAGCTTAAACCACTGCATTTATATTTGTTAATTAACATCTCGTCTAGCTAAGTGAACGCAGCAACTATGTTTACCATTAGAGAAACTAGGAATTTATTGATTAAAAATACCTTCTCTTTATCAGAAGGGAACATCAATTTAATCGATGAAAGCCTTACTGGTATCTTTCAAAAATTGGAAAAGGCGATGTTAAAAGAAAATCGCATCTGGTGGGAAGTTGCAACATTGGAGCACTATACAACTACCAATGTGATCCCTAAAGGTCTTAAAGTGATAAAAACCCCTTCCTTTGAGACTCCAACAGAGGAATTTAATAAGGAATGGAATGTTATTCTAGATAATTGCGCTATGAGATTGATGGGTCTAATTATCACAGAACGTACTAAAACCCTGAAAGAACTAGATGTAGAAATTAAAACGTTACAAAATCTGACATTGCCTTATAAAGAACAGAAGGATTTTCTGGAATATGAAAAATCCCTAATTCAAAAAATCAAAAAGAATACAAAAGAATTAAGGGATAAAAAAAACAGAAAATACCAAAGAGATACTAATAAAAGTATTATTACTATTGATGTACCCCAAATTGTGGCTCCAACTCCAGTATCGCAGAAGCCAGTGAAAACTGGTCCTGCGCTGTGGAGAAGGAACCACACTCGACCCAATTATAAGCAGAAACCACAATATAACAATAATGTGCAAAGATATCGCCCTAATTATAATGGAACAAATAAAAGGGATATTGGTACCCCGCAAAGGCGCAATAGAGGGTATGTACGCACTCCAAAATGGCATAATAGCTATCCTGATGCTGACCATGGTTTTATGAGAAGAAACATGAGGGATAATTGGAATAAAAATAAAAATACAACAAATAATGATCAGCGTAACAGATATGCCCCTTTGGTAACTAATACTGAAACACCCACTTTTTTAGAGAGGGACCAGAGGAATTGGAGAATCAATTAATAACTGTCAACTCTAAAAGGACAAGGAGAGGTAAAAGATCTGGCCAGACTAAACGTTGTCCACGTAAAAAATCAAGATCTATCACCTCCACAAATAGGTAATGAAGATATGGAAACAAAAATCTTCAACCTTACTGATAGAACTCTTACTGATGCCGAAATTAGAGTCCTCAGTAAGGGACTTAAATTTGCCCCGTCCTTCAAACCCACCTCTTTTGATCTGTTCATTGATGTACAGAAGTACATCAGGAAGTTGGCCATTAAACGCTTTTTTTGCACAAAAGGATTGTAGTGTTGGTGACATACCAAGTGACATTGTTATGCCGGAGCCAACACAGTCAAAATTTAAAAATCCCTCAACTTTCTATCCGACACATTGCAAGGGCCCATTCCTCGACTGTTTTAATAAAATTGTGAGTGAGGAATTGGATAAAATCACTAAAAGGTTGAAACCAAAAGTAAATAGTAGGCTAAATTTAACAAAAAAAAGAATTTGAGGCTTTTAAAGACTTGAAAAGTGATAAAACCCTAATTGTAAAACCAGCGGATAAGGGAGGAGGAGTTGTCCTTATGCAAAAAGAGAACTATTTATTAGAAATTGCAAAACAGTTGAATACAGGAGATACGTATAAAAAACTAAGGGGAGACCCTACAGTGAGAATTAAAAAATCTCTTCTAGAACTTACAACAAAAGCTGTAGAGGATAATATAATATCTAAACAAGAATTTGAATTCCTAAATATCTCCGAGCCCACTGTTCCTTGCATATATGTCCTCCCGAAGGTTCACAAGGATCCCCTGAACCCCCCGGGTCGCCCAATTAATTCGGGCTCTAATAGTCTAACATGTAACCTTTCTGCTTTTGTGGACTCATATCTCCAGCCTCTGGTTCTTGCAACTAAAGCATATACCAGAGATACTGGAGATATCTTGAATAAACTTTCAAAGATTAAATGGGAACCTGGTCATTGGTTGTGTACGGCTGACGTAAGTACGCTATACACGATCATTGACATAGAGAGAGGTACCGAAGCTGTTAATTATTTTTTGAGTAACAGTACTCTGTCTGAATCACAGAGATTATTTTTGTTATCCAGCATCACTTTTATTTTGACCAATAATTATTTTTTACATGAAGGGTCGGTACTTGTTTCCTAGCACGGCCACACCGATTAAGATCGGGGTGGTCGTGCTGAAAAAAATCGGTCGATCGCATCGCATGCGATTTGGTCGCATGCGATGCGATCGACCGATCCGACCGATTTTTGACCCGATTTTTTCATTAAATCCAATGTAAATTGGGTCCCTGGGACCCAATTTTACATTGGATTGAATGAAAAAAATTCCAAACCCCCCCAAATTGAAGCGTGTACACAGCGCCCCACGATAGACGGCAACCCGAAGCGTGGCGAGCGCAGCGAGCCCGCGAGGGGCGGCGGTACGCGTCCTCCGACCTTTTCATGCCCTACTATCCACTAGGGCGTGGAGTGAGAATAGAATAGTGTGGCGAGCGCAGCGAGCCACCGAGCCCGAAGCGTGGCGAGCGCAGCGAGCCCCGCGAGGGGACGCGGATACCTTCACAGGTAATCGCGTCCCTTCGCGGGCTTCACAGTTGTCGGCGTCGCCACGGACACCTGTGAAGCCCGCGAAGGGACGCGTTTACCTGTGAAGGTATCCGCGTCCCCTCGCGGGGCTCGCTGCGCTCGCCACGCTTCGGGCTCGGTGGCTCGCTGCGCTCGCCACACTATTCTATTCTCACTCCACGCCCTAGTGGATAGTAGGGCATGAAAAGGTCGGAGGACGCGTACCGCCGCCCCTCGCGGGCTCGCTGCGCTCGCCACGCTTCGGGTTGCCGTCTATCGTGGGGCGACGACGGGGACATTTTTAATGTGAAATGGGTCATATTGACCCATTTCACATTTTTTAACATTTTTACACCATTTCAATGTTAAAATTTTTTTTAACATTGAATCCTATGTAAAAATCGGGTGCATCGCGTCGCATCGCGTCGGGACCAATGTTAATGGTCCCGACCGACGCGATGCCCCCGATATTTTACAGTTCCCGACAAGATTTCAATGTTAAAATTTTTTTTAACATTGAAGTCAATGCAAATATCGGGGGCATCGCGTCGGTCGCGTCGGGACCAATGTTAATGGTCCCGACCGACGCGATGCCCCCGATTTTTGTTTCCTAGCCGGCAAAATGGACCTGATTTCAAAGGAAATCGGGTCCATCGGGCTAATCGTGTCCCTTAATTAAGGGACACGATTAGTTACGATTGTGGCCGTGCTAGGAAACAAGTACCGAAGGGTCTTTTTATTTACAGTGCACGGCGATGGTACGGCGATGGGCACCAGGTTTGCCCCCAGCTACGCTAACCTATTTATGGCCCACTGGGAAGATCAAGTAGTGTGGCAGGGAGGCGAGCTGGGGGTGGGCCTGGTGTCCTGGAGTCGATTTATAGACAATATTTGTTTTATTTGGTCAGGGGACAAAAATTCCCTGGACCACTTCTGTGATTCTTTAAATATCAACAACAGAAATATTAAATTAACATTCAATTGTAGCCAGGAGGAGGTGTCCTTCTTGGATTTAAATATATATATTGAATCTAATACTCTTAAAACTAAAACATATAGAAAAAAAACTGACTCGAACAGCTTCATCTACACAACCAGTCAGCATCATAGGAATTGGCTTGATGCCATTCCTTTTGGACAATTTACCCGTATTAAACGGAATTGTACTGACCCCTTAGTGTGTGAATCACAAATTAAAGATGTTTCAGACCGACTACAGGTAAAAGGTTATTCAAGCCAAACTTTAAACAAAGCAAAACTAAGGATAGATCAAATTGAGAGGACTAATTTACTGGAGGTTAAAACTAAATCTCAAGAATCCAATGATAGGTTCAAGTGGGCTTTTGTGAGTAGATACAGCTCAATCCACAAAGACATTGAACGGGTGTTTAGAAACAACTGGCATCTTTTACAAAATGACCCCGTTTTAGGCCCTGAACTTCCGGATAAACCTCAATTCATTTATAAAAAAGCGCCATCGCTACGAGACCATTTGGTACATAGTTCAACGGAGGAGAAACCACGGCAAACAATTAGAACCATTGGGTTCCACCGCTGTGGCTCCTGCCTGGCATGTAAAACAGTTAAGGCCAAAGACAGAAAAATTGAACAGTTTAATATAAATGGTATAATTGTACCAATCAAACAATTTTTGACATGTCATTCCCGCAATGTTGTATATGTGCTTCAATGTAGTTGTGGTTTGGCCTATATAGGTAAAACGAGCAGGCAGCTAAAAGCTCGCACAGCTGAACACATATACAACATACGAAAACAGCTGAAAACACACACCGTGTCTGAACACTTTAGAGTAGTTCATAACTCAAGAGAATGCCATATTACAAATTTCTGTGCTTTGGAACAAATTCTTCCTAAAACTAGAACCAATGATCTAGCAAAACGTCTCTCCAAAACAGAGATGCGCTGGATCCATAAATTAGGAACATTGGTGCCTAAAGGCCTTAACGGAGATTTTGAGTTAAAACCCTTTTTGAGTTAATACCTGGTCTAATTTTATATGCTTTTGGTGTCTTTTTTCATTTTTTCACTTTTTCTTTTTCCTTGAATATTTCATCTTCTTTTGGTGCTGGTATTATTATAATGTGGGTTATATTTTAATATTTTCCCTTTTTTTATCTTTTTACAGATTCAATATTGACTGTCGATTATTGTAAACAATGTCCGGTTTCCCTGTGAATACCTATTACACACATAGGTAGATATCTTAAATGTGGGAACGCATGGGTTAAACAAGTGGAACGCAACCAGCAGTGCGTTGGAACGCACAGCCACGTTAATCGGAGATTAGCGCGCTCACTTCCGGTATTTGGACCGCATAGAGTGACGCATTTCCGGTGTATGGAACGCACCACCATCTTTGTTTCACACGGAACCCGGATATTGGACGCCGAATAGCGGCAGCTGTAATGTATTGTTTTAATGGCAAGGGGTATATATATGCCTGCTTGGGGACTTTATAAACACGCTTCTGAAGAAGGAACATAGATTTCCGAAACGCGTTAAGCGTGTCCCGTTTACGCTTGGACATTGGATCTCTGGGTAGCAGCATTGACGCCGTAGGAAGACCCTGGACTGAGCCCCCCTTGATTCTGGACCAAGGGACCCTGGACAGGACTCCTCCCCCGCTAAACTTCTTTGTGTTTACTGCATTGCCTTGGATTCTTTGTTACCCGCCATTTTATCTGCAACACTTTGTAAGTGTACCCATTGTATTAAATCTTTTTTACCATAATGATCTGCACCATGTCTCTCCCTATTGTTTCTCCCATTTATATTCAATAGGGGAGAATCCATTTGGATATTTGTGGAACAATTGAAATCATCCACTCTTCTCAACTCTGTGCAATATTGAGAAGTCCTATTTGGTTTTGTATAAACCTTTTTTACTGTATATAAGTCTTGCTTCACCTGAGGTCTATCACCCTCTATACATAGTTACCATCTGAGCGCCACCTGTCAGTTCCACTCTTTTCTTTGTCACAATTGTCTCTTTGAGTAGTTAGAGGTGTATCTACTCTGTGGTTCTGTATGGTAGCTGCACTGAGGTTTAATTGTGCATTTACATAGCTTAAACCACTGCATTTCTATTCATCACAATGACCTGTAATGGTTACCTTTTATAAGAAATATAGGACCTTATTCAGGTCCATTCGCTGTAGCCGTTTGTTCGCATGGGGACCGATGTTTTGTTACTGCGCATTTCTGTGCATGTGCATACGGAGGGTGCGTGCACCCACTGTGAATACTCGGTGCGTGCATCCACTGTCCTGGATGCACGCACCCAGGACAGTGGGCAGAGGACAGAGAGGGGCTGCCCCATTAGCATATGTGAACGCCTAGCGTTTTATGGGTGTTTCCATGAGAACTCTGGGCATTCTCATCCTAATGAGGCTGTGACATGGGCTCAAAGAGATAACCCACATTCAAGCACTGGGAACTGCTGGCACTAGTAGTGCCAAAAAAAGGCCCAGGCTTAGACACCACTTTCATCAAAGTTCAATTTTAGTAATGTTTTAGTACAAGAACTATAAAAATACATTAGCCGGATCTTTGGTTTCCTGACAATCATAAATGCAAAAAATAGTATCTATCTATCTATCTATCTATCTATCTATCTATATAGAGAGAGAGAGAGAGAGAGAGAGGTGGAGCAGCTCTCATTAGATCTGCTCCTGTCGATTCTATTGCCAGTTGTTGCTGCTCGCCATCCGCCAGAGAGGGGGGGTGCACGTTCACGAGATGCTCGCATGCCCCGTTCTGACAGAGCTCGCCGCCGCCCTCCCGCTGCTACCCTGTAGTAGCCCGCACCCCACACTAAATCTGCCCGTCTTCCTAAAGTGGAGACAAGCAGGGATTCCGCTCCCCGCCACCGCGTGAAGGGGAGCGGATGAAAAAAAAAATGATCCTAAACTCATCTTCCAGACCATTCACAAGTTATCTTCAGGAAAAGACAGCTCCCAAAGCTTGCTCCACCAATAAAAAAATGTCTACATACTAGAAATAAAGAGTGTGTGACAGCTTGAAACACTTTAGCAGCTTCCACATGCTCCGTCCAAACTTTAACCCATTCCAGAGGATCTCACTGAGACAGACACATAAGGGTACATGTACTAATATGGGAGTTCTATTAAAGATAGAATGTTGCTATGTGCAACCAATCAGATTATAGTCTCTGCTAGAAGGTGCTACATAAATAAGAAGCAGAATCTGATTGGTTGCTATAGGCAACATCCCATCTCCATTGTGGACCGGCTCCGTTCTGTACTATGCGATGCGCGCTCCCGCACATCGCATAGTACGGTACAAAAAGTATATGCTGCACATACTTTTTGTACTAGCTACACAACGCATCGGATCGCATTGCATGCACACTGCATGCACAAGGCATGCGATGCGTGCTATTTAAGTCCCAAACGGATCCGTTAAACGGACCGTGTATGGGCAGCTTTCGTAAATTTACCCCACTGGATTTATTTTGGAAACATTCCGTTTGCGTTTCCATACAGACATGCGATTACCTTCTTACAGGTTCTTTTAGTGATTTCTGCCCTTGTGGACTGTAATATTATTGTGATCCCTGTGAGCAAAGTCAATTCTATTTATGAATTATACCCTTTATATTAACATTTTTACTTGCTCATTGCAAGCTGAATTTATCATCCTGCTTCCTGTGAGCCAGTGTGTTTTTATTACTTTGAATGTTTATGAGCTTACTAGTTATCACCTTTGCACAAAAGACAGAACAACATAAGAGTAATGTCAGCACTGATAATTGTGCGCGCCTGGATGGAGAAACAATTGAATTGCTCTGTCGGATGCCATCAAGTGGCACCGTTATGCAATACACTTGAATTCCCACCTTAGAGGCGTTAGTCTTTTATTATATAGAATTTATTCACAACTTTTATAAATAAAATTTGTGTTGCTTTTAATCCCAACATTGTTCACCTATATTATTTAACCTTAGAACATATTCAGAGAGTAACAAAATACCCCAAAGAAATGTGAAATTATTGCCTTCCAAAATAACGAATGTGTTCTAGGGTTAATAAGCAACTATTAAGCGAGAGTATACAGTATATAACATTGGATTTGTCATAAGCACTCCTGCAAATCAGGGAAGTACACAATGTATTTTTGATATAATAAATATCTGTTACATTATGTACTTACGACCACTGCATACTGTATCAAGACGTTACGGCAGTCCACTTAATTTTTATATTTTTTTCCTCAATATAGTAATATACTTGTCTGTGATATATATCACAAACATCTCAGTGAATGAGAAATGATATAAACAAAATTGAACTTGCCCAAGGTCAAAAGGAACTGGTTTTACTCATGAAATAATCTATTCCAGCAATGGCTGTTTATTTTTTTACCTATTGTGCATTTAGATTTATTGGATGAATCATACTGACATGGGGAAGTAATACAGCTTATATTTATGTTTTTTCCTGTGAGATGCACTGCCTGCTGTAAGCCCAAGATACCAATTCAGCAGGACACCTGTCCTAATTAGGTGTACCAGACATAGCCAGACACAGCAGTCGCTCAGTGCATACTTAAAGCATTCCCTTCAACCTGGGCTTTACAATTGGTCAAAAAGCAGATGGAAATTTATGTAAAGAAAGTTAGTCTTTATACCTTATAACAAAGAGCAAAAGATTACCTATAATGATTACATAGTTTTCTTTTATTGTTTTGCATTTTACAAGTACTAAATGAGGTTGATCTCCAAAATTCAACAAAACATAAGTACCATATTTTGTTCTTAATAGCAGCGCCATCTAGTGTCCTGTTTGTAAACTGCAATGTTGATATTGATATTGTACTTGAAATTATTTACCATTTTACAGTGAATGGCGAAAATCCACAGCTTGTAGGATAATCCATTTCACTTTTTGTTTAAGGCTGCTGAAGTTTTAGATTTACAACTTCTTTGCCAAAAAAACTTATAAGCAGCCAGGGGAGTGTTAAGGGCTGCTAGCATTGTGATGTTGACAGTCACAATTAGATGGACAAAACCATGTGCACAGCAGGGGGGGCAGATGCAAAATGTGCAGAGAGAATTAGATCTGCAGTGCACATGGTTTTGTCCATCTAAGAAGGAATTTTCCAGAAGGAGTAAACCAGAATAACCCCCAGTGAATGTGAGCTGAGGGGGCACCAATAACTAACTTCCTTACAGACTCCTGGTTTGAATTTATACAACTAGTCACTCACTGCCAGTGCTGCTTGTCTATGGATCAGTCTATGGAAAATACCAGTTAAGACATATATATGGTCAGTCTGCTACTGAACAAAGCTGGCACTTGAACACTAGTACACAGTGGCGTTTTTTTACCTATGGGCTGCAGCCCCCCAGGTAAAATCCACCACTGTAGTGAAGCCAGACTGCGTCTGCTTCACTGTGACTGGCAGTGACTTGCTATCGGAAGTCCGACCTGCCAATCACCAAGGCAGTCCCATTGGGAGGTGATTCCTACCTCCAGGATGACTCTCTATGGGCTGCTGAGCGACAGCCCATAATATATAGGGTCTACGCATGCCGGTCCCAGTGCCTGTCATCTGTATTAACCAGTACCATGATTTCCCTTTTATGGGCTGTTGCCAAATTAGCCCATAGAAGCTAGCCACATGCGCAATACAGAGGTTGGTACTGCGCATGCCCAGTCCCGGAGCCTATCATCATACAGTAGTACAGGCACCAGGAACACTGTGCCTGTGGCAGGGACCAGGAGGAGCGATGGTGGCGGCAGGGGGGTGCTGGCATCGTGACAAAAAGCAGCCCCCCCTCCTGCCATAAGGTATGAGCTGCCACTGCTAGTACATAAGCAAAAACATTTAAAAAGTTGGATTTAGATATACCCAGCTGTGATAAACCATTTTTGCTGTGTTTTAAACTTCTCAAAAATATATTAAAAAAGACAGATCATAACTTCTGTTAATAGCTGTGGAAGTGTCATGGGCACTAATGACTCTGTGAAATTCTCTTCACCCACTCTGGATTCCGTCAAAAATAGACTTAAGACTTTACTGTTCTCACAAGCATTTCACTAATATAGGGTTAAGCTTTGTTTTGCTTCTTTGTGCTGCGAATGTAAAGCAATTTGGGCAGTATTCAATGAAAAAAATTTGCCGTCCATGGCGAGAGATTTTTTCTCTTGCCATGCACTCGCCCTGTTCCGGAGGGCTCGCTGCCACTCCTGCTCCCTCTATTCAATGTGGTTAAGACTCGCCGCCACTCGCGGCGAGTCTTAACCCCTGCAGCGGACGAGCGGCAGGGAGCTGGCAGGGAGCCGTGGGACGGTGGCAGCCAGGGAGATTAAAGTCTCCCTGGCTGCCCCAGAACATATGTGGAGGGGAGGAGGGCTCCCCTGGACCCAGGCAGCACAAGCTGCCCCCCCCTATAGCCAGTGGAGGACCCAGTATTCACTGCACCCGATCGTGCATATGTAATGATCGGATGCAGTGAATATATGAATATCTAATGAGCGGCTATAAGCACATGAATAAAAATAACATGCCCCTTCACAGAAAAAAAATCCTGATTTTTTTACACCAAAATTTAAAAAACAAAACCTTTTAGTTTAAAAGTTCACATTCCAGCTCTCCATGAAAAGATGGAGAATTGCTACACGGAGAGAGACGGCGAAAATCACTTAGAAAGACGGCGAATATTTCACATTGAATAGGGTGGTTCGCTTTTGGAGAGCAAAATGCTCCGTCCAAGGCGAAAAAAGCACAAATTCGCCATAAAACAGGGCGAATTTTTCTCATTGAATACTGCCCTTTGAGTCCTACTGGGAGAAAAGTACTATATACTGCACATTGCATCTGGAAAGTATTCACAGTGCATCACTTTTTCCACATTTTGTACAAAATTCATAATTTTTTTATTAATTTTTATTTATTTTTGATCACTGGGCTGCTAATTTGCAGAGCCTTGCATTCAGGTAATCGGTGACCAACCAGAGTTAAATCCCACCCATAGTAAATGAATGGAAAAAGCCAGAAACCATGTAGCATGTATTGAAGAAAGTATGAAACCATAGAACATGCATAGGAAAAGCCAAAAACCAATTGTAAATGCATTAATAAAAATAGGATTTCATATATAATTAATTGAAAAAGACAGACACCAATGTATTTAAATGTCTCTGGCAGGGCCGTCTTAACAATCTACTGGGCCCCTGGGCAAAATAATTTTTAGGGCCCCCCTCCACCCACCTATGTGCAGCAGCAGAGGAGGGCTGGGAGTTGTGTGGCGGGGATCCGGGTAGCAGCTGTCAGCGGCATCTGTCTAGGCGACTCATCGGTGACGGCGGTGATCCAGGCAGCGGGGGGGGGGGGGGCTGGGAGCTTGATGTAGCGGTGTGTGGTGGGGATCCAGGCAGCAGCTGTCAGCATTGTCCGTCCAGGCAGCTCGCTCAGAACTTGATGTAGCGCTATTTGCTGCCGGGCAGGAAGCGCTGCAGATTTTGAAAAGAATGGCCGGACACTGATTGGCTGAGCGTCCGGCCAATCAACGTTTTCAGAATCAGCAGCGCTTCCCGCCCGGCGGCAAATAGCGCTACAGCAAGGTCTGAGTCGCCACTGCCTGTATGACCAACGCTGACAGCTGCTGCCCGGAGCATCCCCGACATATGCCGCCCAGATTGCTACATCAAGATCCCAGCCCCCCGCTGCCTGGATCACCGCCGCCACCGCTGAGTCGCCGCTGACAGCCGCTGACCGCATCCCAGCCGCCCACTGCCATTCCCCAGAGCAGTGCCGTCTTCCCCAGTGGGCTGGGCCCCTACAATCCTTGGGCCCCTGGGCAACTGCCCATTCAGCCCAATGGGAAAGACGGCCCTGGTCTCTGGCTTTACCCACACACCAAATAAATGGAAGGCGCACCTCGCTGCTAATGGGACTGACCCCCCCAGGCTGATGCGCTATGTTAAGGCCCCCCCAAACATTGGGTGAAATCGGCCTCCGAGCCTGACCCCCCTCCTGACGGTCCTGGGCACACTGTTGTCGCTACAGGGGGTGAGTTATAGCTCTTCCCCTTTGCTTTGTTAAATTACTTATAATACACGGATTCCTGCTTTGCTTCCAAAATCGGCGAAGGGGAGGTGCACTGATGTCCATGAGAACTCACTTTTTTTTACATGAATTACACAATTACTGTTCTTTGTGAACTATCAGTTTACATTCACATACAATCAATGCCATTGCCTCCTCCAGCCGGCCCGGGGGGCACACATACGCCGCACGCATGTAGCCTGTGAACTGCACTCACTGCACGCCGGGCCCCCACCCGTCACTGCCAATACAACCGCAGAGTGTCGCTGCGCTGCCTGTGACTGTGTGATTGAGTTTTCTTGTTTAGACCTAGGGCGGCTTCCGTAGCCATGCCTGCTTGCTACGTCTGTGTTAGGTTTCTGTTTGGTACCGGAAGACACGTGGGGCCGCTGTGCTGGACTGCTGAGTGAGGACTCCCGTGTATTAGTACACTAGAGACGGCATGGAACTGCCGGTGCTGAACTTGAACAATGAGGTGAGGGTGGGATTGATGTCATGAGACCGGTCACTGTCACATCTGGCTGCAGACCACCAGCCTGCTGATAGTGTAACCTTTACATAGTACCTTGTAACTCTAAACAGTACATCACTCTTGTAACACCATACTACAGTGCTGCATGCTCTCTTTATATGATAATATATATATATATATATATATATATATATATATATATATATATAATCTTCCATACCATCCATTTAACTGAGATTATTTAGGTTCTGTTGCTGATAAAAACCTGGTAAAAATGCCAGCCTAAAGTCAGCCAACCGCACATACCCCATCCTGGTTTAAAGGGACAGTGGGGCAGATGTATTAAGCCTGGAAAAAAGATAAAGTGGAGATAAAGTGAAAGGAGATAAAGCACCAGCCAATCAACTCCCAACTGTCATTTTTAAACACAGCCGATTGGCTGGTGCTTTCTCGTTCCACTTTATCTCCAGTTTATCTCTTCTCCAGGCTTAATACATCTGCCCCATTATCAAAACATATTATACAAGGGATTAGCTACTATAAACATAGGTTGAACTGGATAGACGCAAGTCTTTATTCAGCCTCAGCTACTATGTAACTATGTATGGTAAGCCTAACTACGTGGGTTGCGTTTAGCTGCGCATCACAACAGTTGGCATGCAGCGTTTCTTTTACCTATGTCGGCATTCTAACTACTATTCTCAATGCCGCATCCCAAACGCTGGTCATCAGTATGAATTCCATATACATATATGTCCCTGTTGAAAGTCAATATATCAGTGTAAATCTATAATCTTCCTCATGTTAACAAAAACAAGAAGTTTGTTTCTACATTAACTGGGTAGGATCAAAGCAAGGCAGTGCCACCGAGTAGCATGAGTGTAGTGGGACGACCTGCCAACGTCACCAATGTGGGAGGGGTGTCTCCACCACCAATGTGGGTGGCCCGGCTGCTGCCATCACTGATGGGGGCATGTTTGGTACATACAGAAGTGCTGGGCTTCCCCCAGGCTCTCTGGTTAATGTGAATAGATGCGGTGCACATGCGCACAGGAATCTATTCATTCGGCAGCGGTAATATATGGGCATAGTGCATTTTGCTCTTTAAAAAATAAAATAAAAACAACAACAGCGTAATGTGAACACTATATAATGAAACTAAACATATAAACTAGATTCATATGAGGTTTCATTTAATGGAAGTCCGTTAATTATTTTTTGTGTCCAGTATTCAAGTGATGGTGACGCCGGGCAAAGCTAAATGGGGGCACAATTTACAATGCCAATCGCATCTGTACTATCTCGCGCAATGAGAAAAATGTGAGAAAAAAAATCGATATTGTTATACATTTTGGTTGCCCCCACAAGGGGGTGAGCAGAAATAAATAGGTGCCCATGGTATTCGTGACCAAACAGAGCAACAAATTAATTGCTCTCTAAAGTACAGGGCCAGAACCAATTAATTTTGCCCCAGTGTACCAGTATGTCATGTATTATATAAAAAAAAAAAAAACATTTCACCTAGACTTATGCATCCAAATGGATGGGATTCCAGCAGTCAAAATAACAGACCCCTGTCTGAATGGGCGTGGATGATTAGATAGACAGTGTCTAGATCAGGCATGTCCAACCTGCGGCCCTCCAGATGTGCTAAAACTACACATCCCAGCATGCATTGCCATCATTCTAGCATTCCCTAATAGCCAAATTGTGGCAAGGCATGCTGGGATGTGTAGTTTTAGCACATCTGGAGGGCCGCAGGTTGGACAAGCCTGGTCTAGATAGACCACCTGCTAATTCCTGGCCTTTCTGAAGCTCTCCACAAGTGTTCCTAGGCTTTTGGACAACTCATAATTATTTTCACTCCTATGTCAGAAATATTGCAAGAAGCACCTGATCTTGGCTGGTTTATGGTGCAGGTATGTTCTTTCCACTTCTGAATTATGGCCCTAACAATGCTCACTGTAACATGCAGAAGTTTAGAAATCCTTCTCTAACCAATGTCATCAGTATGTTTTGCAACAATAAGTGAGTGAAGGTCCTGAGAAAGAACTTTGCTTTTAAGTCAAGCGTAGTGACTCTGCGGCAGCCCTGCATAGTGTCCCCGTCAGGCAGCTAGTCACCGTACTGTCCCTGGGTGCTGCAGCTCTGTCACCGGTGTCCCTGGCAAGCCTAGTGAGTGCCTCACACAGCGCCGGTAACCGCCAGATTCCCTGCGCTGGCGGATGCCGATGAAGAGGGGATAATGCGGACGCCTGCGGAGAGGCGATCCATCTGTCTGAGACGCAGGAGCGTCTCAGACGCTTGTGCGTCTGAGTAATTATTGCGGCAGGGTATGGCAACCCGCCTGTGTCCGCTTCAAGGAGATGGACAGGGTTAGAGGTTCGGTAGCGCGTGCGTCTCCTGCACAAAGGGGGGTGAGTGTCATGCACAATAAAAAACGCATTTGCCAGTGCTCCAGGTTACATACTGGCTAATGCCTCCATTTCAAACCCCCACTATCCATGCCAGCCCGAAGTTTGGGGAGCCCCGCGGTACGCGTCCTCCCTACTTGTTCTTACCCCCACTATCCACGTCGGCGTGGAGATGAATTTATAAAGTGTGGCGAGCCACCGATCCCGAATCGTGGTGAGAGGGGACGCGGATTACTTGACGTGTATTCCTCGTCCCCTCGCAGGGCTCGCTGTGCTCGCCACGCTTAAGGCTCAGTGGCTCACCATACTTTATAAAATCGGCTCCACGCCGACGTGGATAGTGGGGGTATGAACAGGTCGGGAGGACGCGTACTGCATCCCCTCGTGGGGCTCGCCGCGCTTCAGGCTGGCGTGGATAGTAGGGATGTTTCAGGAACACATTCACACCTGTCATGTCAGGCAAGTAAAAATGGTCAATGGTTCCCTCACAATGTAATAAGCTACGCTAACTACGTAAGCTCCGGCTGGCTGCGAACGGGCGGGAACACTACGCTGATAATGACAGGGACGCTGACTATGCTGGCCGCGGGAACACTAATCTGATTCTGACAGGGACGCTACGCTAACTACGTAACTGCCGCCGTGAAACTAAACAAGTACCCCAGAAATTTGAAAAACCCGTCGACCTTTTGAGCTTATGACCCTGTTGACCTAACCCATGTGGACCTAAATGCATGTTGACGTAATGGTATCGACCAACATGCTGGTGACCTAATGATTCACACCCCTTTTTATAGGCCAGTGGTGTCAATCTCATGGCCCTCCAGCTATTGTGGAACTACACATTCCAGCATGCCCTGCCACAGATTTTATATAATGGATTGCTAAAACTGTGACAGGGCATGCCTGGGATATATAACTGCACAAGGGGCAGGATTGCTTTCTAATTACTGATAGATTTTATCTGGTGTTTTGGCTTTCCGTGCCTTTTTTTTTTTGCACCTCCCTTTCTTCATGTGTTCACATTATTACATATAACTTAATTTATGGTCATCTGTTTGATTTTCTTTGCATGTATGGATTACATGAGTTGTTGCTGACATTTGGTGACTATTTCAGTACAATAGCCCCATTACAAATATATTTACTGAGAAAATGTTAAATATTTAATTTACTCACTGTATCTTTGACATATTTGTATATCAATTGTCACGTTATTTTCTCAACATTTATAACATTCCTTTTTCTAGGGGGTAAATTTACTAAAGCTGTGTACACACGGGGCGATCTTAAGCACATATTGCTGACAATATGGTTGGTGAGTGGCCATATTGCCAATGATTTGTATGTGCTGTGGGCGATAAATCTCCGGGTGCGCGCTCCTGTGTTCAGCTCCTAATGGTTGCTCAGTTGTTTCCCCCGGCAGAGTCTGCCTTTTTATCAGCGACCATATCTGGTTGCTGATGAAAACGGGACACCGAGCAATATATTGCACCGTGTGTACACAGCTTATTAAAGCTTCTAAAAATGAAAAGTGCTGATATTGCCCATAGACAGAGTCTGATTGGTTTCTATAGGTAACAACACCTCTTGTCATTTATAGAACCTATAGTAAATTTACCCCTAGGTGTAGTAATGTGCCTGTATGCCATGGGTCTTCAAACTGCGGCCCTCCAGATGTTGTGAAACTACAAATCCCAGCATGCCTTGCCACAGTTTTAACACTTCCTTATAGCAAAAGTATGGGATAGGCAAAATTTACTAAACATCCGAATACGTATTAGTCGTATTCTTGTTTTGTATACGGCTGTTATCGGTGGAGTTTTTCATTTCCACATTCATGTTTCAGAGCATAATTTACAAAGGTGTCGTATTTTTCAGATTTGTATTTTCCAATGTGCTATAGAGTTGTATTTGTATTTGGCGGCCATATATACAGCTGCTAAATACAAATACGAGTCAGCAGCCTGCATGGATTGGTCAGATCCGTGCAGGCTTCAGTATAGAAAAAATAAATAATTTTTAAAAACAGCATGGGACCCTCCCCCACACAACCATAACCAGCCCTGTGCTCAAAGAGTGCAGGCTTCAGTGTAGAAAAACCGAAAAAAATATAATTTTTAAAAACAGCGACCATAACCAGCCCCGGGCTCAAAGAGCCCGTCCTGGTTTTAAAAATTTGTGGAACAAACCAAGTAGGGGTTGGCCAGAGTTTTGAAAACCAGCACCAGGCTCAAGGGACGGTCCTGGTTCCCAAAATACGGGGGACAAAAGGAGTAGGGGTCCCCCCTCTTTTGGGAACTGGGCCCAGCCAGCCAGCAGGGTAATTCCACAGCCAGGGGACACTTATTATATAAGGTCCCACGGCCAAAGCATTTACTCCATGACCAGTCAGCTCGGGCAGGGACCCTGGAGGAGTGGAGACCCCCAAATAAGAAGGGGGGTGCCTGGTACCCCTGGGTGGTGGGCATCGGGCTGATGCTTTTGTGTGAAAGTTCCAAAAATATTGGGTTAAGTTGTGGAACTACAAGTCCCAGCAGGTGGGGCATTAAAGGGCCCGCTGGTAATTATAGTTCTACAACTTAACCAATAGCTAAATAAGAGACACACACCGTAGATAATAAAAATGTAATACATACTACAATGACACATACCTACTTACCTATTTTGACAAGTAGGTTCGGTCCACTTCTGTGAAAGAAAATTATACTCACCAGAATCCTCCGGGGTAGATCGCTTCCTCTTCCTCTTGTGAGACCCGACACATGACACACTGCAAGTGTGTTTACACTTGCGGCTCCTCCAAGTCACCATGTCCTCCCTCAGACAATCAGGAGCAGGCTCTGGCGGAGCTCCACACCTGATTGTGTGCGGCTCCATAATCAGGTGCGGAGCTCCCTGGGAGCCTGAACCTGATTTGCTGAGGGAGGACCCAGTGATGTCAGTCACCAGGGAATCCCTCATTTAAGGGCAGGAGTTGCAAGTGTAAAGACACTTGCATCTCCTCCAGTGTGTCAGGTCACTCGCATTATTATTTTAACCCCCTGGATGCCTAAATGGATTGAAGAGGGCTTGATCTACGCCGGAGGACTCTGGCGAGTATAATTTCCTTTCACAGATACCCAATTTGATTTCTACAGGGGTAGTGAACTGAAGCTATGCAGTTCTTCTTCCCTGCCTGGGGTGTCGCTGTCTGCTGTTGTGCTTCAAGCTGAGTGTGGTCGGTGTATCAGCACTGATATGAAAACCAGACCTGTGCTAGAAACACCACAGCAGACAGCGACACCCCAGGCAGGGAAGAGGAACTGCATGGGTTTTCATAGAGAGTGCTAGAATGAGGATTTTGGAAATGACAGAATTATATATGGCGCAATGCAGCCCTGGTGTTACAGCCCCTACAATTGTCACCCACACTTTACAAACATGCAAACAAGAGAAAATTTGGAGCTGATATACAATGAGGCACAACAAAAAATACTTAGAGATATAGTAGAGTACAGTCCTCCTTTCTTGATATTATCTCTCTTAGTGTTCACTCTAGGATGGAGACCGGGCAGGGCGCCGGGGGGCGGACCGGGCCACAGCTGGGGGCGGTCCCGGGACGCCGGCGTCATCAAAGGGGCGTGCCCGGGCCGCAGGCGTCATCAAAGGGGCGTGCCCGGGTCGCCCGTGTCATCAAAGGAGCGTGCCCGGGCCGCCGGTGACGTCAAAGGGGGTGGGACCGGCCCCTCCGAAGCCACTATGCTGCCGGGGAAGCGCCGGGCATTGCCGTCTACGGCGGCGCTGGGCTTCCCCGTGAGGCTGTTTTAGCGGGGAGCTGCGAGAAGGGCAGGGCTCATTTTGCCCTTTAAAAATGGGGCAGGGCGCAGCGCCTAGTGGGAACACTACTCTCTTAGTGATGTTAGGATCTGGTCCAATGTGTCAGTTTCAAACACCAGTTTGTGTTCGTAATGAAAAAAGAAGAATTTTAAAAATAAAGAATTATTTCTTATGTTTGTGAATATTTCTATTGTTGCTGTGTTAGTACAGATAAAGTGAACAAAATTAAGATAAGAGTACCAGACTCACGTTTGAGTAAGCTGGTGTGAAGCTCATAAAGGTTTCTTTTGTACGTTTTTTCTCCTCGTATGTTGATGTGGTGTGCTTCCAGTTTATCTCGGAAGAAAATTAGTGTACCATATGTCAGATATTGCACAAGTTTTTAGAGAGTAGTGGGTGAGGTGTATACAATACATAATAATATTGTCTCACTCACCCCTAAATGATTTTTAAGATGTTTTAAGATCAAAAAAGTGGGCGTACCCCAACTCACACTTGTGTGTCGGGCAGTCCACTCAAGGTTTCTTTTACTTTTTAGAGACGTGGAACCTCAGGATTTCTCACCATATTTCATCCAGAATACATACAAGAAAGGATATACCCAATATGTAGATATCTTTTTTAAAAAATTAAATGGGGAATGAGCCAAAGGATAATGGCATACCTTACTCACCACTTTAGGTGGCGGCACAAAGCCTGTAGCGGTTTCTTTAATAGTTATTCAAAAACAGAATTTGTTAGGCCAGTCAGGTGTTGAAAATGTAGAAAAACTTTTAATCCAGGACATCCATAAAAAACATGAGACCCAACAAGGGTTGGGTACAATTTATAAAACAAGTCCAAAAAACACCCTAAGGTGTAAAAAACAGCACGATTAAAAACAAAAACGATACATACATCCAAAGTGTGATGGCTGTTCACTCCTCTCCAGTGGCATCAACGCGTTTTGGTCTAGGGACCTTTCGCAAGATCTACTGGAGTGGAGTGAGAAGCCAATATTTAACTGGTGAACAGCCAATCCACAGTTAACAGGAAGTGAGGTAGATTTAATTACATAACATGCTTAAAAAATTATTTTTTTACAATAAAGTCAGAATAGTAAAAACAATCCCATGAATTAAAATCATCTTACAGGCAAAAGCATAACAAATCCCAACAGAATAGCAGTTATATTGATGTTTGGATCCGTTGCCATGGAAACATTTCCTGCCTCCGTTTATAGGGGTAAATAAAAGTCACTTTGGGACTATTTAAAAGCAAACAAAAGGTTCCTGGTGGATATATAACATCCATAATTCAAAGAAATAAATCACATAGGGTAAAATGAAAGGTTTTTGTGAGTGGATTTGAATCCGGAAGTCCGTGCTCCGGTGGTGGAACGTACGCCACCGGAACTTCCTTTCCGTGATTGGTGGTGAGTGGAACGCATCCTGTAGTGGCGTCTGTTTACTTCCTCTGTTGGCTTAAGCAACAGGGGATTACATCACAGCTGAGACGATGCGCTGTGGAACGCATGAGGCGGAAGAGGCCCGCCTTGAAGTGTGTAGGAAGCAATCCTGTTTCCATGGCAGCGGACGCCCAAAGCCTGCAAAATATGCGTAACGTAATTAATGTGCATAATAGACAATTTGTCCCAACATTATACTGCTCCACAAAAGTGCGCAATTTTGACATAATACTTTTGGCAGAATAAATATTATATGGAGTGTACATACAAAAGTACAAAAATGCAAAAATATAAAGATACGAAAATACAGGAAGGCAGAAAAGCAGCATAAGACAGCTATAGGAACCACTTGAGCTCGAAATCGCTGTTGGGGCCCGTTTGGTAGAAGTGTATTACAATTATAGATCAGGTTCATCTCCGCCTCGGCTAAGGCTGATGAACAATCTGGCTGTCTCAAATTGCCTTTAACTAATTTCAAGCCTCCAAATTCAACAATTTCACTTGTGGAACTTTGATGGACCTGTTTAAAATGAAATGCCAAAGCATGGGTTTCACATCCTTTTCTTATATTCCTAAGGTGCTCCCCTAGGCGGATTTTTAATGGTCTAGACGTTCTTCCAATGTAGTATTTGTTGCAACTACATTTAACCATGCAGATGACATTTTTTGAATTACAGGTTATAAATTCTTTCACCTTAATTCCATGACCATTAATGGAGTACTCCTGCATCTTATTATTGCCATGACTCTTAGTATTTTTGCAGGCAAGACAGCTGCCACATCGATAAAATCCCTTGGATGTGCTTCCCATCGATGTGGTCTTGGTACAAAAATTGCTTCCTACTAAATTTTGTACGCTTGTAAGATTTGGCGCTCTGCGCTATATATGTTTGGGGACAATTTTAGAGGTGAAAAATAAAGTGACTTTGTGCGTTGGTGCGCTTATAATAACACCGTAAAGCAGCTAGATGTACAATTCTTAAGGTGCCATTCAAAAACACCTAACAACAACAGTACAATGGGAAAAAGAAATGTTCTCCAGCGCTCAGGTGGTTCTCAATAAATAAATCACCCTTGAAAGTGATTAAGATAAATGTCTCAAAGTTAATATCACCATGTACTCTCTTCCATAGGCGATGGTTAGTTTATGTCCAAAAGAATACTTCTCCTCCACAAATGTTACCATGCAATATAAAGAAAACAATAGATAGTGCAGACTGAAAATCACTTTTCTCTTTTAATGAAGAAGTACACTTACAATTGCGGGGGGGGGGGGGGGGGGGGGGGGTGGTTGGTATAAAAACACATTGATATCAATGACCCAGGGTAATGCAGGAAGCGAGGCAGTCTCAGCGGCAGGGTCAATCCAGTCTAGATCTGGTCAATGGCCCTCCTACCGAATGTCCGAAAGCTACAAAAGTCCCAGGTCCAGATAGTAGGCGAAATAAGTGGTTAAGAAGCGCTATACAATTTTACCCAAAATGGGATCTTTTAAAATGATCTCCCAATGCTTTTTGAAGATATGTTCTATCTTTTTATGTTCCACAGTGTATGTGGTAATAAAAGCATAAGCAAAGTCGTCCTTTTTATCATTTTTTTGTGGTTGATTAAGGGGGGTCTGCTGATTATATGTAGCTAGTTCCATACCCTTTTCTACTATATTTTCCTTATAACCACAAGCTAAAAATTTGTTTTTCATTTGACTTGCTTGTTCTGAAAAGACCTTATCGTCTTCACAATTTCTCCGTAGTCTCCTAAATTGGCCTGTGGGTACGGAATTGAGCCAATGGTCGTGGAACACTAGTAGATATGTGTCACTGTAGTATGTAATAAAGTTTTATCTACAATTTGTGTGTTTTTTTGTAGAACTACAGGTACCAGCAGTACCTTTAATGCCCCGCCTGCTGGGACTCAAAGTAGTTCCCGGAAGTGGGCGTGATTTACACTGGGTCCAGTAACAATGAACCATTAATATATATGGTGTATACTTTAGTTTATCCTATTATGCAGATGATACAGATAAATCGCATACATGTATATTAATAGTGGATATAAAACTGGTCCTGCATTCCATTCCCATGGAATGTAATATACCCGGAAGTCATAACAGGCGTCTGTCTACTGGAGGAGAGAATATCCCCTCTTCCGCCAGACTAAATAGTGGACACAAGTCAGGCTTGCCAGTGCGTGTCGCCTAAACAATGGTCAACCTGACCAATGGTCAACCTGACCCATGTAGTCCGCAGTCAACAGTAGCAATGTTATTTGTAAATAAAAATGGGCAGTGCGTTCCATGCGGCCGCAGTGGAACGCATCCTCTACGTCTTCTAGATATATAATAAAAATAAAAAAAATACATAAATGAATGTAATATATATATAGGGGGAGGGGAGCTTATAAAAAACGTTTTTTTGTTTCAAATTCAAGGTTAAAACCAGCTGGGAACAGTGGTTCTTATTCTAGTTCACTCTTTCTGACAAAATCCTTCTTAGGTGGACAAAACCATGTGCACTGCAGGGGGGCAGATGTAACATGTGCAGAGAGAATTAGATTTGGGTGAGTTATTTTGTTTCTGTGCAGGGTAAATACGGACTGCTTTATTTTTACACTGCAATATAGATCTCACTTTGAAGTAAAACCCCACCCAAATCGTATTCTCTCTGCACAAGTTACATCTGCCCCCCTGCAGTGCACATGGTTTTATCCATCTAAAGGCCCCCATACATTAGGCCGACTTGTCCGAATGACAAGTCGGACCTAATCTACTGACAACTCCCCTGGCGGGGTCACATACGATTTGGCACTTGATGTGCCAGGTTTTGCATGTGATAAATTGCATGCGATTTATCACATGCAGTCCCCCCGGGGAGCTGCTGTCAGCGGGAGCTGAGCAGGGCATGGGGGCTGCAAGCAGGCAGCGGACGCAGCCTGTAGTACCTGCGGTGGAGGGAGCCAGATGCCGAGCTGGGGACTGCAAGCAGGGAGCCAGGCAGGGGAGGCGGTGGGAGCACTGGTCCAGGCGGTGAACTCCGCGAGGGGACCAGAGAGCAGAGACCGGGTAGCATAGGGGAAGCCGGGCAGCAGCGGGCGGACATAGAAATGAATTAACAGTCAGTGATTGGCTGAGAGCTCTCTGTCAGAGAGCTCTCAGCCAATGACTGGCTGTCCATTCATTTATATGTGCCCGGCTTCCCCTACGCTACCCAGTCTCTGTCTCTGATCCCCTTGCGGCGTTCACCGCCTGGAAGTATCTATTTGCGGCATTCCACACCCCCCCCGCCCAGGATACTGCACCTACTGCCTCTCTAGCCCGGCTCCCTGCTTACAGTCCCCCGCTCGGCTCCCTCCACCGCATGTACTATACGCTGCGTCCCTTGCCCGCCTTGGGCTGCACATAAGATTTAACAAATTTTATGTGCAGCCCGTCCGACCTCCCGAATCCGACCCGATGCGCACGGGACCACGCATCGGGTCGGATGGGATGTCTGCACATGCGATTTGGCCCGATTTCGCAGCCCGATTCCTCCGAATCGGGCCCAAATCGCATAGTGTATGGCGGCCTTAAGAAGGATTTTGTCAGAGTGAACTAGAATAAGGCCCAGTGTGCCTAAATTAAATATGGTTTTAATTTTACATTTAGCTAATCTCTCCTCTATTTTTTTTTCCTCCAATTATTATTTGCAATTTGGATTCCACAGAAGGATTTCATCTCTGTAACACAACACTGATGGACCTTCTTAAAATACACACCATGGGTTATTAGGCCCTTTTTTGATATTCCATACGTACTCTGCCATTCTTTCTTTTAATTTCCTTCCTGTCCTCCCAACATATTGTTTTTGACAGGAACACTCCAATAAATAGACAACATTATTATTGTGACGAGTGATAAAATCATGTATCTTACAATCTTTCTTTTTCTCTCTAGACATTCGGTGAGGACCGTGTCTTTAATTATTTTATTATTTATTTATTTATTAACAGTTTCTTATATAGCGCACACAGATTCCACAGCGCTTTACAAAGAATATTTGCGCATTCACATCAGTCCCTGCCCCAGTGGAGTTTACAATCTATATTCCCTACCACAAGTAAAAGCACACACAGACATTCTAGGGTTAATTAGTTGGTAGCCAACTAGCCTAAAGCTGGCCATACATCAGAAAGATATTGTACCCAATCATACAATCTCAATGGATTGTATGCAGATTGTGTGCACATCTTGTGTACAAAATCATGCAGCAGATGGATTGTATGACTGATTGTATGATGGATTGTGTGTAGATTGTGTGTCCAAAAACCACCAAGGACTGCCGGGGATTTCAAGGGAAATTGTACACAATCATGAGTGCAATCGATCTTAAGATCGATCTTTCTGATGTATGGCCAGCTTAAGAGTATATTTTTGAATTGTGGGTGGAAATCGGAGTACCCGGAGTAAACCCACGCAAGTACGGGGAGAATATACAAACTCCGCACAGTTAGGGCCATGGTGGGAATCAAACCCATGAGCTCAGCGCTGTGAGGCAGTAATGCTAACCATTACACCAGCCGTACTGCCCCAATCTTGCAGGTCCTACACGTAACACATGAGCCACACCTATAGAAAATCCTTTGACTTGATAAGTTTTGTCATCTGTACGTTGTTTGTGGAACTTTTCACAATATGTTTTTTTACATTATCAGCTTTACGGTGTACAAATTTAGGTCTCTGGTAGCTTTTTTTAAAAATTGTTATTGTTCAATAGAATATTCCAATGTTTGCCAACAATTTTTTCCAGCTCTTAATGTTGACTTCTGTACATGGTAATAAAAGGAATTCCTATATTTTCCTTTTGTTTTAATTCTGCATTGAAAGTGAACATTGTGCTCCTATCGTAACTTCTTGTAACATTGTCGTCCTGTGTGGTATTATATCCATTACTAATAAATTGTTTTTGTAAGGACTTCACTGGACTCTTGGTATTCCCTAATGTTAGTGCAGTTTCTACGTAATCTGTGGAAGTGATAGATGTTCAAATGTCCCAAAGAATTAAAAAGCATTTTACAGTATTTAAGTCATTACATCAAATTGCAATTTCATTAAATTAACTTGAATGCTTTTTTTATGTATCTAATTTCTCCCTACACAGAAACATTTGTTTTTGGCAGATGAAATTCATTGATAAAGTTTTTGATTATTTAATACTCCGTGTATGCGCTAGATGGCAGCACACCATCACACAAGCTAGTCTGTTAAGCAGCAATTCAGCATGTAGACTTTTTTTACTGATTTTTCCTTTGATGTTGCCATATGTTTTTGTTATTAATATGTATTGAGAATCAATTTTGCTTTATTATCTTTATTTCACCTTAAAGGCCCATACACACTTGGTGACTTTGAGCTGTTTGAGCGGCTTTCAGCTCAAAGCCGCCCGGCGATGAGCGCTGCTGCGAGCTCCCGCATCATCGCCGGGAAAGGTGCTCATCTGCTGGTTATACCAGCAGATGAGCGGCGTTGAGGACAGCTTTGCATAGCTCTGCGCTATGCAACGACGTCCTCCCCCCTCCGTCGGTCCCGGGCAGGAGGAAAGCCGCTCAGTGTGTATGCACTGAGCGGCTTTCCCCGCAGTGATTTTTGACATCATCGCTGTCCATACACGCTGGGCATAGTCGCACAGTGTGTATGGATCTTTTAGATTTTGATTTCAAAAGCATGTAGACATATACTTTGTTCTATGTTTACAAGAGCAATTCACTTATTTTTCACTAAGAAACAAAATTAATGATCTCTAATTTCACTAACTTGTGGGCTGCGTACTTCACATCAAAATTTGTTGTTTTTCCCAAAATTATTTATAACTCTATTTTGTAGTTAATTAAGGATATGGTTTCAATTTAGTTTTTTTGTTGTTGCTCTAAAGAGAAAATACATTGTTAGTTATGGATATTATAGAGAAAAGATACATTAGGGAGTATAAAATAGACACTAAAATATTGCAGTTATGGTATATATATTGCACAATATATATACATTTTACATTCCAATGAGAGTGAATGGTGAATAAAGGTCATATACTATTTTCTTTTGCTGAGTAATCAGATGCATTTCCCTATATATTGTAAGCTTGCAGCAGGGCCCTCTAACCCCCAAGTCTGTCTGTTGTTACCCAGTTTCTTTTATCTCTGTTACTATTGTAAAGCGCAACGGAATCTGCTGCGCTATATAAGAAACTGTAAATAAATCAGGGTTGCCAACCCTCCCGGAATGGCCGGGAGGATCCCAAAAATTGGGTCCCCCTCCCGGCCCCCCCGGAAAGGTGGGCAACCCTCCCGGATTCCGGCGGTCCCCTCCCCCCCTCATGTACCTGTAATTGAAAGCTTGAAATTGGCGCGATTTGTGGCTTTTCGTCTGAAGGGGGCGGGGCTAAATATGCATATCATCATATTTAGCTCCGCCCCCTCATCGGAGACCCGCATATTTGTATCACTGGGGGCAGGGACTGATGATGTCTCCATCAGGCCTTGCCCCCAGAAGTGATGACCGTCTCCTCTCCGGGGTTAAAAGTCGGCAACCCTGAAATAAATAAATAAATTGTATGCTGCATTTCTCATCACAACCCTTCTATAGTTTACCACTATATAGTGCACTCGGTGTTACCTTGGTCTTTTCTGTCTCCAGACTGCCAGCTGTGGTCTGTGTCAGGTGACTGGCAGGAAGTGTGAGATAGCAGCATTCTGTGGGAGCTGAGCATGTATGGGTCATAAGGTCGACCACTTACATTAGGTTGGCACATGAAATAGATCAACAAGCCTAAGGTCGACAATCAGAAGGTTGACAGGAGTTTTTCACATTTTTGTCATGCCAATGTCGCCACGCTTTGGACACGGTGCCTTGCTGTGCTCGGCACACTAGTCTATTCTCCCTCCAGACCCTAGTGGATGGTAGGACCTGTTTTTGGAAAGTAATGTGAAAAATTCATGTCGACTTTTTGACTGACGTCCGACCTTTTGTCAACCTAATGCTTGTGTCAACCTTCCGACATTAGGCCCGTTGTTCTATTTAATGTGTGGACCTAAGACATTTGGTGGTCAACCTAATGTGGTGGTTCCTAAACTTTTTGAATCACCCTAAGGTATAAGAATATTTTTCACTGCACCCCTAGGCCAAAAGTGATAACATTTTATCCTTCGGTACAGTAATGTGGTGAGGAACAGGATTCACTTCTGTTTACCCACATATTTTATAACTGGAAGCCACAAGCACTGATTTTGCCTATTTCAGTTACCATAAATCAGGGCTCGACAAATGCCGGGGGCCAGGTCGCCATGGCGACCAGGTTCTGTTTCCTGGCGAGCAGATTTTTTTTACAGGTAGGAAGCAGAATCTAGTCGTGGGCAGACTTACAGCAGCGCTGCCTGACCCCCGGCAGTGTAGCGTTCCTGCTAGGTTGATTTGCGGGGCGCCGTTTTTATTGGTGCTGAGCGGCGGAGGGGCGGGATGCGGCTGTCCGAGCTGTGCTGACAGCCGCTCTCATTACAGGTCAGGGGGGCGGAACGCGGCAGGTAGTTCTGAGTGACACAGTGGCACGCTGCTAAACAGAGCAGCATGTAAACTCCCGCATCCACCCCCCAGCGCGGCGGGATGTGGCTAGTGCCACTGGCTGACACACTGCTAAAGACAGGCAGGTGGTGTGCCTGGATCTGGCTGACCCCGGCTCCCTGCTTTTCACGTGTGACTGTGCCCCCCGGCCCAGCTTGTCCTTCTACCCTCTGAAGTCTGTCTACAAGGTGAGCCTCAGTCAACCTATGCTCAGGCCAGATATACTGTACATATGTCTATGTGTATGTGTGAGAGGGGGCACTTCCAATTTTTGTTCCAGCATAGTGGGTTGGGGGATAATAGCGATTGAGGGGATGGATTGGACCCTAAGTTTTCTGTTACCATCCCTGCTTCCAGGTACAAACCCTTCCACCACCCCCCCCCCCCCCCCCCACCCCATCCCACCCTGCTGTAAGTTATTGGGAGGGAAATGCCTGCGCATTAATGGGTAGAAGGAGTGGGAAGTAAATGCCTGCCCTAGGATGGGGGGGGGGGGGGGGGGGGTTTATGGGCAATGATTGCAAAATGCTCGCTATAAAGCAGTGAGGGACCCCATTTTTAAAATTAAGCGAGTCCTGCAGGACGCACTGCAGCAGCCAATAAAAATCCCCATATAGCTGCAAATATCGTTGTGCGCTCCCGTGCATCGCACAGTACAAAAACACACATTGCACCGTGTATGGACACCCTTAATTTGTCTGGCTCCTACAATTTCATCCTGGCTCCTAGATTTTAAAAAAATTTGTCAAGCCCTGCCATAAATAATTTGAATTGTTTCTGGGCACCCCTGCAAGTGTCTCAAGGCACCCCATGGTGCCTAGGCTCACAGTTTGGGAACCACTGACCTAATCTATGTCAATCTTCATACTGTCGGCCTAGCAATCTGGGGGTCTGTGCTGGGTTCATTTCCATCAAAATGGATGTGGGTTTAGAGAGGGATTTCTGGAACTGGATTTCATGTGTGTGAGATAATGGGGCAGATGTATTAAGCCTGATAAAGTGGAAGGTGATAACGCACCAGCAAATAAGCTGTGTTTGTAAAATGACAGACAGGAGTTAATTGGTTTTTCCGTTATCATCTTCCACTTTATCTCTGCTTTATCACCACTTTACCTGCTGCCTCCCTCCATGCAGTATTATGTGTTCTGGTGCTTACAAGGCCTGGACTGTATGCCACTGCCTATCAGCACTGATGAATATTATACAGCTTTATGCTGATAAGTGCCTTGGGAAGCCAATGGAACCTCTTCAGAGCATTTGCCTGTCAATACATGGGTTGAGCTATAGCTGCAACACTTTCAGTTAAAAAGTAACTATTTGTTGTTATATAAGGCATTGGACACAAAATAACTAATGTTTCAATTTACACTGGGGTATATTCGATGGTTTCTGCAAGATGTCATAGCTCGCACGGTCAGCATTATCACGCCGTTTCCCCATCACTAGGTATTTGTAGCGACGGGGAAATGGTGTGTGCAACCGCTAAAACAGCGAGGCTCACGGCTAAATGCAGTGGGCTCCCTGCATTAGCCACGAGTCTCAATGTTTGGGGGAATCCTCGCCGTCCTCTGACAGTGAGGGTGCCCCCGCAACATTGAATAGGGTGAGCAAACGGCGCGGGGATTAAACGGGAGGGTTGCTTGTTTTCGGTGATCCCCACTGTTTAACCCCCTCGCCGGCTGCATTCAATACGACCCAGTGTGTTTGTAAAGCTGAAAAAGTTATGTGTCCAAAGGTATTGCCTGGCTGCTCATATGAATCCTGCATCTTTTTCGCCATTGTTACATAATTTTGTATTGATTATAATATTATTCATTATTATTACTATATGTGATTATTTTTTTATATGTTTATAGGTACTTGTTTCCTAGCACGGCGCCCACGATATTAAGTTGTATGACATATGGCATGCAATGGGATTTTAAATTGTATAAGCCCCTATACCTTTTTTAATTGTATAAGCACCCTAATGGGTGCTTACAATGTTAAATGCACCCCCATGCCACCCCCACTTTGAACGTCAACCCGAAGCGTGGTGAGCGAAGCGAGACTGCGAGGGGCGGCGGTACGCGTCCTCCGACCTTTTCATACCCCCACTATCCACGTCGGTGTGGAGTTGATTTTATATAGTGTGTCGAGCGCAGCGAGGCGAGCGGGCGCGCACCACTTCACATGTATTCTGCGTCCCCACGTGGGGCATGCTGCGCTCGCCACGCTTTGGGCTCGGTGGCTCGCTGCGCTCGCCACACTATATAAATTCAGCTCCACGCCGACGTGGATAGTGGGGGTATGAAGAGGTCGGAGGACGCGTACCGCCGCCCCTTCGTGGGCTCGCTGCGCTCGCAACGCTACAGGTTGGCGTTGATAGTGGGGGTGCTTTAAACATCGGAAACACCCATTAGGGTGCTTATACAATTTTAAATCGTATACCATTGTAAATGCCATACAATGCAATGGTATACAATTTAAAATTGTATAACATCGGCTGCCATCGCGTAACGTATGCCTTATGATATGCAATGCGATCGGCGCCGTGCTAGAAAACAAGTACCTGTTTATAAACTACTATGAGATGGCATCAAATATATATATGGCTCATTTGTTTCCTGCATGTACAGTATTTACAACATACTTGCCTACCTGATCCTCTCCATGAGGGAGAAAATGCTCTGTTCCTGGACTTCCCTGGTAATGTAGGATTGCCATCACCTGTGGAAAGCTAGGTAATTGATAAGGAAGGTGTTTCACCGCAGGTTATAGCAATCCTACATTACCAGGGAAGTCCAGGAACAGAGCATTGTGTCCCTCATGGAGAGGGTCAGGTAGGCAAGTATGATTTACAAGTAGCCAGTGCCATTGGTAGGCAGTATCATCATACATATATCGATATGATAACATAACCTTTTATGTTTAATATTGCTGTGATGTGGTAAAACTGTTGGATATACTTGGATTATATTATATGTGAAATTCTGGTATATTGTATTGTTTCAAGTGTGTGTATGTATATTAACCATTAATTGTGTTGTACCTTTCAGGATTTTAGATTTGTATGTATCCATGTCTAGCAGAAGTAGTTGTTTGTTCTTCCGAGTGACATGATCTAGTTATCGGTTTAAGCAGAATCCTATTCTGTTGCCAGTTTTACCTCTCTTATGAGTGCCTCCTACAACTGGATGTATGCACACACAGAGATTGGCTGACAGGGTTATCCCTCTCTCTTGTTCAATAAATCCACAACATTTTTGATCTTTTAAGGTAAGCATATTTGGAGGGATGCCGGATGACGCTCTGACAGAGGGATCCCAACTGCAGGTGTCTGACAAGGGGATCCCGACTCACAGGGGCTATTCTCCTCGACCGTCATAGGCGGAGAATAGAACCTGTAGCGAGCCAACGAGCCCGCAGCGAGCCTGCTGGGGCCTTCTTTGCGCTTACCTCCCTGTGAGCACCGGCAGTCAGGATTCCAACGTCAGGATACTGACCATTGGGATTCCCCTGTCGGAGCGCCATACCACACCCATTTGGAGAACTCCTGTAAATTAATCTGTAAAACACCCAGAGCACCAATTTTATACAGTGCAGCAACCGACCTACACCATTGTAATGCATTGGGCGGTATTCAATGAGCCTGATTCGCCATGTTTTTATGGCGAATTTGTGCTGTTTGGCGAATTTTGGACTAAAACGGTGAATCACCCTATTCAATGACCACATGGCGAATACATTTGAAGGTTTTTTTCGCCATGATTCACCGAGTAGCAATCGCTATCTTTTGATGGAGAAGTGGAATGTGAACTTTTAAAATAAAGTGTTTTGTTTTTTACATTTGGTGTAAAAAAATCTGGAATTTTATTCTGAGGAGGGGGCATGCTACTTTTATTCATGTGCTGTAAGCACATGAATATATTTTTAATTTAAAAAAAAATATATATATATATATATTTTACACAGCAGCCAGCAGGGGGCGTCGGAGCCGAGCCGCTCATTACATATTCATATATTCACTGCACCCGATCGTTACGATCGGGTGTAGTGAATATAGGTCCCCTGCTGGCAGGCTGCCTGGCACCCGGGGAGCCCACCTCCCCCCCACAAACGTTCTGGTGCAGGCAGAGAGACTTCCATCTCTCTGCCTGCCACCGTCCTCATGCTCCCTGCGGCATTCGCCGCAGGAGCTCATATTCGCTGGTCAGGGGCTCGCTGCCCCTGACTCGTTGAATACCGGAGCCGGCGAGGCTCCGGAACGTGGCGAATGTGCAGCGAATCCAAAAAAGGATTCGCTGCACCTCACAGGTATTCTCATTGAATACCGCCCATTGTTTCAAAGAAAGTCTCAACACTAAGCACACTGCAGCACATACATATTTTGCAGTTAGATTTTTTAGGAATGTTCCTCTTCTGTATAGCCACGGATCTCTTAATCATACCATGCAATTTAGAAACAAATCTGTATTCCTATGTGTGTACACAGGAGTGCTTCCAGCAGCTGTTTCTAGGCTGCCACATCATCAGTTCTGCGATACCACAGACAAATTCAGCTAGGGAGACGTGAAAGCCCTCCCTGCTGAACAATGAAAGCTCAATTTAATTGTCAATTCTGTGAGCAAGCTCATTACTACTTCTGCTTAGTGTATAATCAAAAGTTTAATGAGACATTCAAACACTTCTTTGTATGATGCTAGCAAATAAAACATTTGACAGCACAGATTAGCTTCAATGTCTTGCATACACTGTATGTTTACAGTTCTGAACATACAGTATATCACAATGATAATGTAATACAGTAATGCAAGCAGATTACATGTAATTTCAGGCAACCTTTCAGAAATGAGCGGCTTAGTCAAAATTGCCTTCCGTGCACAGTCTGTTTGGGACACGCAGTGTACACATGGTCCGATTCACCTTGCTAGGCAATTTCTACTATCTATTCAATATTGCCTAGCGTATTGTGTCATGTGTACATAGCTTCTGTGTATATTGGCAATGTAGACATCAGAAAGTTCAAGTGATATTGTGTACCCT